>NW_020447419.1:6003388-6018214 GCF_003343035.1 Apteryx rowi | reverse complement strand
CACGCCCTGCCCTCCGCCTGCCCGGCACGCGCCTAGTCGCGCGGCGCTTTGTTCCCAGCACCTTTCTTGCAATTTAAAACGTTTTCCTAACTGTAAAGGAAAACGTTAACGGGAGGGCTGGATTTCGGCCACCAGCTTCCCGTTCCTTGTTGAAAAATAAAGGCTCTTTTCCCCTGGGTTTTGCTGTAGTGTCAGTTTAAATGATTTTTCCCCTTTTGGGAAGGGAGGTTACTTTTTAATTGAAAATGATTTTTAAATGTGGGAAACCGCTTCTTTTCTAAGTAATGATGTGGGAGAGAGAATAGCGTTTGGAAAGATGTCCCCCGAAAGCCGATGGGCTTTATTTCACCAGTCTCTACGTACAACCTCGGCATTTTAGCTTCTGTCTCTTCTTTACGTCTTTTGCTTTGCAAGGAGTCTTGGGGAAAGAACRCTAGCAGCGCTGTAGGAGAGACGCTTGCCGTGCCGAGCTCACCGTACAGGTCGGACTCTCACTGACATCACGGCCACGCGCTGGAGATGCTGTTAAACAGAATATGGTCTTGTCCTCAGTTTACGCCTCGGGCTCGGTCAAACAGAAAGCCGTGAGTCCAGACTCTTTCACAGAAACTCCCAAGAAAATACCCTGCTCAGAAACACAAAAATGCAACYGCCACAGCATACATGTCAATCACAGCGAATCGCAGACGTCGGCCATGTGCAAACTATCCCGCTGCAAGTCAAACTGTTTTAYGGTTACGGGAGCATTTAATACACTACGAACAGTTTAAAGTTAGCATTTCGTATTCAGAGTGATTAATGGCACCATATTGTATTTCAATTACTACGAGATACTTCCCCGTAATAAACGATGGCAATAATATTCACATTAAGTCAATAAAAAGCATCTTCAAAGTGTGATATATAAGCGCCATTATCACAGCATAATTCGAAAGCATCAGACAACAAGTTAGCGACACTGGTAACAGCCAACTCCAGCCCCCAGAGGTAGATTTTTGTCCTGACATTCGGCGAGCCGGTTCCTCTCTTGCAGACTGYGTGCCCTCGTGCACACGCGCCTTAAAACCTCAGCGACGAGGAAGCGAGGCGGGGTGTTGCCCTTCGGCTCGGGAAGCAGCAGGAAGCTCCCGCTGCTGCCAGGTGCGGCTTCACGAGCGCCACATCGGGGCCGATGAGACGGGGCGGCRAACGCCGACGTCCTGCAGCCGTTTCCTACGCGCTACGGCTGGTAAGCGCGACACAACAGGTCACGCAGAAGCTTTCCGTCCTGCCTCTCTTCTTCCACGTGAAACCTCATTAACTGGAAAGGGAAATGATTTTTGCTCAGATTGTTTTAACCTTCTTGCCTGCTTTTTAATTGCTAGCGCTGGTTTAACTCAAGTGCCCGAGAGCATACCAAACCGGAAACACGACCGCTATCCCAGAGCCTCGCATCCCACAATATATTTGCTTTCCCCACAAGGAAGTGAAAAACTGAAAAAATTAATTAAAATTTTTGATTCAGAAACAAGAAAATATTTAATTTCAATAAACAGTGAACTGTTCTGTCTTGACATCTTAATTTCATTTTGTTTCATTTCACTATGATGAAAGACAGTTGGCTTAGGTGTCAAAACACAATAGCATATATGAAAAATGAAATATAATATTAAATACCATCTGGATAAGGACAATGATAAACTAACTATTATGACAGCGTATTTATAATTAGTAGAAAATGGAATAAAATGAGAAGTTGAAATAATAAACTATTTTTACATCATAGAAATGACAATTCTCTATCAAAACAACACATTTCAACATTATGGAAATAAAACAGAAAAGCCCAAATGATTCGCTCTGACTTTGCTGTTGAAAATACTGTTCAACTTGACACATTCCTGTGAAATGCCTGAATTTCAAAAAGCAGCATGTTCTGATGAAAATGCTGCTCAGCTGAAAACCTCTGCGAACGCTTCTGCTGAAGAACGTGGCCGAGAAGGGCTCTGGTCACATTTGGGCATCTCTGTGGATCTGGCCGAGGATTCAGGCTCSTTGCCCGAGACTCACATGGCGCCTCCAGTCAGTGGAGACGGGACTGGATAGTTCAGCTATTTCCAAGGTAAAAAATAAGTGGTTCATCTCCTCGCTCCACAAAAAGCATGGCTCAGCCTTCAGTGCCACCACCAAGAAGCAACAGGAAATACACCACTAATAGTGGCATCTTACAGAATGCTACAAGACCATTTAAAAACAATTTTTTTTTTCATTGCAGGTCAGCACGTGGACTGCAGGAGAGCGTGACAGTCTCCGAGCGAGCCATTATCTGTAGATCACCGACACAAYGGACCATAAAGGCCTCTTCCGAGCTCTTGGAGTCAGTCGTTTCAACAAGCGTTCATCCTGCAATCAATGGCAAGACAAGTGGGAACGCGCTTTCCAGCCTCGCTGGGAGGACGCGGCCCCGGGGCGACCGCCCGCCGCGCCGGTCCGGAGGAAGGGGAGCCTCCTGTGCCGCCRCGATGGGCCTCGGCCGGAGGCGCATGAGGCGGCGGGGCACCGCAGAGCCGGTGCCTGGGCCGGCCAGCTCAAAACGCCGCTTTGGGAACGGCGAAGGGGCGAGGGAGTCTGGGCAAACCCCCCACCCGCATGGTGGAAAAGGAATGGGACTCGTTCGCACAGCTGGTCTCCCTTCGCCTGCCCTTCGCCAACAGCCCGTCCCACTGACGTTCCCACTGAACTTCTCCCAAGCCAGGAGGTCACCCAAGCGGAAAGGGAACGCAGCCTCGGGCTTGCTCGCACGAGGAAACAGCTTTGGCATAGTTAATCCGCAGCAGCTGGGAGCTGGGAAGCTGGTGAGGAGCCGTCCCTGGCGCCTGCAGCACAGGCCTTAGCTTATTTTGCAATAGCTTCCCTGCGTGGTCCGGCTCCAACTAGGTGAGCCCCGTCTCAGGCCACCGAGGCTGAAACCGTGCCGCTCGGTGACTTTGGGTGGATTTCTTGCTTTCCCAGTTTCCAGAGTCCTAAGCAGAGGAACTTACATTAATGCTCTTTGTAAGGCACTGCTGAATAACATGCTTCCTTACAGTACACCAGCACAGTGACCACGCAACTAAAACTCTATATTAAAAACTGTCTCTATGCTTGACAGCAGCCATTTTTAAAATCCTAGACATTATGACCAGTGGCTTTTATTAAAACAAATGCTTAGACAACTTAGACCGAGCTAGAGACCCCAGAACTGCCTCCTGGCAAATCAAGATAACCTATATTACACCCACAGGTGATGTACTTTATACCTTGAGACATAAAAGCAAAGACTACGTATACATTTGGGAGTCTTTTCCAGCCTGCTGTTTAAGCATCTCTGAATTCAGACACTCTCCGGTGCACGAGTAACTGAGATCTATGTTAATCCTTTACAAACACATGGGGTGACTCCATGGGCTAAACAGAGGACCGTATTTTATGGAAAACCCTTCTATACCGGCTGCTCATTTTGGGCTTTTGAGAGATATTTACTCAGTCGGCTGCGCTCGGTGAATGCCACGCTCCCACCCAACCTGCGTCTCGGCCCCTCTGGCTAGGGGATTTCCAGCATGTCATTCACTGAGAATCAATCCACTGCAATAACATCAGTGTAATTTTATTAACTGTCTACTCTGCTCTGAAAGAGAAATACCAACAAGCCTGTATTTAACATTTCCTTTCCAAAGACTGCTTTATATTGTATTCCTAGATTTTTTTACCATGACCTAATATCGGGAAACCCCTGTTTGGAGACATTCTTTCCTCTCTGATATAAACAGCAACATCAGTGGATGGAAAATGTTTCACTAATGGATGTATAAATTAAAGGTGGTACTAGTATTTCTATGAATCAGGGTAACTTTATCTTTGTCTGGAGTCCGGCAGAGTAATCCATGGGTGTGAGGAGATGATTAGATGCAGTGTTAACAGGGATGCTCATTAGGCTTGGTTTGATTTTTGGAAATACTGTGCTGTATTCACAGCTCTCTTGCTTGACACAGGGTGTTTGTCCTTGGCTCCCTATGGATGGATGGATGATCAAGGCAGCAAAATCACCTTGCCCGATGCCAACTGTGATTGACAATCTTGACTTGCAAGCAGCGAGTTAAAAGAAAACAGCTCTGAGAATGAGTACCATTCCCTCCCTCGATGGTGGCCATCCTACAGGGGTTATGAAAACACTGACTTCGCATATCGCTTGTCCAAAGCAGAAACAAAACATGCATAAAAAATAAAGAGGTCTGATGTACACTCTGTCCAAAGCCACTTTAAAGTGGAAATGATTGGTAGGAAACAAAGCAACCTCCAGAATTTATTAGTCATAATCCAATTAATTCTAATAATGCAAATTACTAATAATAGTATGTTGCACTCTTCCTCACAAATCAAACTTTACAAATGCAGCAAGCTTTGTAATGCTTACTGTACAGCTGAGAGATGGAGCTTGAAGCAGCAATAAAACACAAGCCGCCTGAGAGTCCCGGTCAAACCAGGCCATGCCCTGACCATGCTGCTCCTTACTTTTTAATTTTCATATTATTCATTTTTTGAAACACATGTTCCTGTTTAAGTCAATGGGAAATTTGCCATTGACTTCAAAGTGAACTCGAGCGAGCTCCTGCAGTAGCTGATCTCCTTCAGGAGAATGAAAGCGCATCCCCGGTTTTGGTGTGGCACTGGTAATCTCGCCTGTTTATAAAGTCACAGTCACACTTAACACCACAAGTGCTGGGCAAAAGTTTCTGCAGGAATCACTGCAAAACCTCAGCATGGCAGCTGACCAAAAAATACCCGAATTCATGCAGAATTCAGTCAACAGAATCATAAAAACAATTAAAAATATATGCACGCATACGGTGGTTCAGCCCAGAAAGAGATGAGTCACCGTCTCTGACAGCTCTCACTGCGGCAGGACTACACGCTTGAAAAACGCGCGCGGGCAGAGACCCAGGCTGGGCACTCGGCCTCCCCGGCCACCTCTTGGCTAACCCGGCTTTGCGCAGGCCGGAGGAGCCGCAGGGTGGGAAGGTCACAGCTGGGGCCTGTTTCCGTC
Source organism: Apteryx rowi (assembly GCF_003343035.1). Classification (NCBI taxonomy): domain Eukaryota; kingdom Metazoa; phylum Chordata; class Aves; order Apterygiformes; family Apterygidae; genus Apteryx; species Apteryx rowi. Next base: position 6,013,152 of record NW_020447419.1, on the reverse strand, counting down.
TACGCTAAACGCAGCGGGACTTTTCCTTCTGATCCTAAYGGGGGCGGCTTATTGCCGCAGCAGAGCTGCTGTGGGAGCAGAGGTAAGGTGCCCTCGTGCGTCCCCGTCCCCCCCAGGGGAACGCCACACGAGCCCTCGCGACTTCCCCGTCGAAAACCCAGTGATGTCTGTCTGTGTCGCCATGGAGAAAAAGTGATGTCAGCGACTAAAGCAGCCGCGTGCTTGCCTGTTTCCCAGAACCTGCAAGAGTTTATGATGTGACATGTCTCCCTCTTCCTTTGTTCCTTCCAAGACGATGCCTCTCAGCGCTTTAACTCTTGATTTCAAAAACCAGGGTGAATCCACCACACACAACGGGTATCTCCCTTTTGCTTGACAAAGCTCTGGCAGGAATGGTTACCCAGGCCATCTTTAACCCTTACCACCCATAAACTTGCTCGCAAGTCAGGGAATTGTAGAACAAGGCTCAGACCTTCTTGGCTACCACTTGTCACTTCTATTACCTCTGTGTTTCTTTCCATCAAAAGGAGCATCAGCCATGCTTGCCTTCTGGAGGTACTTACCTCCTCCTAAAGAGGCGGAAGGAGGCTGTGTTCGTGACCTCCATTTTATAAAATGATTTCCCCCACCCCTTGTAAAACAGTCTCATAACGTTCCCCGTGGCTTTAATAGTAATAAGCAATTACTCACTGGTGGCAGCAATTGCTACGGGTGGAAAGGGCAGGGATGACAAACTGCTGGCTGCCCTGCCGAGCATTGCCCCAGAGGAAATGACAGCTCAGCAGAGCTCTGTCAACTCACAAATCAGCTCGGGGAGCCAGCAGTTTTCTTCAGTCAAAAGCGTGCTTTAAGGGAGCAGGTACAATAGGTACAGTCTATACCTAGGCATTAGCTTGCGATTTGAGAGGATCCAGGATTTATTTTGGGCCCTGACTTGCTTTGCGACTTTGGGTGAAGCTTGGTCTCGCCTGCATTTAGCCAAAGGCTCTTGTGGCTGTCTGGTGCCCAGCTCTGCTGCCATCAGCGGGAGCCGAGACAGGCTGCTAACCACCAAGCCATGACTGCACAGGTACCTATGTGAGCACGTGATTCAAGCCCACCTCTCTGAGGTGAGGACAGCCTTTTCCTTATGCGCCTAACGCAGTGGGACCCTCATTCCCAGGCGAGTCTCCTAAGCAGTACTGCTGCACTGCCCACAACAGCAGCACAGAAGGGTCTATAAAGTGGATGTACCAGGTGGAAGTCATGAGAGTCCGGCCTGAGCCAACATCCAAAGCTCAGAGATCTTCCTTGCAGTTCATTATTATTATTTGTACTGCAGAAGTACCTGAGAGCCTGCTAATATAATCAGAGACTGTTTATGTGAGGTGCCCAACACTGACAGAATAGCAATGACAACTGCCCTTGCAAAGAGCTTCAGAAACATGCAGATCCCTCTGGGTAGAAAGGAGGGTCTCTGCTTTGGGTTTGTGTGCACTGACCTTTCTTGTCCCCAGCATGGCTGGAMGCATGGTGGTACAGCCAGCAATTGAGAACAACTTCTGGTGCCAGGCTGCTCTTACATGATTTATAGATTTGTTGCAGGATCTGGAAAGCTAGGGGAGTGAGGGGAAGGGTCACACGAGCATGTGACCTTTTTGAGAGGAGGGACAGACTGGTGGTTAAAGGTTCAGGACCTGAAAGACAGAAGAGAGACAGGTTAGATCCAGATCTTTCACAAGCTCTCTGTGTGACCCAAAGGAAGTCACGCGAGTTCCTGGAGTCCCACGTTTCCTACTCTAACGAAGGGATCGCATCTGTCTGCTGCTGAAAGGTTTCACCCATCACCATACAGCGCTCTGTGTGTAACTACACTGCATGCTTTTATAGCACTGTTTTTACTAACACGGTTTACATCTTGCCCAGTGGCTCACTACCAACTTTCCCCCGGCCAGGGCCTCAGGCAGGGCAACCTTCTCCATAGCTCTATTTCTATTAGATGGAGTGTGGAGCTAGATCCCAGCCGATGTCAGTGCAATGCAACCAAAAGAGCATCCTATCAATGCAAAACAGGGAGACTTGGACCACAGGGCGAAGCACACCTGAAGCAGTATTCAGTGTGGGCTGAATGAGTGCATAAAACCAAAACCAGGTGAAATGCATAAGGGGACTGCTGGGCAGCGGGAATACCATTTTTGCGTTGTGGCAAAGGCAGTGGGAGAACAAGAGCGGGTCTCAGGCGTACTGAACAGTTAAGATTAGTAATTTTTCCACTGCTCCTCTGCAGGCAGAAAAACACAGCAAAGACGGGACCTGGGGACTGTTGCTATTGTATCATTTAATTCCAATCAGAGTAGGTTTAGGGAATAAAATGCAAAAGGAACCAAAAACATAGCTACCTCAGAGCTCCCTCTGGGACAGACCTGCAAGTCCCAATATTCTTGTTTTGAAAACTGGTAGACAGAGACAGATCCTAATGTGAACAGCCACAGTTGCATCATAACTGTGATTATAAAAAATAAGAAAACCCTAGAGCACATAAACAAACCACAACAGATGAAGACTCCTTCCCGAAAGCGAAAACTCAATCCTGTTAAGTGCTAAGCGTGCTGAATGCCTTTTCAGGACAGGGGGAGTCAAAAGACTTCAGGCCAGAACCAGATTAGGGCTGTTCCGCTATTATTTCTAACCTTCCCTTGAAGCACTGGGCTTTGTTTTTTGTCTCAGCCCAGAGAACTGAGCTAGTCGGATGGTGTTTCCGCTTTGGGATGGCATGTCCTGCTTTCCCACCAAACATCATCTGTGTCTGGCCAGGGATCAGCTTGCAAAGTCCGCTGAGACTTTTGGATGCCCTAAGCTATGATTATGGGTTAAGCCCATTCATCCCTAATCCTGGAGGGTGCTCATTAGCTGCCCTGCAAATAAAGCCGTTGCGTTGTCCACAGGGCACTGATTTGAAAGGGGAGCCAAATGATGCCTGTTTTTAGGAAGGAGGGAAAGCATGGAAACCCGCTGTGCTACATTCTGGTCCCCTCTTCGGTTGCTGCAAATTCAGAGAGCTGCTAATGGCTTGCTAGAGGCCAGGAGACACTCATGTCCATGCTCGCCCCATGCAGAGATGCCCACTAGCCTGCATCGAAGCGTGCCCGAGGCAGAGCCAAGGGCAGGAGAGGTGGGAGCTCAGGGCGGTGCGGCAGTGCTTGGTGAGGGCTGTGAGTTACAGCAGTTCCTCCCACCTCCAGTCGATGTGAACAGCTGTGCTGCCTCCCCGGAGCCCCAGGGATGGGGAGGTGAGTGAAAACCACCTCTGCCCTGCATGCTCTTGGGATGCCGTTTCTGGGCTGCACCTGCTGGAAGATGAAGATGGGATCTCAGCCTTAGCTCTCTCTTAAATATTCCTGCTGAAATCTGCTTTCCTGGCAAAGCAGAACAGGGTCACAGCACCAAGTTTTCCACCTCGCTCTGATTTCCCTCTCTGCCTTCGCTGAGCAGCTGAGCAGGCTCTTTTCCTCTTCAGAGCACTACGGCAGAACAGCTGCGTATGCAGCGGGTCACAACATGTGCATGCGGATAGGGAAATCAGGGCCTGGCAAAGCCGTGCTTATGCAAAAGTGCAACTTGTTTGTTTTTCATCTCAGGCTGCTTCCCTGAGGGGCAACACCAAATCCTTTTAAGGAGGTCTTATTCCTGCCATTGAGCAAAGGGGCAGAATGAATCCTTCTGGAAAGCACCTTCCTTCACCTCCCCCATCAGGAAGCATGGATAGGGAAGGCTCCCTGCGCACCAAGAACATCTGCCTGGAAAGGAGCCATTTGAAAAGCGGGGGCAGCAAGGAAGAGCCAAAATGCACGGCAGAAACACACACATGCACTCGTGGGTATCCATGCAGCGTAAAGCCTGCTCCTGCTTCCCACTCAGCCCCTGTGGAGACAAGGCAGAGCGGAAGAAACACGCCGGAGAAGGGAAGGCGAAGCGGCAGTCTGTCGTGCCCTCAAAGCCCGGTCCACTCACGACGTGGGACACAACCCGTGCGTGTTGCTTCAGCGAAGTTGACTGTGCCATGGAGGAAGAGGAGCGTTTACTTAGCTGCTGGAGAAAAACAACTCTGCTTGTGGCTCGGAGAGCCCCGGAGCAAGCAGATTGCCAGTAGCCATAGCAACCAGCTCCGACTTGGAGGGGATCTCTCATGCGCAGAGAGGTGGCGGCTGATGGCACCGGCAGAGGCTGCGAGGCAGCGCAGCTGTGGCAAGCCGGGAGCCACTCTGCATGCGGGCCCGAACCCCAAGGGGGACAGCGCTACAGAGGGAAAAACATCCTGCCTCACCAAATAATAAAAACGAGGCTTCGCCCCGAAGAAAAAATGCCGCCAAAATAGAATAAAGCAACAGGTCGGAATTTGGATAGGCCACGGCCTGCTCCAACCGAAGAGCTCCGGACTCTGTTAGGGAAGGACRGCTATAACGGCTGGATGTTTCCCAGGGGAAGGCTGGGGAACTGCCAAGCCTGAGCTGGGGATGCAGAGACCTTCCTGCAGCAACGGAGCTGGGCCCTCGCCTGCCTCATCCCCAGGGGAACGGCGGGGAAACTGCCCCAACACAACCCATTACTCCAGGACTTGCCRCACTGGGGCATGGTACAAATACACTACAAAATCTGCTTTGAACTGTCTGCAACTCGTGCAGACAAGCCACAGAACTGGGAGAGATGTCAGGTGCAAGTGGTCATACAGGAGGCTGGTGGCAAAAACAGACCCAGCAGGATGTGTCCCCACGCTCTCTCCTGGAGTACTACCCAGGCTGTAAGTCACAGTGCTACTCAGCGCGTCCACACCAGCCCAAACCACTTGTGATCTGCTCAGAGCGAGGATGGCAGGACTGGCTGGTGGAGTCTCAAATGCCGGGAGAGCCGGGTGCCCAGGGAAAGCCGTGGGTGTGCTGGTCAGAGCGCAGCGGAAGAGCTCGGGGCAGCTCCCCTCTCGGTAAGCCCTGCCTCCTACCGCACGAGGAGGGCCCAGTCTTGTTAAAATAGCTACCCTGCAGAAAAGCCTTCAATTAAAAAGCAGAAGGTTAAAAATATGGGCCACCCAGGATTTCCCTGCCCTCAAAAACAAGGTTCCTCCTCGTGCCCTCACTGCCCTTCCCCAAGACAAGCTGCAGAAGGGAAGAGCTGGACTTCTGTTTCAGCCTCCCTCCTCCAGACCTGCTCCTGCCCTGCAGCACGGTCGCTCAGATCAGCCAGCGGTTTAGAGACTGCTTTAGGAAACTTGACACACTGAACTATCCTCCAGTTCACGGAAATGTTGCTCTGCGGGGGCGGGAGGAGGATGTGAAGCCCAGCAGCAGAGGCCTTTCTCTAGGAAACTGAGGACTGACAAGGAGGTGAGAGGTTGAGAGGGTGGGAGGTATCCGACTGGAGAGGAAACGGGGGACTTCCACAGCCTGGAGCGAGACGCTTGGTTCTGGGAAAGGAAGTTCTCTCCTTTATGGCTGCTTGATGTTTGTTGGGATTTTGGTAACATATGCAGCTGTTCTCATCAGATTTAGATGCGGACGTTGACATAGACACACGCACTCTTGTATCAGAAAGTGGTAACTCTGAACAGCTGGGTGGCTTTCAAACTTTCCCACTGCTCCTTTTGCAGTCTCTTCCAACCGTGCCACCTGGCTGTTAGCCACCACCAAAACGAGTTCTCCACTCCCCCAGTGACAGCTTTTGCACCCACTGCTGGAGAGGAGGCGGCTGCAAACCCAAGCACACTCCAGAAAGTTTCTCAGTGCTTTTCCTCCACTCCGCTCTTTGCAAGGCTTCATAATCAATGATAACTCCAACCCTACAAATGTACAAGCATCGCCTCTTCCTCTCCATGAGGGACTCCCTGACTGAAGAACCAATACCATTGAACATCCCTGTCACAGGTTACAAGTACAGGAAAATGGTAGTAACTCTCGATCTGAGATGGGGGAAAGGAAGGTATGCAGATGGCACAACAGCCCAAAGTCCCCTGCAAATCAGCATTCCCCACTGGGTCCCATTACACACCTCTCGCCATTGCTCCTGGTGGCAGTGGGGCTGGAGATATCACAAGGGAAGGCAACCAGAGCAATCAAAACTGTGATTCTGCCCACAGCAGTGGCTTGTTGAGATCCAGCCAAGTGCAGGGGGCCACTCTGAACTCTCAGCCTGGAGAGGATGGAAGAGGTTGTTGGCAGAGGTCTCATTGGCAGGCAATGAGAAATTCAAGCTCTTCTCAAGAAACCAGTGACCCAAAAAAAGTGACATCATCTCTCCTCTTTCTCTACAACAGCAAAAGGAACAAGGAAAATTTTTTTTTCACTAGGACTAACCACTCCCATTGCTCCTCAATGCCAAAAATACACCCCCTTCCCTTTTCCCAGCTGCCAAGACCCATCATCACTATTGCTAACCAGCTATCTCAACTCCCTGCATCCTCCTGACATTTCAGCAAGTCAGAGGAATGCTGGCTGGTTCAAGACTGGCTAAAAAATCCTTTTTCTGTCCAGACTATTCTCTTTACCCAGTACAAGACCAACGGGTGCTATAGCTGAAATGGCCATCTTTACTTCCTGTGGGACCAGCTCTCACTGTTTGCCTGGACTTTTGTGTACTCCTTTGTGCCCCTGAGCCTGGCTGTGTAGTGGAGGGTACTGCTGCTCCTTCACCATGTGCGATTGCATTGCTCTCTGTGATGGGTGGTACTGTTGGGCCAGAGCAAGCAAGTTGCTATCTGCTAAGAATAAGCCTGGAAAACTAAGAGCACATGGTAGMAATTGCCTGATCCCTTTATTATCTCTGAGTTAGCATAGGTATATGCTACATCAGATCCTGGGCCAACTGCATTATACTCAGTGTATGACTATGTTCATTTTTTGTCCAGACCTTTCCACTTCTGCCAAGCAATAACCCCATTCTGCTGTCTCAACTGACCTCCAAAGCAGAATATCCAAGACAATAAAAATGCAATGTCTGCCTGGAAACCACCTAGGCAAGCGGCCAGATCTGTAGCTCAGCTCTTCACCTCAAGGCTCAGAGCCAAAATCTTTCTCTCAGACCCAGCTCCTCCTGAAGCCAGCGATAGGAGCAGACCGGTATCTGCTCATCGCTATTTGGCCACCAGTTACTATGCAATCTGGGCACAGGCTGGGATCTTTGCTGGTGTAAAGCAGCTGAGCTCCACAGCTGAGAGTAACCTTTACCCTAAGGGTGGAAAAGGGGCTGTTCCTACAGCAAAAGCATTCAGCAGAAAACTCAAGACAGACAAATAGATTTTTGATGATGCTAACCAGAAGTATGAAGTAGCAAGTRGTACCCTTTACCATGGCAGAGGGGACTCCTGGGCTTTAAATAGTAACTCATGATAGGCACAGAGCTTTGCTTTAAACCAAAGAATGAGCAACCTACATCTCATACAGGCCAGTTCTGCTCTTACAGTGTTAGAGGGGAGGCTTGGAGATCAGAGCACTTAACAACTTATTTATTAAGAAGGTAGTTGTGCTTAACAAGGCCAGAAGTGTAGTACCAATATATTTTTCAGCCATCAGGATTAGAAAATTTGGAGATAGAAATGGAYGTTTGAATAGCTTGCACCATGAACCTCTACTGCTCTTGTCCTCGGTTTCCTTGCCTAGGTCTGAAGCAGCCTCTGCATATGCATATGGCCTTGTTCTGGTGAGCTCTTAAGGAGATGTGCTTATTGAAAGCTTTTTCTGAAACAGATACACAACCATCTTGGTATAGGTGCTGCGTTATGATTCCCAAATTCTGCTTCCTACCAGATCTGACCATCTTAGGTCTGATTCTCTCCTCTCCTGCCTTTAAGCTTTTACTTCCAAAGGTGCCCAGGAAATGTGTCATTTTGCCAACTTGAGGCATGCTTGGAATTGATAACGACCATCTGTAGGACCTCTCCAACAGTACTCACTGTGCTAAGCTTCCCTCTCATCTCCCTACTAATATATACATTTATGTGTGCATTTATATGAGAAAGAACAGCTTATTATTCACATCTGATTTTACACCTAACTTTTCTGCTAAGCCTGCTGTTAAAGGTGCCAGAGATGGTCTTGTCTGAGACAGCCTCCTGCTCTCAAGGTGAATGGTGAGAAACAGGCATCCTTTTCACATCCTTTTCAGAAGCAACTAACAGGAAAGAACCATCTTCAAGTGAGCTGCCCCAGACTGTGCTGATCTGTATCCTGAGAGTAGGAGGCTGAGCAACACTCCTGTAATGCAAGCACCGAAACAAAGAATGCCTCTGCAGAGGGGGGACCATTTATGAGAAAACTGCCTATATCCAATCTCTCCCAATCACTGCATTTCCTTCAGTTAACAACCTAATCTCCGCCCCCCCCTAGATTTTGACTCCCCAAACTAGGGTGCAGTGCCTATTCTGTTATATTCTAAAATTACAGCTGCCTTGCTTGCCAGCACTCAGCAGCTTGGGGCTCAGCGCAGCCGTTATCTGGGCAAACAGAGGTTTATTCTCAGAAGCTTTCTTTGAACATGGCTTTAAAATTGTTAACATGGATCTAGTTTTGGAAAAGGCAATTTGTCTTCATCACCAAGAAAGAAAGCATACCATGAACTAATTAACACTGATGAGTTGTGCTGCCTCATACTTTCACATCAATCTGAGTGGGACACCAGGGATGAGATGTGTGTGCGTGTGTGTGTGTTAGTGGCATTACACAGCTTTATGCCAGCTGAGACCTGGCCCAGGCATGCTCATCTGGTTGCAGAAGGAAGATAGTAGGTAAGTATAGATGTCTTAGCAACGCAAGGCAAGAGAAGCATAATGCAACTGCAGCAAAACCAGATGGCTTAACAACCCACGGCTGCATCTGTAGCAGGATCTGTTTACACAGAYACCCGTTCCAACTCACAGTCGACAACCCACCATACAAGGGCACCGGGGGGACGTTCGTCCGGCAGCCTSGTGGCTGGGTATGGCCCTGGCAATGCAGCCGATGGGACTACRGAGCCCTCTGCATTTGAGAGCAACAAAGAGAACATATTTCTGCTATTACTGGAAAAACCCCCATCATCTTTAAATGAGCACACGCAGTTCTGCAATCTTTCCAAAAGCAGAAATGCAACCGTGCCCAGCGCCAGAGCAATTTTGGGGAAGCTTTGCACCACACTAACCATTTAAGGTCAAACAGCCCATTAGCCAACCCAAACTAGCACTCAAGAGGGCTCGGATCACAGCTAAGCCTTGTTAAACACCCTGATAGATGCCTATTGACTTAATAAGCATTTCTGGAGATAAGTTTGGTTTTATTAACACTTGGCACTGCTTGCTTCTCCACGGCTGTGTCACTCTGGTCTCCACACACAGCCAGCGCACACGTGGTCCTCACGCTGCCCGCTCCTGCTCAGGGTGTGCTCCTGCTCTGCCTCCCCACCACTGCCTCCTTCCACAAAATCACACCAGCTGCTCATCTTTTTTACTAGTCATCTACGAGATGTGAGTGCTCAGGGCCACGGGCAGACCGCAGTGCCCGTCCTCGCTTCCTCAGGGCCCCCGCTCAGCCCCAGGGCTCCCCCCGCCCCCTAAGGCGACCCAGCCTTCAAAGGGCAGCGTTTTTCCGCTGAAAACGGCAACCGCCGCGCCGGGCCGGCCCCGGGACACCTCGCTGCGCCACACGGAAGGCCGCGACGCCCCGCACCGCGCTCTACCGACGCCGCGCGCGCCGCCGCCCCCTTATATAGCGCCCTAAAAATAGCTCGCCGTGCGCCGCCTTGTAGGGCGGCGGGGAGGGGGGGGC
>NW_020447419.1:5814620-6002861 GCF_003343035.1 Apteryx rowi | reverse complement strand
TTGGTTGCTTTTCCTCTTTTTTTTTTTTGATCAAAAACAACCCCCCCCACCAGAGCAAACAAACACACACAAAAGCAGAAAGAAAGGGTTTTGCTCAACAGCAGCATGGATGTCTTGGCTAGTTATAGTATATTCCAGGAACTCCAGCTTGTCCACGACACCGGCTACTTCTCAGCTTTGCCATCCTTGGAGGAAAACTGGCAGCAGGTGAATCATTTAAATTACTCCTGTAAATCTCTTAAGTGCAGACAGTCGATGCATTGGGGCTGCATTTCTGACTTTATTTTATTTTTGTTCTTTAATTCAGGGTTGGCTTTTTTTTTTCCGCGTGGGTAGACCTTTAAATCTCTATTTTTTTGCAATGACAAACCGAGCAGTCCATTCAAATCTGTCTGCCTTCAGTCCTTTCTAAGCACGCCCGGCAGCACCTGAGATCCGGTGAAATTCTTTAGGGTTTTGTTTTTATGATGACTACTATTTTTATTTTATTTTTCAGCTTAGATTTTKTTGTTGTTGTTGTTCTTTTAAACAAGGCTGATCACTTCCAGCCAGTGCTGACAACTGGCAGCTGGTGGAAACGGAATAGATCATTCTTATTTTCAGGTAATTAGTATATGTCAATAAAAATCCTAGCTTAATTCAGAGATGTGGGGTGGGCAGGTATGTGGAAGGAGTAGTGAAAGATCTCAGGATAAATTCTGTAACTAGGGAGGTGACTTTTTTTCTTTTCTTTTTTAGAAGGTGGGAGAAACACACACTTCTTGCTGTATCTTAAAACAATGACGCCTTAGGCTGGTTTCAGTGAACCAGTGCGTTTTGAGGCACCACAGGGTTAATATGCAGAAAGAATTAGGATATTTTTAAAGGGGGAAATCAAGTATTATGAATACATTAAAATAATGATTGGTGGCCTGAATAAATAATATCAAGGAGAAGAGTAGGTTATAGAGAAAGCAGTTGTATAAAATTAACTATGAACCCAAATGCATAGGACTGTAAATAGTTATCAGCTAGGATACTGGGGGAAAAGAAAAGGTAGGATACCTTATTATGGCAGGATATCATGAGATAGTCCCATTTCTTGATGTGTTTTTTTGGCAGAGGCAATACACCAGTCAAAATTCTGTAAACTAGTGTCTCTTTAAAAAAAAAAAAAATCTGCTCGTCTGTAAGAATAGTGGAGTGTGGCTGGAGTGACATGTGGTGCTAATGCAAGGCACGGACCCATGACAGTATCAGTTTAAGAATAATGAGCCACTGGATTTCATCTTGCAAGAATTCACATTTGTCTTGGCTAGCATAAGGGTAGAGTGCATTAGTTCCCCACTGAGTGACTGTTTGGGACATTCATTTAATTTTCCTTAGGAGTGGTGAGGGGTGAGAAATGTGGATGGCAGGACTTGAGAGTACTCGGGCTGTAGCAGTGACAGCCTGCTGGACTGTGGCTGGCTCTTTAAAGGTTTACCCTAGTAAAATTGTTTTGTCTTCAGCTTTGTGTCTCTGTGTGTGTGTATGCACGCTTATGAGAGGTTTATTAACAGCCACATTCAGGATTTCATTTGCAAAATGACTGATCCAACTTTGCTTTATCCTCCAAGCGGGTGGGGATGCTTTTTGTTATTAATATTCAGCTTGCACATCCATGATGGTCACATCTGCTTTCCTTTTATATTTTTAACATGCTAATTAAACTGAAGAGGTTAATATAATTTCATTAAAAAAAAAAAACTACACATTTAATCCCATAGCATCGTTGTTGCTGAATCAGTTACAAATTAATAACAGTGCAGACAGTCCAAAGCGAGATAATCTGTTGACATAGCTAGCATGCTTTAGGCAGTACTGTATGTGATACTCTGTCTCCTGCTGCCTTCTTTTATGTGAGGAAGAGCAGCAGTTTGTTTTATACAGTACAGTGTATCTACCCAAGCCCACTGTTATTATTGGRAAATTTAAACTAACACTCTTCTGGTTACATCCCAGTAACTCTCCACATACATTTGAAAAGTTGAAAATAATTTATTACATTTCCCTTCAAATCCTCCAACCAGTGCATGATGTTTCATAATATATCCTGTATTTACATTTATTTTTTTTTCCCCTGTTGCTGCCTGGACTCTCCTTGCAAGCAGAGTGGGGGGGAGGGGGAAACTGCTGGAGCAGTAGTAGGAGCAGTTAGTGTTGACTGTACAGTATGTGCTGTCATACAGACTTGGCAGACCCACTGACACAGAGACCCCAATTTCATTCCTCTGAATCACTTTCAAATGTAGCCAGGTCTTAGGGATTCATTTACATTAGGCAAACAGTAGCAACTTTGAGACAAAGTGTGTGTGTGTGTTCCTAAAGGTGTCCCTTAAAACTGGCAGGCTGCAGCCAAGACTCCAGGGAAGACAGCTGACTGGGCACTGACTGATCCCTGCGGGAAGCCTCAGGATTGGGAAGCAGCAGCTTTAATTTTGAGTGAAAACACTTGAACCGTTCATCCCTCCGCTCTCATGAAGAGCTCTGGTGCAATATCTGTGCTCCATGGAGGCTCCAGAGTGGAGCTTCTCCCAGCAGCAAGGCGCAGCGCCTCTGGGAAATTACTTCAGAGTCTCTTGAAAGGGGAGAAGTCACTGTTTGGGTCAAGAACAGGCTTCCTTATCACTTTGCGAGCTCAAGTTGTTTTGTGATTAGCAGGCTACTACTCGTGCTTGATGTGGAGAGGTTAGTCTGTGCCAGTTCTTACTCCTGGAAATGGTGTCTACTGCTATACCATAAAGGTGCACTTGCCCCACTGAAAGCTTGACAGAGCCTTCGGGTGAAAGTGTCAACAGAGTCTGGTCTTCCTTTTTTCCTGAGTCTGGCCCGCTCTTTTGTGGGTGCTTGCTGAGGAATATAGAGCTGGGGCAGTTGCTCATGTTTCCGATTGTGAAACATTAGTCACTCAYGGAGGGCACTGGCAGCAGAAGCAGGTTGCTAAATACTTACATGCAGTCAGCTGGTCTCTCCCCTTTTTTCCTTCCCACTGCAAGAGAAATGTGAGGAAGGTTGGTAGCTACTCTTTTGACACTTAGTGCTGGAGCTAAATGAGGGCAACCTGGCGATATGTATAACACAAACAGATTTTGGGTGGGAAGAGATTGTCATCTGCTTATGCAGTTTTCTTTTTCAGGAGGAAAAATACAAACAAAAAGCCCCTTACTCCACACCAAACATAGTTGAAATTGCAAAAGTGGAAATACCTGAAGTGGAAGCTGGAACTGAAACCATGCTGTGTTTGACACTATTTTAAAACACATGTTGATGGCAAAGGAGGGCTTGGATTTTAGGCAACAAAAGCTTAACTTTACTGTGTCAGCTTTGGGCATCCTGTTCTCCTTCAGGCAAAACACTTTTGAGGTCAGAAGGGTTTTTTCAGAGTGAGGAGGACAGGATCTCATGAGTAATTTGTAGCACAGCTTCATCAGGAGAGAGAGAACTTCCTTTATTCTTTTTCAGCGGCGCTGATCAACTGTGACACTAAGGGATATTAAAGAAAGTGGTGGGCTCTGTGCATTCAGAAATCAGGCCTTCGCTGTATGTCAGCAGGCTGGTAGCCTGGAATCCGTGTGTTTCTGTCTGGTGTTGGTTTCAGCCTTGCTCTGATTTGAACCATCCTTGTTGCTATCTGTTCCAGCGAGCTGACTCCACATTTCAGAACCGGTCGGGGGGGATTTCAGCACCTGCATCTTTGCTCTTGTGCAATGTGAGGATCTCTGGTCACATACGCTGTTGTTCAGGGATTGTCGTCTRATGTGGCATTTTTGAGATTGGAACCAGACTTCTGGGAGAGACAACAGGAGACCAAAGAGTGCCTTGTTACTCTGCAGAGGAAGGAAATGGGTAGCAGGCTGTTTGCTGGGATGTAGTTGTAAGGAGTGTAGTTCATGCGGTTGCACGTGGTCCCACTGTCGGGGTGCCAAGCTGCAAAGAGGGGGGAGACAGGGGGCGGGATTTGGGACGGGATTGACACTGAGCTCCAGTGTGTTCCTTGCACTGACCCTCGCTATATCATTTGAGCAGTCATTAAAAGATCAGTGTGCAGAAGGCATCTTCTGTAGTCAGATATGTCTCTTCACAGGCATAAGATTTCAAGCCATCCCTACTATCCTTCTCCTTAGGCCCCATGGAGAGCTTGGGACTCACCATCCCTGTGTGGAGAAGAAGGTCTGATCAGGAGACATCTTTGGGCTCTCTTCATTTCTGTGGGGGCCATCGGGCAGCCTTCAGCATGGTGATTCCTATAATGTCAGAGTACAGGAGTGCAAAGAGCAGGTAGACGCACAGGGTCACTGTGCATGTGGCTGATTCAGGAGATTTCTGAAATCAGCAGGGTTTAGGTGTCAAACCCGGGCTTAAAGACAGATCCTCTGAAAGACAGCCAGCCTTTCACATGTGTATCATTGGGCAGAACAGGACTTATTGGCTGGCAGAAATGGGAATAGCATTGTATTTTTTGTAAACCATTGCCTGGTAAGGTTTTCTCTTGCCTTGATTGACCCAGTTGCTGTTAGCTACAGCAAACTGTGGTCTTTCCAAGCAGGAGGGAGGCTGAAATTGCCTGTAAAGCACAGGATCAAGGAAACCTTTGTTTTGCTCTTGGCTCTGTGGCAGAGCCTTCTTTGCATATCTTTGAGCACACCTTCAAGCCTTAGGTTCCCCCTCTCTGAAATGTCTGACAGCAATAATGCTAAGGCATGGTCTTTGTGGGCCTGGGAGGCTGAACTGACCCATTCTGGCAAAGTGCTTTGAGATCTCTCTGCTATGTGAGAGCAGAGTATCCCGAGGTGACTAATCTAGCAGAACTCTGTTTCATCTTAATTCTGACTTCTGTTTGGCAGACAGGGTCATTTTCAGGCCTATAGGAAAAATTTCCACGGCTACTGAAAAGGAATAAATCACACTGGAGAACATTCCTGCCTCCCCATCATCTCCATTGTTCTAGTTTAATGGCATAGTTGGCCACTACATAAACTAAACCATCTCTTTTAATATTGCTATTTCATCTTGGTTCCAGTCACAGTGTAACACATTTCTTAAGTGCTTATAGTACATCATGCCTCTTGAGAATAACTTGCAGAAATGGTTGACTTCCAAGAACAGCCACATGTGTAATACAATGTATTTCAGACTCTGAGCTCAGGTCCATTTGTAGCTGCAGGTTCACTGCTTTCTTCAAGTGCTGAAAGCAAGCTCCTGTCACCTTATAGAAAGAAATGGAGAGAGAGGAAAGACAAACAAACCAAAACTGCTGTCTGTATTGTTTTCTGATTCCTTAATTACAGAATCTGCTGTTAGAAATGATTATTTCTTGGCGCTGTGAAAGTGTAGAGCCCTACAAAACACATTATAAATGTTAAATAGCTGATTTTATGTATGACTTAGAGCATGTGATTTTTTGAAAGGGGGTAGATGTCTTTAACTAATGCACAAACACAATGTGGGTACTAAATTAGAAAATATTTTCTCTTATTTTCTCTTATTTGGTGTGCTTTAACTGCCCTGCCCCCCCCCCCAAACCACCCATGTCTTTTTGTCCTATTAAATAGGCAACACATATATAAAAGCATACTGCATAAAAATCATGATATGTAGCTAGTTTGCAATGTGATACTTCCATGTGGAAATGCCAGGAGGTCTTCAGTTTCATACAGTAATTTCACACTTAGGCTTTTGAAGGTGGAGGCAAATGGTCTCTTCTGGATATTTTCAAATTCTTCGAAGCTTTGTCAAATGATTCTTCATGTCTCCATTCTGTATTAGGAACCATGTTACTGGGAAGTGAGAGGGAAGCTGCTTCTGTTTGAATCTGTAGCTGCATATGAACAACCTTGCTTGCAAGTGTCCATATAAAACAAAGAAATTTTGCTCGCTGGCTGAGCATCCTTGGTGCTCAGTATGCTAAGCAGTGGGGTAGTAGTACATCTCATCTCGTATCAAGTCTGTCACGTCCTGCAGAGGGAAGAAAAACTGTAAGCTTTTGATCACCACACTCAAAACCTTAGCAAAAGTTATTCACAGCTATTGTAATCGATGGGAGTTTTCCTCTTTGATGATGAAGCTGAATTCCAGAGAGTTAATAAAGATGTTTTTAAGTGTGGTGCTGAATCCCTCTTACTTTCCTTTCTGTTTCTCTGGACTCTCAACTGCCTCCTGCCCATTCTCTTATGTATGAATCTACAACACCCTCCCCATGTTCAAACTCCCAGCAATGCTCAAGAGCTGAGAGTGCCATTTCTGCGGCTCTTTGCAGGCTTAAGTCCCTGCCATAGTCCATCTCTGAATTTCCTCTCCCCACAGGTCCTCTTTGTACTATTGATAACAGCTTCTGTCTTCATCCAAATCAGTTTGGATTTGAATTTGCATGGGTCAATTGATTCTGTAACAAACAAGCAAAAAGACCTGCCAGGGAAAGAACCTCCCCTCCTCCCCAATTTTTCTGGGTGGAGAACAGGTTTGCAGTGTAGATGTTACAAAGGAGCATTCCCCAGCCTGATGCTGTTGCATTCAAGACCATCCCAGTTTTCTTCCCTTGGTTTCAGTCTTGTTAGGCGCTACACATGTTCTGCGTGTCTGAGTCTGGTGCTCTCTTGACTGGGTCTGCTTCCCAGCATTGCCACTTCAAGTTCAAAAATCACATGACTGGTTCCCAAAACACTGTAAGGTTGTCTTTAAAATCAAAGACTTTTTAAATTTAATGTTCTTTTCATTTTCGTTGCTTCTCAGCCATTGAAGATTTATTTTATTGTCTTTTTTGCTTAAAAAAAAAAAAAGCTGGGTTTTCAGGCAGTTAGATGGTTGCAGGAGTATTAAGAAGATGCCAGCTATTGTGAGGGTTACGGCGTAAGCTTGCAAGCTGGCAGCACTGAGATAAAAGCACATGTCAGAGGGAGGCTGCATGTGGTCGTGTTAGCTGGGCTGCATTAGCTGTCGCTGGTCCAGCAGCAGCTGGGGAAGAAGGCTGCCTGGCTGTTCAGGTTGCTAGGCGGGTTGTGAGAGCACGGCTCAAATCTCATTTCCCTTCGTAGAACAAATTGCTTCAGTCTTTGTGCTCAAAGATAGTTAGGCATCTTGAATTTCACCAAAAAGCCAGACCTTTGCTTCTCRGTTCTTCAGTTATGAAATTATGATAGCAGCAACTTCTCCTTTTCTCATAGAGGTGCTGTGAGGAGAAGTATTAAAGATTTGAGGTGCTCAGGTACAGTGGTTGGAGGCAAGAGGAGACTGTTTAAGTATATGGGGAAACAGCCAGCACCCTCAAAAGCATGCTGTCACAAATCCCTGCCATTTTAGTCCGTTTATTTGCAGTGATATGTGCTGAAACTGCAGGACAGCTCCCCTCTCTGAGAACCCTCAGCTAGGTTTAGGATTGCCTGTGTTAAAAATAAAATAAAATAAAATAAAATAAAATGTCTGAAAGGTAAACTGAAATCCCCCTTCTCTGAAGTCACCTTTGAGACAACTTGCACATAGAACTGCTTTGACCCCACCTCTAGGTTTTTAAAAGAGGTGTCAAAGAGGAGTTGGGTGTAGGAAACTCAAGCATGAAGGCAGAAAATTTTTTGTTTAAAGGGTTTAATATATTAGCAAGCTGCTCTGTTGCTCTTAATGCTTTTAAAGCAGGTAGTCCTTCTCTCTCTGTTCATACACATGAAGGATCCTTTCTGATCCAGGGCATTTCCGCTCAGTGTGTGCTCTGTGTATGCATTACATGTGCTATTGTTTAGAGAACTATTAAGATGCATGTGGTAGAGTTTACAATGTGCACTAAAGAATCTGAGTCACTTACGCACAGACTGCATATTAATGCTTGCTGAAGATCCAGCACTTAAGTGTCATAATGGTTTTGAACACGGTGCTTATAGACCATGTCTCACATTGCCTGCTCCTGTTAGTTATTTCCCAGCATTATGGATCTGACTACAAAGCCAGGCTTTAAATCATACATGGAGGTCAACAGCTCCTACTTTGCAAGGGCTAGGAAAGTAGCCACTGACACAGGCAAGCTTGGGAGACGCTGTGATTGATGGGGAGGCATGCGAAGGAGAAGGACACTGGCTTGTGAGAAGCTCTTCTGAGACATTCCAATTAGTGTCCTGATTTACAAATCCTGCCCTTAAATCTGCAGCTTCTCAAAGTCAGTTTTAAAAGGACATTGGCATAAGGTTGACTTCTGACCATGATGGAGCTTTGTAAACAAACATGTTCTGACAGAAACTGCAATCAATGGAAGGATCTCCATCTATATAATTTAAAAAAACCCTGGAAGCGGGGTTTGTGTCTTTTGGACAGGATTGTCTTGCCCACCTGCTGTCTTTGCAGCTCTGACAAAGCAGTATTCTTCCATCCGAAGTAAAAGTGACTGGAAATCAAAGTGAAAATGACTGTTTGTTTGGATTGTGTGGTGAGGAGAAATGCATGCAGCATGACAAGTAAATTAGATTTAAAAATGCTTTCACTACTAATAGGCTAATATGCTGTTAGGCATTTGGTTTTAATCCTGATTCTTCAGTGGGCAAAGTTCATTTTCAAACATGAGGAAAGTTCTCGGGTTTGTAAACATTTGCAAGTTTGACCCCTTGCTGGCTTGTCTTGACTCCCAGCCCAGAAGGAGGGGCCAGCATCCCACTGAATTCCTTTGTGCTGGTGAGGGGAAGTAGGGAATGGCCTTCAGCTGCCGGCCTTTATTTCCCACCAGGGCTGGAGGGAAAACAAAGGTTCCAGTGAGCAAAGGCCACAGTGAAAATTTTCAGCGAGTGGAAGAGTAGAAGGGGTGAGAGCTGCTCCCATCTGCTTGCTTTTTACACCCCAAATGGACATTGGCCACAGCACAGCACTCAGTTGGGAAGTTAGAGACCCCGGGTTCGAATCCTTTCTCTACTGATTTAAGTTTGCCCTTCCAGATTCCATCTTGCATATGTGAAACTTTTGTTGATGACATGGTGGATCTAAAACCAATCTATTCCACTGAAAAACTTTAGATTTAACAAAAATGTCTATTTTTTTTACTGGAGAATGTCTGGTAGAAATGTTTCAATCAGTTCTATTTTCTGGAGTTTTTACTGAGGGCCTGGCCCTGTTTTCAGTGCGAGATGCTTGGCTTGGCTAACACCTTCAGCTTTGTTGTACATTGTAGCCTTCTGTTTCAGGTCCTGAACATCTAAAACTTGGTTCATTTTTCCCAGCTAGTATCAATTTGGCTAGTAAAAGATATCTAAGATATCTTCACTCTGTGCAGCCTTTGACTCTCTCACATCTTTTGAGCACTGCAGCCACAACACTGCCATGATGCTGCAGGCAATGTCTAATCGCTTCTGCTCCCTGACCTGGGAGCCTGCTCTCCCTCCCTGCACAAGTGGGTTGGTGTGTGAATGCGCGAGTGTGGTGCAGTCCTGCTTTTCCCTAGGCTCCCCCTCCGCGGGCACCGTTGTGTTAGCCTGGGGTCTGAGGTGCCTCACGTCCCAGGGCGCAGGGTGAGATGAGCGGCTCAGTGCTTTGTTCTTTTCTTGTGGTTGCACAGTGGTTTTAAAGAGTGCCAGCCCTGCAGAGCTTGCTGCCTCCAACAAACGGGTGAAAAGTACTTTGTAATCCTGGTTTGGGGTTTGTTGTTTTTTTTCTTTTCTTTCTTTTGGCCTTCCATGTCAGCCTGGAATATTTACACTGCTCTGAAGAAAACATTCCACTCATCTGCAAGCTACTAAAAGCTGCCGTGTGAGTAATAAAATATGGAAAAGGAAGGGAGAGGGGAGAAGAAAGATAGGAGCTGGTGGTTCATATGGAAAGCATCAGGCCAGAAGTGGCTTTGTTTCCGACACGTGGACAGTGGAGAGGCTGCATTTGCTGCTCAGTGGAAAATCTGTGCCAGTGAAAAGAAACCTCCTTCATTAGTGGCTAGCTCAGATGGGGAGGAACTTTGGTGTCCATTGCTTTTATTTTTAATTTTGTCTACATTTTAAAATAATACGGGAGAAGCAAAGGGCATTGGACTGGCTGACTGAGATTATGACCAGTTTCAACAAAATAGCTCTTTTCTCTCTGTCTCCATCTGATGCTTCTCTCCCAGTTCAATCCGGTTCTGTCACAGCTCTCCCCCAGCTATTCATAAACTATGTACCAGAACCTCAAAATAGCTGCGAAAATTTTTAAGTTGCTAAATACCAGGTTTTTTAACAAGGTGCATGTTCTTTTTGTTTGTTTTTGCATTTTGATCATTTGGGATAATGTAAAGTTGTGTTTGTAGGCTTTTCTATACAACTAGGGAAACCAGAAGCTTATTTTTGGTGTTGAGAAGAGTAGTTCTGATGCAACCAGGAGCCTCTGAGAATTGAGGCTTTAAGGAACCTGTGAAAGAGCAGGGGACTTGCAGTAAATAATGAGAATAAGGGGTGTTTCCTGTCTGATCAGACCGGGGGAAGGGAGCAGTAACAACAGTCAGAGGTCTCTGGTGTCTTGGAAGGAGAGCAAGGCTGCTCTAGGTGTTGAAATGAAGCAGTGAAATAGCTTGTAAGGTGCTTCTGTTTTAAGTTTGAGAATTTTAGGATAAGTGGATGTCACATGGTGTTGTACAAGCACAGTCTAGGGTAGTTTCCAACTGTACATCACAGGAAAACAGCACAGCATAATGTTCCTTTTCGGAACATCCCTTAGCTTTCCTGTGTTTTTAAAGCAAAAAGAGATTTTTCTATGCAGTGTTTGAAAAATAGAAGCGCCTGCTTTAATCTGGGAGGTTTTCTAGAGGGAATGTGCCTCTTAACCTTTGGTTGTCCAGTTAAGGTCAGGAGAAGCTTTGCTGTTACTTTCATTGAAGATAGCATGAAACCTTTTAGGCACAGGCTGAAGTCTCTTTGACTCCAGTGCTTTCTTGAATGAAGATGTTTTCTTGAATTAGTGCCTCAGTAATTATGGTATTTTGGGGTTAAACAAACCAGTTCGTATAGCGCAGCTCCCTTGCACAGCTCTGTTCGCATGCCTCCAGGACTGCTAGGGTCATTACACAGCACTGTGTGCTAGTTCTGAGTCATCAGGATAACTCATGCTCTCTGTTCAGTCAGCCTTGATTTTCTACTTATTTAAGAGAATTTTGTGGTTTCCAAGAGTGATTCCTTTATTAATCCTTCTTCAATACTGGCAGGTGAGTTTTGGGGCACCCAGTTTAAATATTCTTTATTAAGTGTGCCTAACTTGTCTTGGGCTTTCTGAGTTTGGCTTGTTTTTTTAATACACGAAACAAGTCACAGTGTTCGAGGGAGAACAGAAGAATCCAAGTGCCAAGTTGCTTTCTAGTATGAAGGACTTAGTAAGTAGCTGGCGTCCCAACATAGTTTCTCAGTGCTGAGGAGAAGACCAGTAGGTGCATGTAGCCCTGCAAAGGCTGCGCTGGGATTTCGTTTTCTGGCATTAGAAATTCACAATGCAGTTCCTTTAAAAAAATGCTTTTGAGGGAGAACAAGGGAAGCAAGGTGTGGGAGGTGTTTTACTCTGAAATACCTTGTGCTTCCATGACTTTTAGAAAAGGCTGAATGCTCATCTTCCAAGACTTGAATGCCTGTTAAGTTGGACACGGAGTGGTTACCCTAAATTGAAGATTCCTCCTCACTGGGACTGTCTCACATAGATTACCTTCAAGCAGTGAAAGCTATACCAGCTGTAAGACCTTTAATTTAGTCTTTGGCTGTAAGGCCTTTTAACTCAGCAATTCAGAGTGTTTCATTTGAGCAAGCTACGTATCTCGTTGGACACTGCACTGTGATAAAAGATGGGAATTTCTGTCTCCTATTTCTGTATGTTTGATTGGAACAGATCAGGGAAATCTTTGACATTCAGTTCTCAACCACTTCTCCTCTTTGTAAATGGGAAGAATAGTACCCACTTCATGTTGGGGATTTCAGATCAGTTAGTCAGATCCTGGGCTGATGCAAACTGATGCAGATCTGCCGAAGTTACATTGGGTTACACTGATGTACACTGGCCCAGTGTCTACAAAGTCACTTGACACCTTTGAGGAGAATAGTCTATACAAATCCCAAATATTGTCAGGATGTGGAATAAATGTCGGGATGTGGGCAAAAAACAGCACATCCATTTTAATGATTTGATTAAAACAATATTGCTGTTCTATGGCTCTCATAATTGTACTTCCAGTGGTATCTGGGGGTGGAGATATTCTCAAGTGCCATAGTGAGAGAGTACATTTTTTAAATATTGTGCAGTAGGCCCCTAGGTTGTGCTCTAGCTATATTGGCTTATTTCTGTTTTATAGTGAGTATGGCCTTTGGTGTCCTATAAATACCATTTCTCCCCCCACCTTCAGCTAATAAATAATGGAAACTATGCCAGAAAAAATTTTTCTTTCCGTGAATGGGTGAGAGGTCTTGAGCTGCCCTCTTTAACACAAAGAATGTATCATGGTTTCTTTGCTTTGTTTTTTCAAATGAAGAAAATATGGGGGTGGGAGRGGAAGAGAAGATTTTTCTAAACTCTAAATATGCTCTCCCCGACACTGCAAGGTAGGATGATATCTGGTGTGGGCACTGCTTCCCCCGTGACAGTATTATCCATCTGTAAAATGAAGACAGATGTTTCTGAACAGTCTCAGTGCATGGAAAGACTGAAGGATCCCATTCTGATTTACCCTCAGGCCTTTCATATCCAGCACTGGAAATCAACCTGAAAGTGGGTGTAAATGAGTGTTTAAAGGAACCTTTTATGTGATTCCATGGACTGTGTCATTCAGGGGTGAGACTGGGTGAGATTGTAATGGTCCTTTCTGGCCTTAAAATCTGCTTCCTTAAGTAAGTCCACTTCAAAGTCTTTTTGCTCTATTTTAATGATGCCARAAAGCTGTAATGTAATTGTGTGTCGCATGTGATTGAAGGGCGCGTGCGCATGCACCTATGGACAGCCAGACATACACATTTCATTCCTAGAATCCATCATACATATATTGTGTTGGAAATGTGCCTCAAAGGAAAGGCCATGTTTCTGCATAGTGGAGGTGACGGAGGTTCAAGAGTAGTGTGCACATGATGAAAAGGCATTTTTGGTCACTGCCGGCAACAGTAAACTGTGCCTATAAGCAGATCTGGTCCAGAAACACACAGGTGCACAGAAATTAGTACTGAAAAAAATAGATCATCAAATTCTTCTTCCTCAGATTTCTTACTGTATGCTTTGCTGGTGCTTTCCAGTCTCATTTGAAATCCACCTAGTGTGTGGCCATGCTGCTTTCCTTGGAAGCATGCGCTATAATTCCCCTCCTCTAATTTAGAGAAGGAATATCTAAAGGACTATTCTCTCTTTCCCAATTGAATCAAATTCCTCACCCACCTCTCTCTCTTCTGCGTGAGTAAGTCCATAGATTTGTTGGGTTTACCCCACTCAGAGCTGTGTGGTCTGTGACTTTTTCCCACTCATTATCTATATTAACTCTTTCAAGGATTTTTAGCTAAATATGAAATGAGACCCCTGCTCATTGACTGGAGATTCTAATACTGGTTGTGGAACAGACATGATGAATAGTAATAAATACGCCTGTCCTTTGCAGTTTTGCTATGCTTTCCGTCTCTGCATTCCCTCCAATTTGCCTGTATATCRGGTACTAAGAATGTATCCCCTAAACCATATTGGTCTTCTCTGTTTTATCTTTTCTGACTTTTTCAGTCTTACTGGATCCCTGCTTTGTATTTAGTGTGCATGTTGTGTTGCTGTTTCTTCCATAAATGCATTAATTTGTCTTTTTCCAAATTCAGTCTCATGGACTTATTTCCTGCCCGTGTGGGTTTCTTTATATACTGCCTCTCTTCGCTAGCATCACAAAAAACATTACCACTTC
The DNA here is from genome assembly GCF_003343035.1 of Apteryx rowi. Lineage (NCBI taxonomy): Eukaryota > Metazoa > Chordata > Aves > Apterygiformes > Apterygidae > Apteryx > Apteryx rowi. Next base: position 5,989,006 of record NW_020447419.1, on the reverse strand, counting down.
CTCCTTGAGCCCTTTTCCCTGCTTTTCTTCACAATGAAAGCTTTTTATCTGTTTCCTCAGTTTTCTGATTTGTTTTTATTAAGCATGTTTTTGTAGTTGGGGGCTGCAATTCACCCAAGTAACTGGAAACAAAAAAAATAATGCCAAGTTTTTGTTTGTTTGTTTAACAAAACAGATCAGACTTTAAATGAGTTGGAGTCAAAAGGTGCTGATGGTTGAACTTGATAGGAGCTGATTCTCAATGCTTGCTATTGACAGTGGGTAGTGGAATATCTCAGCACTTTAAAGAGCCTAAAAATACAAATTGCTGGTGATTGAAAATCATGTGTTTATAGTAGTAACTAGAAGAGTAGGGTCACTGCTATTGCAGTTTCTATGCCTTGTTTAGAAAACAGTATCCATATGCTGACAATTAGTTAAAGACCGTTGGTTTTCTTGTTCTTGTGGTTGATAGGTGTGAGGCGGGTATTTAACCTAGATCTTTTGGAAAGGCCCCTTGAATTTCTGTGCCAAGCCAGCACACCTCTACCCTTCAGCAAAGGGGGCTACTTTGATGTGAGCAGGCAGCAGGGTGGGCAGCCAGGTCCCACTGCCGTCCCTCCGGAAGGGGGCCCCTCCGCCACTCACGGCTCCAAACACCATCTCACGGTGTGGAAAGTCTGTGGTGGGTGGCCATGGTGACCTCAAGTAGGATGGCCCCAGAGCCCTGCTGCTCCAAGGGGCAGCGCGAGGGAGCACTCTGGCTGCTGTGACACCCCTGTGCTGACCCTGCAGTGAAGGAAGGACGCYGGTGCCAGCACTCAGGTGCCCTAGGAGCTGGGGGAGTTGGGAAGGCTGTCAGGTCCTGTCAGGAACATTAATCCTCCTGGCCATCAGTGTGGACTAGCCTTGCAAAGCCTGGAGGGAGGGATTCCTGGGCGCTGTTTGTGAGCCAAAACTGTCCCTGGCATTTTCACGCGCCGCGCTGCAAAGCCCCATATCCTGTAACATGCAGAGTCTGGAAAGGAGCCGTTTCCACCTCTCCCTGTGGCTGTCATTGCTGAGTCAGTGCTGGGCAGACAGTTCAGGCCTCATCCCAAGGCCACTGGAATCAATGGAAATAATTCCTCTGAATTTGAGTGGGTTCTGGACCGAGCCCAAGAAAGGCAGGACCAGTATGTCCAGGCCCCGTTGCCTTAAAGGAGGATCTGACACAGCTGCTAGTGTAAGGCAAAGGAGCCTGCATGAGTTCAGGGGCATGTACTGGCTGCTCTGAGGTGCAAGATACTTTTTGGTTTGCTTGGCTGCTAACCCCAGGCTGTGGGCCTTCTTGGTGTGTTTGCCCACTTGCTGCATTTAACTGTCTCCACTCCTTCGAGGCAGCTTGGGCTGCTTGCATGGGAGGTTTGCAAAGAAATATTTTCCTGGTGCTTCAGATGTGTACTGCTCTTTCCTTCCTGCACAGGAGAGAACATGCTTACCCCATACAGTGTCTGTTGCACTTATAGCAAAACAGTGGGACCTCGCTCAGTAGTAATGAGCTGCACTTGAGGTTGAGGGCAGTGGAGCTATGCTCGTTTATGCTAGGCTCTGCTCTTATAGGAGCTGCTCAGAAAAACTGCACTCTTCTCCGCTCCATTCAGCAAGCTTTTAAGAGAGATTGTCCTCCTTGAAGAGCGTCAACAAAATAGTATCACAGTCAAAGTTACTGCTCCACTGGCAAAAGAAATAAAATTATCCTATGGGATAGAAACCATGTTTTTAGAAGTGCATGTGCTCACTTAGTAACATGCAGGGATCAGGTGTTTAAAATGGAGTTCCTGGTCATGCATCTGCATTAGCAGTTTTATCAAGCACAGATGCTTTCACGGAGTAGGGATGAACAGTGGAGAGTTCCTGCTGTGAATATCTTTAAGGGGTGTCTGTGTGGAACGTGAGGATTGTAGAGAGCCCGGTCCTAAATAATGTATTGTTGCTAATGATCCTGCAGAATAGCATGTAAAAAGCCAAATGCTTTAATAGGAATTAAGGAATAAAAATGAAGAAAAGACCTGCTATAATGAGGCATCACATGACACTGTCCTTAGGACTTAATGGTGTGATTGCAGTGGTCCACGTCCTGGGTGTTTTCCTCCATTTAGTGACTTCCTGGAAGAGTTGAAAATGCAGGGAGATGCAGAAGATCCACATCCAGATGTTAATCAGTATGAAAATCCAAATTCAGAGGTGTAAAATATGAATAAGAAAATTACAGGAAAGCATTACAGTATGYGCATACCTGTATTTCAGTACCAGGGACCAACAGTGAGGAAGGACTTTCTCTTTTTTGCATTGTGCCAGTGAATTTGTGTCATCTGGTCCAGCAGTACCCTAATAAGCCAAAGACCTGTTACCTACAGTCTTGCAAGCAAACCCTCAGTTGCCTTTTTGGGGCTCAAATTTTCCAAGAGCAATGACAGAGTTGTCTCAGCAGAGGAAAAAACATACAGTTTCCTCCATGACCCAGAGTTTTAGAGCATTCAGTTGTCTGTCTGATTTGATAGTTGAGCTTTGAACAGATAGGATGCTTTTCAGTCGTTGCCCTCAGAGAGCAGGGGAGCTGTATCATATCCATTTTACAGGCTGGGAAATTGGGGCAACCGGGGGCTCTATTGTCATCGAGAGGAAGTTGAGAGTGGAGCTGGAGAAGGATACCAGTTCCCTGATCTCCATTTTAATTAAATTCTTTTTGCAATTGTCTTCCCTGGCAGTTTAGCTGGGGGAACGTGGTCTAGCAAAAGGATTTTGGCTGCAAACTTGACAGGAATATTTTTCTGGGCCAGATCCTTGCTTAGTGTAAATTAAGATAACTCTGCTAGCTACAATTACAGTAGTAGCGATTTACTCCTCCCTCTGAGAATCTGGACCTGCTTTAGAGACAGTGGGCAGTGTCGTATAATTTGTTCTTTTTAATTTTAGTCTGTCTAGACACTTTTACAGCACCCCTTTCTGGGAGAGTTTTGTGCCAGCAGCTCAGTAGTAGCACCACGCTTCTCTGGTGAGAGAAGCTTGCTAAACACAGCAGGGAGATGGCCTGGTGTGTGTTCAAACTCAGCATTTCCCCTTCCCTCTGCAGGATTTGGCTTTGGTAGTCTTCATGTTTTTGTGTTGGAGAGAGGGTGGAGGGGGTTCACAGCAGGATTTATTCTCTGTGGAGGGGACCCGAGTCTGTCATTTTTCTGGTTTTGACTATGTGTTGTCCAAGTTCAGTGCTGAAGAAAGATGGCTGGTGCGGATGCAGCATTTCTATGGTGGTTTCTTCCTAGCAATGGATGAAACACCTCTCTCTGTGGGTAGGAAGGTCTTTCTCCTGGTTTTAACGGCCATTTGCTGGTCTTGCTGTTTATTATTACTGCCAACCCTTCCTCCTGTGCTGTCAGTATTTACCATTAGCCCTTTAGCCTCTCTGTTTTGCTTTTTCCCACCCTGAGTCACCTGGGGTAGGTGTGGGGAGCTGCATGGCAGCTCTCTAGCCTTCTTCACACTCACTGTGCAGCACACATAGGACCTAGTTCTTGCAAAATCCCTAGACTTTGCTGGCCATGGTGAAGCAGATGCTTAGCTGGGATTGTTTTCCTTCCCCTTCCATTCTCTTGCCAATTCCTCAGTTGCTCACCAGGATTGTCTCTAAACTGTGTTTGCCAAAGCCAAACACAGAAACACCATGATTCTGACTGGGGCTTGGGAGCATTGGCAATATATACCCTTTTACTACCGTTACTGATGTTTAAGTCCAAATGCACTTGACTCATAACCCTTAGTCTTCATGGTTCATTTTAYGATATTTGCTGTTCACAAAGTCCCACCTTTTGGAGTCATGTTGTTAACTACCTATATATGTGTCTGCACCCAGCCCACAAAAGGAAGGCTTTTTATGGCTTCAGAAAAAAGCTTGAAGATAGGGATCCTAAAGTCATTAGAAAACAAAATTTCTTCTTGAAACAAAAGCACACGCTATTTATGGGATCTCACCTGATTTCTGAGCTTTATCAATACTAATGAAGCAAGGCTTTGCCAAAAAAGCAGCTTGCATCGAAATGAGTAGCAGGTTCTTCATGCAAACTAACAGTTTTGAGGAAGACATTTTCCCCTGTGAACTGCTGTAGGAATTTGCTCCCCTTCCCCCATGCTCAGCAGAGGCAAGAACATATGGCTATGCTCTTGTAAGGTATTGTGGTGTTAATAATGCTGCTGTATTGATCTCCTTGGTCTTCTTGGTCACCAGGGACATCTGGGGGATTTGTTTTGATTCTTAACACCATACCTCCTTAAGTGCATTTTCCAATCCTTTCACTAGGTATAGGGTGTTCTGTGCTTTATATCGTAGCCTGCAGAAAGGATGCTTCCAAAAGATTTCTTGGTGTCCTACCATCCGCTGTGTCTCTCATTTCTGCTTTCACGGGTTCCACCTTACTCCCACTCAGAACTGGCCGTGTCTCCGGTTTAAAAATGCTTTGCAACAAGCTAATTCTGTGCCCTTGGAGAACTCCTCAAGGAGCCTGTAAGCACTGTTGGCTGCTGGAATGTGGATAAACACATAGTTACGGGAACAGGAGAGGTTTCCTCTTTGCTTAGAAAGCGAGCAAAACATTGGTAAGAACGGAGCATAGAAGGAAAACATGTGCAGGATGGTTTTGTTTCCACCCTCCCCCTCCAGGCTGATATTCATGACCTTGTTAAAAAGATCGGTGTGCTTCAGAGACTGCATGTGGTCATTTTTAAATGTAGGGAGAAACCAAATGTGGCTTTTATTTTTCCATCTGATAAATTGCCAATTGCAGGTTTTACTTACAGAACACTGAGTAGTCTGAGGAGAACACGATCACCTTGATATTATATTTATGAGTAAAAATGGCACGAGGCAAAGAAAGCTCTTAGCTCTCATGCAAAGAAGATTTTTAATGCAGTTTTTGCTTCCAGGAATGCACCGTTACTTGTGGTGGGAAAGGGACATGTTAGCACTTTTTGCAGAAGGCCTAAAGTGCCTGGAGGCACTCAGGGGCTTGCAGGGTCAGTTTGACTTCATGCTTCTTTGACAGATGTGGTGAGCTCAGTGCTGTGCAGTGATGGGACATCTGCAGAGCAGGGGATACCTGTAGTCTTGGCAGGGAAGGGTTAGAATCATTTAAAATAAGGAAATCCCATGTGCAACTCCCATTGCGCCTTCCTCTGGCAATGGCGGGAGTATCTCCTCTGGGATGCTCATGCTGCGCTCCTGAGGGGAATCTACGCATTTACAAGTGCTGTGTTGGCCTCTGCTGGGTCTTAGGGTGGCATCAGAGTCACAAGTCATGCCCGAAAAGTTGTATCCTGAGCATGCAGGCTGCCAAGAGTGCCAGCACTAGCTAAAGCAGCAGGGCTCCTCCAGCTGTGTTCCCATCACTTCATGTTTTAAGTGTGTTTCTCTCCCATGCTGAATCTCGGTTCCTGGACTGCTGGGACTGATGCAGATCCCTCAGTCAGCCCCAGGCACGGCTAGGAATTTTGGCTCTCGCTTCAGCTCTGATATCATCATAACTGCTTGGGAAGCGGAGTCTGCTGGAGGCGAAGCGGCAGAGCGCTCCCAGGAATGTGCCCTGCGAAGCAGAGACTCTCAGCCTGTGGTCTCTTGTGCTGCTCCTCCTCTCCGAGCATAAAGGTTATCTTTGTATGTTTATAACCAAAATAAAATTGCAGCTCCTGAAAGCTATAATTTGCACTTGGGGGAACATAATGTTTGTGTTTAGCTATTGCAGGGATTGTACCAAAGCATAGTGACAGAGGTCTGAAAGTGTTTGGGATGACGATAGCTGGCAACAGACTCCGCCTTTGGGGGCTACTAAAAACATCTTTAGTTGAACAATATTGATGATAAACAAAATGACAGGAAAATGGAGGATTGATTGCACCATGAGGAAGAGAACCCCCGTTCTCCAGCATGAGAAGCTGTTCTTGCTCCAAGACAGCCCAGGTTCCTGCTCTTCCCCTTCCCACAAACCAAGCCAAGAGAGCCTCGCTGCAGTCTCCCAAGTTGTGACATTGGAGACTTCCATCCTGTCTCAGAAAGACAATAGAGGGAAGGAGTGGTATACAGCAAACCCACAAAAGCAGGCTTATCTCGGGAGATACTATATAGGCTTAAATAGATATGACAAAGGAAAATCAGGGAGAATAGGACACTCATGGTAAACTAACTAATTTTTTTTAACATCTGAGTTGGAAATATGCCAGATAACATGTCCGCTGTTCGGATTACAATGACTATAATATATATTTCCTCTTGCAACATATTTCCTCTTCCTCCTTGTTGGTAAATGGCTTTTGTTTGTTTCCTTTCTGGAGAGTAGTGAGGGATCCCAGCTCTCTGCAGTGCATGTTCAGTAGTGAGTTGGAGCTGTGTATGGTAGTTTAATTGGTAGGATTGTAGTACCTTGAGCATGACATCTTCCAAAGCCCAGCATCATCATTTGGGCCTTTTCATTCCTGAGAAAGATGTGTGCTGAGTTTCATTCAGTTTAGTCAGTGAGGATGCTTAAGGATGGGGCTGGAAAGCCAAAGGCTTCACTCAGGGCCTCTCAGCAATGTAGGTGCAGGCAGAATGGATGCTAAAAGCCTCGTGGTGTTGTCAGCAGAGACCTGCCTTTGGCTGGTGTTGTCTCCGCAAGGTGATTCTGGGTGTTGTGTTCAGTGGTGTACCTGGAAGTAATTTGGGAACCCTGCAAGGGAAGGGTACCAACAAAAACTTGAGGCAGAGTCTGGCTGTCTTGCACAGTGTTATCCAATATGTTTCTACAGATATTTTGCTAGGAGAAAGAGCAGATTTAAGAGAGAGGGCCATAAAAAGGGGCAGTGACTTGCCTTGGCAGCAAGGCTCCTGACAAAAACAAATGTTGCTGAGGAGATGCAGAGTGAAGAAACAAGGGAAGGAAAGGGTGCTAATAGGGGAAGAAAGGCTGAGAGGAAGAGCCTCTCTGAAGTCCTTGAGTCAGACAGGTTTCTGAGTGGGGCTCAAATAGGTTCCCTTCTGTCCTCCACCTCCTTTAGGAAGGGTAGAGTTTCTGCTGACTTCTGTTTCTTCTGATGCTTCGTCACAGTGCCCAGCTTCTGCTTCTCACTATCCTGTTCCCAGTAACAAAAGATGCCCCTTTGGGCCTCTCTGCATTGTTGTCTCTGCAGACTTGGAGTCCACAGGTATCCATATGGGGCATCTCTGTGAAGGCCTATCGTGATATCGTGTAGTTAGCTCCTCTAACAAAAGGCAGAGTGTCTTGTGCACAGAAACATCTTGAATTGACCATGGTGGCTGCTTGGATACTGGGAAGTCATTATATCTTCCAGGAATACCAAAACATTGCATTCCTCCTAGGYTCTTTTCTGGCTGTTCCTACTATTAATAACTTTGCCCTGAAATAGCCCTTTCATATTGCAGCATATTAAAATCCATAACAACTGGGTGGGTGTCCACAGTCAACAGACTCTGAGCGAGAGCCTCGGCTGTGTAAATTGGCTCACAGAGGTGTGCTGACTCTGAGCAGCTGGTGATCTGACCTGCTGAGCTTTTGCAAGTCAATAAATGGCAGGGCTCTTAATGGGATCTCCTGACTTCCCATCCCGCGCTGTCGCCATTAGCCGTACAGCCTGCTGGAAACCGCACTGGCACAGGAATGATCTCCTTCCTTTAATGAGGAATAAGCAGTGCCCAGTCCAGCTCTGACAGTGCACCTTGAGTTGCTAACGATATTCACAAAAGGCCCTGCAGATCTCCCTTTTGTTTGATCTAATGCATTTTGGAGATGCAGGTCTCTTCAGATCCCTGTGGGCAGCTGCCTCTGTTGCTGCTGAGTGGTTGGGCCAATGCTGGCAGGCACTTTACCAATGTGCTCCATAAATTACTTTAGAAGAAGGTCGTGCTGCTTTTATCAGGGTGCGTAGCAGCCCAAGTGCACCGCCTGTCGGATTTGAGGCTGGAAGAAAATCCCCTGATGGCTAGAATTTCGGAACAAATACCTTCTAGTGCAATGTTGAAAATAAAAGCAATGGAAAAACACCCTTCTTGGCTGTAAGGGAACCTCCTTTAGAAGGCACCTGCTTTTGAGTGAGAGGCCAGTTTAGCTGCAGTGGGATGCTTAAACAGAATCTTGTTGTTTTTGGTGGGCACAGATGATGAAAACCCTGGCCTAGAAGTGACACCAACCAGTTTCTGAAAACCTGCAAATAGACTGCTGGGCCCAAATTCAAAAAAAAAAAAAAAAAAAGACAAATACAAGTACAAGGATGTCTGAAGGAGGAGTTGTTTTTAAGTTCTTTCTATTTTTCCATTTGGGTCACATCGTGCCTAATAAAGTAGACAAGATTTGTAGTATAAGATAACTGTCTCCAGCCATCAAAGAACATGTCAAATTCTGTTTCACGTAAGCCGCAGAGTTAAGTGGCACTAATCAAGAGCAGAATTTCGTGGAGTTTGAGTGCTGGCAAGGTCCTCAGCTGATGTAAACAGGAACAATGAAATCAGTGCTGCTCTGTGCTGACCTACCCCAGCTGAGAATCCGGTTGTGTTTCCCATCGCCTTGCTGCTAGTCTGAGTTTTTTTCTTGGTGTGAGTGATGGTGAAACTTGAGGCTGCTGGCTTCTCTTTTCTTTGCCCAGACTGGTGTATTTAGCACAGTATCACATGCATCTTCCTGCTCTTGTAAGATAGCAAATTACCCAAATGATTAAAAGAAAAGACAAAAAGGAGAGCATCAAATGGCTTTTTGTAAATGTGACTGGACAGTTCTTGTGCTCATATTAAAGTGTGAACTTCAGCCAAACAGTCCATTGCTCCCTGCGTGGCTTGAGGGAGACTTTGGCCCCTATATGTTTATTATGGTTTAGAAATGGTATAAATGCTCTTCTATTCTTTTTTTGTTCTGACCTTATTCTACAACTCTTTCCCCTCCTTCCTCCTGCTTCCTGTTTCCCAGACAGGTCCCCACCTCTTCTTCCGCGCAGCCAAAAATAATGCAAAAGGAAACATACAAAAGGTTTTCTGAGCCACCAGATGTGATAATGAATGGGCATCATGTACAGAGTAGATACAGTAGTCTCAGCACAAAAATGTTGCTCATGCGATGTTAAGATGAGGAATTGCATGTTTTTGGATTAGGAATGCAATGTAATGCATCCCCTTGTTTAATATGTTTTTAGGTCAGAGCAGAAGAGATGACTCACAGCCAAGAACTCTCATGAAATGTACCATATATTCTGGGTTTACTGATACGTCTCTTCTTTAGATTTGACTTAATAGGCTAATTGTGAAGAATTGCGCTTATGAATATGTCTTTGCATGAGGTTGTAAGAACAAAACTGGTGTATACATTTGTGTCAGCTGCTGAGGAGGAAATTTTAAGCTATCTCTGGATGTTAATGAAACATCTCTAAATAATACACTTCTTCATTTGTGATCCAGTCTGGAGTAGTTACAAGGAATCCAGTTCTGCTGCATAACCCCACTGCAGTACTTTGTAAGGATGAATCTTAATTGAGAATCGAGACCTAAAATATTGCTCTGCTTTGTGCATTTCACAGCCATCAGCATTTGCTTTTGCATATCCATTTCCTGTGAGAAGTTTACCACACTCTGGGGCATGCTTTGAACCTGGTCCTTTGATTTCAGTGGGAGCTAGAACTGGCAGTTGAAGAAGCTAATTGTCCCTTTTTGCTATTAATAATGCTAAATTAAAGCTGCTTCCAAACAGGACAGGAACAGGTTAAATACACACTTCATGAAGTCTGGAGAAAAGTTTGTAGTGAGGGCCAGTAGCCAGCTCACTCAGAGCCATCCAGGGTTGTTATACAAATAAATGATCTCTTCAAAAAGATTTTGAAACACACTTATGTTATATTTATCATTTCTCAGGTGGTCATTGTATGGCTACTTGCAGTCTGTATTACGCGGCAGCAGAGCATACAGTATGTGTGCACTTATGGGTTTTATCATACGCTAGCACAATGGGCTGCCTTCACTTCTGAATTCATGGTTTGGCTATCCGTAATCCTCTGCTGACACTGATGGTATTTTTAGCTGTTGTGACTGGTTGCAAATATTTTTTCTGTCTTTATTAAACAGTCAAAACCAGCAAAAGCCGTCCGAAGCTCTGATTCAGAGTTTGCAGATTTCTTTCGTCCGTTTTTTTAGCTAGATGCCTATTGAATTCAGCCATGCTTAGCTGCAGTCCTTTGTTCAATATCTCACAACCAGTGCACTGAAATTCTCTATGTACCAGCTCAAGTACAAGAGATTCTTAATGAACAAATTTGACCTGTCCATTTAAAAGAATATTCGTTAGGTAAGATGTATTTCATAATCATTAAGTTTGGGAACAAATCTTGATTTTGATTCCTTAGTTAGAGTTACGAATTCAGGCTGTTTGAGGCTCTTGCAATATTTCTTGGTTTACTAACCATTTCTCCTGGTGAAAATTGCCAGTTTGTGGCAAAACTGTTTTTTATCCTTTGAGCTTAATAGGCTGATAAAAGTCATTGCTAACCTTGGTTACATCATTCCCCATAGCAACAGGAAAATGTCTTGTGCATGTATGAAGGTAGTGATTCTGTTCTTTAAGTAAATCTACAGAACTTTTTAAATTAAAATGTGTCTTCACTGAATGTAATCTCAAGCAGATCTACAAAACCAGCAAGGTTTGAAGTTTCTGACTTCAGCATTTTTTATGTACTGAAGAAAAACTCTGTGAAGACCATCCAGGGAGTATGTCATCTTGGTTGTGATAAGAGAACGTTCTTCGGTAGTGCTTTTGTGTATGAATAATAGAGAATGGGCTGGTTTGGCTAAATACATTTCCTTAAAAGTTCATTCTCTGGGCTGAAACCAAGAAGGAAAAAATCAGCACAAGTTATTATATTGAAGAAATTTGCAAACAGAGACTTGGTCCTATGTAGCATATTCAACAGAAATCATCGAGTTAATAGACTTGCCCTTTCCACACTGTGCTGGTGGTGAGGCTCAGTCAGCCAGTGGTTTAGAGGACTAGCCTGATGGCTCAAGCATATGGCAAAGTTACCACAGGAAAACAAATCTCTGTATATCGGCTGATCTTTGCTGACCAAGTGTGCGCCTGCTTTCTGCGCATGGCAAAAGCCTGTTTGTTGAGCATACAGTTAGCTTGATTTGCTTAATATATACAGTGGACTAAGAACATGCGTGCAGATATTTGCCATGAGTTAGTTATCATTAAGTAGCTTATTGTTGTACCTGAAAAGTACTTTAACTCCCTTTTTTAAAGAACTGTGTACTTTGTAGGCAGGATGTATTGGCACACTACTAGGAGTTTTGTCTTAAATCCTTTGCAATAGAAATTTGCTATCACTTGAAACTTGTGCTTAATATTCATTCATTTCAGACTGCGGTTTGCCTGTGTTCCCAAGTGTGTTCTGCATAACTACTTATTTAATACTAAAATTCTGTTTATTTTATGCTGGCCCAAATGTTACACTTGTGATGTGCTGCAGATTTTTGACAACTAGCAACTGCCCAGTAAAGGTTGCCAAAAGGAAAAGCTGGAGGTTTTGGCAGCTGGGTGGGAACAGATGACAATCTTGGAATAGATGGGCAAGAGTATTGGGTTTTGTTGTTCAGGAAGTAATGAAGGCTTTTGGCAGTGGGAAAAAGATGCATCTTTCAAACCCTGTTTTGGGGTTAAGGACAAAAGTAGCATGACATTTCAAGGAAGGTGGGTGAGTTTTGAATTTCTTGTTCCTCATAATTTCTGAGTTGCCTTGTGATGGTTGGTTCAATATCTGCCTCTCGGATCAGAAATGCAAATGCCACCGTAGCTCAAAGCTTTTGCTGTTCTGCTAAACAACGAAATAGTGACAACCAGGCACTGGACCTGGAAACAACCTGTCATTGCTTGCTCTGAACTTGAGTGAACTGTGGCGATATTCACCTTAGATTTATTGTTTTGGGCTGCTTTCAGATTCAGGATGTTCTCTCCTTCTTGGTAATCTTGAGACTTACACAGTTATTTCATTTTAGAGATGAGGCCCCTTTTTACATGCAAATGGAAAACAGCAGGGTTATGATGGAGATTGGAATTTGACCTTAACTATTGCATGGGTAGTTCAGTTTTGCTCATATAAATTATGCTGCAAAGAAAATCCTTTCAAGTGTTGTAAATGAAGCTGGTAGATCAGACCTGCTTGTCAACCACATTCGACATTTTCATTCTCTGTCACAGCCTGATCTAAGTATCTAACTTCTTAATTAGGTTTTGGATAGCTTCCAAGATCAGTGCTTGATGTGCCATTATATCTGCAATAAAATGGCACTTAAAAGTAACTAGCACTTCCAGATAAGAACTTCCCATGGTCTGCTAGCAAAATTCAAAATCAAAATGTTATAAAATACTTCAGCATCAGTAAAACAGAGGAGTCCACTGAACATGTTGATTATGTGCCTTCCCYGACTTTCTGGCCTCAAATCATTATTAAGTGTTTGGGCTTTGATTTACCCTTGACAGAACTTTACTGTTGCCATGTTGTCCTCAGCTGTGCAAAACACTCAGGAGTTTCTGAATACTGTAAAGACTCCACAGTATAGGCAGGTGCTTCTGAAGTGACCTCTAATTTTTCAAGAGCCTATATATATATGGGTCAAATTCTGATACACTACATGGCTATAAATCAAGACCAGTTCTTTTCAATTCGTTGGAGCAACTTCAGATTTATATCCTTGGAAGTGAGAGTTCATTTGGGATCATGAGTTGGAATTAGGTTTTCCAGAGCTGTYCAGACCTGAACCCAGACACTGAGCACATGCCCTCTTCAGAGACTGCTGGCCTATGGGCAGGGTCTTTCCCTGGTCATTCCCTCAAGTGCAGACAGAAAGCTCAGGTACCTCCACTGCCTTGAGACTTGGCACATAGATGACCACGGTGGTCCCATCTGGAGCTTTCCTGCTGGTTGTTCTCTGGAGGAGAGTGATGAAGGCAAACATCAACATCAGGAGCGCTGACTCCAGCTCCTTCATAGCTTGATTTTGAATGTTCTGGGTTGCACTTTAACCTGGACAGTTGACAAGCACCCAGAAACATTGGCTGTTCTGAGTCGAAGCCAAGTATCTGCAAGTCTAGGAGGGATTGTTTGGACTTTGTCTTATCGCTGTTGAAGCTAGTGATAAAACTGTCTTATTTCAGTGGCTCCAGAGTTAGGTGAGTGCTAAGCTCTGCCGGAAATGGTCCACGTGTCACATCTAATATCAGAGGCACACACTGTGTTTCTCTTGCATTGTATTTCATAGGGGTGAGCATATTCAAGGTGTTCGATAAATAATCTTTACTTTCGGTAAATGAGCTCCGGTGGTAAGAATACACGTAGATTAGAGGTCATATGTTTCTGAACTGGCAGACATACTGAACACTGAATTTCCCTGGATCAATGCTACTGCAACCTTTGAAAGTACTAACGGTAAGTGAGAAGTAGGTCCTTAGCAGGCGTGAAACAGCACTACAATGGCTGTCTTGTGCTGTCTGAAAGATCTGCTTTTGCCTGTTGAACTGTCATGGTGTGCAACTTCTGTGTATTCTGCTGCTATCCAGGCCCCAGAGGACTGAGGGGAATGAAGAGATATTATGAGTTACCTATATAGGGCAAGGTAACAAACAGACTTTCTTTCAGGTGATGAAAATGTACCTCTGTTGGGAAAGTGACCCTTCTTTTGCAATTGTATCCAAAAGTGAAAAATCAAGCTGAGGCCTTGCTGGGGATGTCCACCTGCCAGACTGCGGTCCTCTGCTAGCTGGCTTTCTGCAAGCACATGGAGTCTAGCAAGGTCACATCCTATTATTTGTCAGCCATGAATCATCATTTCTTTTAGCTGGCTAAATTGAAGAGCAAGGTGCAAAGAGAATGACCCTTGTTAATCAGGGCAGGCAGGTTAAAGCAGTGGGTCACTTTTTATCCCTARTCTGAGAAAACAGCTTGACAGCAGTCAGCAGTCTTATGGATCTTCTCATTGTGTCCCTGAAGGGAGCCATCTTCCTCTTCCCATTACAATTTTTGAAGTCTTTATTGCTATAAATCATTCAGACGCTGTGTAAGAAAGTTTAATGCTTGTCAAGTTGCCTGCAATGTAGCAGCCTACAGAATAGTAAGGCATATGTCGCATATGACGTTTATTACATCCATTACCCAAATCTCCCCCTCTCTTGCGCGAATGTTTGAGGGGAAACTGGGCATCCAACAGGACTGGAGATCAGGACAAGAACAGTGCACTCCTGTCTTAGGTAACCTTGGACCATTTTCCTTCCAGTTTGGTAGTGAAGACAGAAGATCTGTGGAAGGTTCTCCAGAGTCTGAATCTACCAGTTTAGGTTCAAATCTCTGTGGATGGTTGTCACTATCCTACTGTTCCCACCCAAAATTGGTAGTTCTTGATGCACTTGCTGGCGAATGACTTGGTGGGAATGGAGACCAAAAAACTCTCCTGCCCCTCCTGATGGTCCACATGGCTGAAGTGGTGGTCTCGGCCTTGGTGGTCTCAGCCCAGCTGGTTTCTTCGGGTCAGGGCTCAAGACAAGGGGATGTGCTTAGTTGACTTAAAAATTAAAAGTCCTGCCAGGGCAGGGATGAAGAAAATGGGTGGATTTCAAAATCCTGCCTCGCCACTCCACGGATGACTTAGGCCAGAAAGAGGGGAAGGTTGTGTGAGGTATTTGGCATAAGCAGGGAAGTGCATATGGGGAGAGAAGCTTTGTTTCTGCATGCAATTGCCTGCTCTCGGCAAATGCAGCAGCAGGTAGGGCCCTGGCGGGGGGTAAAGGAAGGAGGGCTGTGGCCTTAACCCTTGTCAGGCTTCGTCTGCGATGCAGATTAGATGAGGCCTTTCCTGGCTCAGTGTTGCTAGGATTTTTTTGCCTATTGACTTGAGAGATTGAAGGGGGTGAAAGGGAGGGACTTCATTATATTGTTYCTTTTTCTTTGAGCTCTTTTTTTTCCCCTCTATGGGGAGATGGGCTTGATCTACTGGTTTTGGATTTCAGAGGCAGAAGGCAAGACATGACCAGCTGGTGTCTTGAAATGGCACAGGTGCAATGGCTGCGGGAGGGGGGAGCCAAGAATAATTACAGGTTTCTGAAGCATCAGGCTTTGCCTGAAAAGGGCTCATCGAGAAGCTGCTCTTTATGGAAAATTAATGGTGAAGCTGGAAAAACTGTCAGGCCTACTATTGTTGTCATAGGGGTAGTTATGCCTTAAAGGGGCAGCACRTCCTGCTTCCCTCTGTGGGCAATGAGGAGCTGTAACGCAACCTTTCTGATCTTAGAGCAATTGAAATTTCATGTGACTGTCATCAGTTTTAATGGCCTTGAGTCTCTGCCTTTCTCTCTCCTTTTTTTTTCCTTTTCTTTCCCCCTAATTTATGATTATGCTTGCTCTTTCGTTTGGAAGCCTTTATTTATTAGGCCCCTAAATCTGTTTCTCTCCCACTGGACGAAAGCTAAGTGAATGCAAAAGCCCAAATTAAATGATGTGGGGAATTCAAAAGCATCAGCCATTTTGGTGTGTGTGTTCCTGAAAGGCTGTGGGGTACCTTTGGAAAGCTGCCCCCAAAACCCGTTAGGATGCATTTGGGGAGAGACCAGATCCCCAGCTAAAGCCATTCTTCACAGTCCCAGAATTACACTTTAAACAGAGAATGGACTTTTTCTGTCCGTAAGAGCAGCCTTCCCTTGTTCCTATGTGCAGCCCCGGCTCAGTGGCCTTCCAGGGTGCTGGTACCAAGCTTTTCTGCAAGAGGAGTGTGAGCATGGTCCATAGGCACTGGTGCCCCTAGGGACAGCCCTGGTAGTGTCTGCTGCTTGGTCAGRAACCAGTTTGAACGGACCTTCATGGGAGAGGGGACTCTCAAATGGGGGCCGAAAGCCTTGTCCCCTGTCTCTCCCCCTTGAAGGAAGTCCTTGGCATTTGATTAAGTGCTGAGGCAGGGCAGCAATGCTGCCTCATGGACCCAGCAAGGTTAGGCAGYGTGAGATGCTGTGACAAGTTGCTTGAAAGCTTAAGGCTGATTCCCATTGTTTCGAGCTCTATCCAGAGAGCAGGAAGCAGGGAAACCTTGGGGCTGAACAGGGCGGATGTGCCAGGGGCCGAGCCGCATTGTTGCAGCAGGAAGTAGGAACCGTTCCAGAAAAACCCAGCTAAAGGAGAGCTGTGGGGGAAGGGGAGGACACAAATAAACAGCTTCTCAGGGCTCCTGAAACAGGGCTGTCGGTGAGAGAAATGCGCCRACAGCATCTGACAGGAATCTCAAAGTCTTTAGTGTTGCCTTGTACTGCATTAGTGTTCGCGGCATTACTCATGGATTTCACAATGGTAACGAGGTGGAGCAGGGGAATCCTCGTAATCTGACTTCAGCTTTTCTCAGCCACTCGCTACTGGAAATACTCACTGGAAGAAAAAGGGATTAGCGGCTGGCTGCAGCCTCTTGGTTTCCTGGAGCAGTGCAGTGATGTAGGGTTAACCCACTGCCCTAGCAGTAAATACAACTCATCACCGACGTAGGTAAGGGAAAGGGAATCCCCTTGGTAGAGGCAGTAATCTGGGGCAGGGGACCAGTCTCTGCCCTGCCACAGACTGTCTCGCTGACCTTGGGGAAATCATTCAGCTTCCTTGGTGGTCAGCATGGACGATCGCACTCCCCTGCCTCACAGCAGCTTGGGAGGTTTTGGGTGGCACCAGGCATAACAATATGTTGTGGACCATCACGCTGGTTGAACATCAAGGGCAGCCCAGATGAGCACCACTGCTCATCTGTACAAAGATATAAGAGTCCAGGGGTTTTGTCAGTGTAGGTGTTGCTTGGGATGACAGTAATTCTTCAGGAGGTGACATCGGGCAATTTTAGAAGCAATGATGCTTTATACGCTTAGCCCTTCTCACTCTGCTTGGCAGGAACCAAACTCAGGAGCGCTACCACAACACGGTGGTGTCTGCAGGTGTGGCATGTCTTCCTTGGGTCCTTTCAGGACCAGAAGCTTACCTGGGTTAAAAAGCAGATAGGGGAAGGGGACAACATGGAGTTTTTAAACAATTCCCAGGCACTGCTGAGAGGGCACCTTGGCCCCCCTGTTTTCGGGAGTTGGACCATCCCTTGTTGAACGTCAGGAGCACAAAAACTTGACGACTTTGCCTCCCAAGTATTTGACAAAATCAGTCCTTCAGAAATCTCTTTTGTGATAAATAAAGCTCTGTTATTATATTTGGGGAAACTGAGCAGGGAGTGTGGTAATTTGCTTAAGGCAAGAATGCTAACTAGCAAGTGTCCTACCTCCAAGCCTGTGTGCAGACACATTATATATACGATATCATGCCTCTGAAAGTTATCCACACGCTAAACTATAGCACTGTTCTCTTGCGTATATTGCTGGTTTATTGCTTTCTGTCCAAGTCTATCTCTACAGCTCAGATCTGTAATCAGCGATTATTAAAAAAACAGATAACCGTCTGACAAATTCTTTTCTTAACTCTGAAAGTCATTCCACTATATTACATGTGAAAACAACAGTGTTCCTTCCTTGGTACGTTAAAAGTAATAATCTTGAGTTACTTTGTAGCTCCTAGACAGCTATGAATGGGACCTCTTTATCCTCCTATTGATGAGACCTTTGTACTCAGATGTCAGGAATCTGTCTCTCCTCCTGTCTTTGGTGATAAGTTTTTGTTTCTCGATCAGGTGCTTGACTTCCAGGTTGAGATGTAGTAGGGTGACCATAGGCTGCTTTGAAAATTTTGGTCTAAAATTCCCTTCCTTATCATCTCTAGAAGTGTTCTCTCAGGAGTAGTTTTTAGAGGTTTCTAAAAAATATTAGAACGTCTGTCTCTCCAAGTCCTGTAAAATCACAATGGTGGTACTAAACCAGCTAGCCTTTCAAGCAGCAAGAAATGAAAAATAGCACTAATAAACTCTGTTAAAAGCTCCTGAAACTACAGCTGTTTTCTATAAATAATAAAAGTTTATAATGTGGGTTTTGGAGAACATTGAGCAGTTTGATGGTGCCTGGAGGTTTTATTGGGGCTAGCTCAGGACACCTCATATAAGGTCCATTTAAGTAGGGGAGGCTCACCCCATCCTCCTGCTGATGATCATTGCTTCGGAGATGCAGGAACTCATTTTTAAGTGGCAGCCACCTTAACTGTGTCTTTACTTTTTAAAAAGCTGTGTGTGTGTGTTTGTGTGCAAGTCTAGTGTCCTGTATACAGGAAGACCCACTTGACCAGATGTGCCAAAACCCCTCTAAAAATGACAACAGAAACCTTTTTTCTGTCACATCTTCCCTTGTCTTAAGCCCTTTAAATAATCTGCGGTATCACTGGAGTTTTTCTCTCTCTCTTCTTTCTATCTTAAAATGATATAGTTCAGAATTGTGCCATTTTAAGAACAGATTGAGCCCCAGCCAACTACACTGAGTTAAATTTGGAGTGAAATTTAATGTTTGCGGAGAAAGAGGAAACAATTCTTTGGAGAGGCAACTTTTTATTTGTAGATGTCCAGGAGAGAGAGCAGTAAGAATCGTTTCATATGGAGGTGACTGTTGGCCAGATTACACTTACATTTGGAAGGGACCTGGTATCCATGGGACAACATGCAGACTTTCATGAAAAATTTAGTAGATGCTTTCCAGTTGTCATGTCTTCACTTTGACCACATATCCACTGCTGTATGCAGATACTCCCACACACTGCCTCTGAGCAGCTTCAAAGAAGTGCCAAATCCTCATATCTCCCAAAGAGAGACCATTTTATGAGAAGGTGCTGGTGTGCGTGAGTGCCATCTCTGGATGGCTCTGGACCACATTTGTTCTCCTGCTCTAGGTGGGAGCTACACTGCAATCTCTCTCTAACAGCGATTTCTTTCCCTCCTCTCTCCCTTCCCCCTCCTTCTGCAGACATGCCTCGAGTTGGAACGATACCTTCAGACAGAACCACGGAAGATCTCTGAGAGCTTTGGTGAGGATTTGGACTGCTTCCTTCATGCTTCCTCAGCTCCAGATGCAGAGGACAGTATCCGACGGCTGGACCCCATCCTCTTGCCACTGGAAACAAGTATGTGTGACAAAAACGCCAACATGGACATTATCCTCTCACGGGACAAACTGCTGTCTGAGACATGCCTCAGCTTGCAGTCCACCAGCTCTTCCACAGAAGGCTACACAGCCGTCAACCAGGCCCAACTCAATGCAGTAACCTCATTAACACCCCCTTCGTCTCCGGAGCTCAGCCGCCACCTCGTAAAAACCTCACAAACTCTCTCAGCGGTGGACGGCACGGTGACGTTGAAATTGGTGGCCAAGAAGGCTTCACTCAGCTCCATGAAAGTGGGTGTGGCAGCAGCGACTGCGGGGACGATAAAGAGTGGGCAAAGTGACAGTGAACAAGGAGGGACAGGGGCGGAGGCGTCCCCAGAAAACAAGAAGAGGGTTCATCGCTGTCAATTTAATGGGTGCCGGAAGGTTTATACAAAGAGCTCCCACTTAAAGGCTCACCAGAGGACTCATACAGGTACTTGTGTAGGATGCTTCTCTCTTCTTGTCCTCCTGCCAGCTATAACAGTAACCATCTCCTTTTATTCTCATTTAGAACAGAAAAAAATCTCTTCTGAAAGTCCAAGCTTGTATCTGTGAAACAGGGCAATGGAAAAATATGGCAGGCCACCGATTGTACCCGTTTCAAGAGAACAGGGGAATTAACTATCTACAATTAACCTGTTGTGGTTTCATATCTTATGGGGCTTGATGCAGAGTAATTTCAGGATACCTAAGGGATTTAGGTATACCATTCACATTAAAACTGTGGTCATGCCAGTTTGGGTTTTGGGTACTCAGTTCCCTAAGACAACCTTAAAAATGTTAATTTTCGTCATATTAATAGTTTGAAACAGAAAATACCGTGAGTAGGTTTTTTGTTGCCTTTCGTATGGGGGAAGAGAAAACATGTATTTCAGATCTGAGATCTGTGGTATAGGAAGAACGTGTGGGTGAGAGCACGTGTGTAGATGCAGACATATGTATGTATACAGACACATGTACCCTTGAGATCTTGCTATTTTGGGCTACTCTGGTGATAAAATACAGTGAGAACAAACTCAGGAATGACACGGAATCTGTCTAGTATAGGTAGAGAGGGAATAGAAGGCATGGAAAAATATTGGGCTTTTTGGGGGGGTAATGTTTGCTAATGTTGCATATAAGCTTCACTGTGTGAGCTTCTTGAAGCATACCAAATTGGCTTAGATTTGGCTGTTCAAAATCTCCAATCTCCTGTCATTTGTTCATCGTCCCCAGTAGCTTTTCGGTTGGTATTCATTGGCAGTAATAGCTGTGCAGTTGACTAGCRTCGCTGCTTTGTTCTAAGCTTCACATGTGAGGAGAGATGATAAATTCCCATTAGCACTATCTTATCATGTGATTATTTTTGTTTCCAGAGGGATTGCTGTAATCAGTTTTCTCAATTTTACTGTAAAATGTGTGGTCTCTTATGATAACTGCACATTTAATTCATGATCTTATCATGCAGGCAGATTCCTAGRAGCGAGGTTGTTCTTGCAAGGTAGAAAATAACATGTTGGACCAGTGCAGTAAATCAAATGAATGTGTGGGTTGTTAAGAGAGCTGCATCCATCATATGCTAGGCAACACTGTAAAAGTTACATGGTCTGAAGCATAAATCGTATTAAGATGTAAAAGGCATTGGTTTTGATCTTTCAATATGGGCTTCCTAGAGTTTTTACTGGGGATAGTCAGCTTGCCAGTAGTGACCTCACTTGTGATCCGGTGATTTGGAAGCCAATGGAAGTAGTGCAGTCATTTTAAAATCTGCAACAATGTGGTCAGGAGGAGATGCCTTGTACTGCCACTGCCATTTTGAGGCTTGTCTGCAGCAGAGCAGGCCTCCCTCGCTGTGGCTCTCCGGGGAGACATCCCAGACGAGGCCTTCCAGAGGGCGAAAGGGCTGCTGTGGAGGCACAAATGGAGCAGTGTTGTTGTTGACACGATGGCCTTGTCTGTTCAGACCTGACCCCTGTGCTCCTTCTCAAGCTGGAAATGGTGAGTCTCACGAGCCTGTTCCTGAATTTAGCCAAGAATGTGATATGTTTGCCTAGAAAAGGGGAACTTGTGGAATTTTTATATTTTTGTCACCCAGTAGGTGGGTATGGGAACAAGGAGTCCTGGGAGAGCACTTGCAGAAATAACTGCTCTTTCAAAACCTCCAACCTTTTGAGTTAAAATCTTGCAAGATTTTGCATGCTTTTGAATCCCAGCCTTAGGTCTGGTTGAACTTTGTATCTGAACTCAAAACCTTTCCGGTAGGTAACATCAACATATCAAAACCTGTGCATTTCTTACATTTTACCATTAATACATGATGAGAAGCGTTTCTCACTGTGGTCCTGTGATGCCTTTATTGAATGGCCTTAGACTGTACATGCTGCCGTTGATGTGCATGTGTCTGCCCACCCGCAGCAATGCTCCACATGGTGAGAAAGGCAGGTCCACCTTTACCGGCAGGTAGGGGAGCCCTCTGTCAGGTGATGAGGCTGCAGCTGCCCACGTGCAGTGCCCACACCGCTGACTCCCACCCCCTCACGTAGTGGCTTCAGCTACCGCTCTGAGCTTGCCAGTTAAAGCTTCCATCGTTTAACCGTCCCGCAAACTAGCTGCATAGAAAGCATGGCTTCATTTTGCGACACAGATTGGACAGAGCCTTGCTGCTAGAACAAAGCTGAGCCTTCTTTAATGCAGAGCCAGGGAGTAGGTAGGCACCTAGCTCCCATTTTTTTCAGTGGGAAGCAGATTGCCTAAATGTCTTCGAACATCTACATCTTGGGAGCAATCTGAGTCATTGGTGGGCAGGGGTATGATAGGATCATCTGACTAACTTATCTGGGTCCACAGCACAAAGTGATTTAGACCCCTTCATCCTGTGTAAGTGCTCTGTTCCCTTCCCTTAAAAATCACTGGCCGTTGGATGCCTTATAAATCACAGCTGGTGCAATCAAAACATTAAATCCATTCACTCTGACCCATACAGTGGAGTTTCCCTGCAGGGAACCCCGGGCTTCCTGTAGAAGAGAAGGACAGAGAGGAGTAACTCTGGAAATTTGGGACTGAATTGTAAATGGCAGGGCTGCCTCCTTCCCTGCGCACACCTTCAGGGCTAGGGACAGGAAGCCCTTTTCTCTGTCAGTGCTTTGTTTTTTCATGCAGCTGGCTCAGAGCTGCCGTTCGCTGAAAGTGCTGTGGGTTGTGAATGCACCTAGCAGTGCCAATGGCTAGTAGCCACTTGGCTTAGGCAGTGGCTGAACCAGAGGGTCTGAAACGATTGCGAGATATTTTCCTTTGGCTGGTAGCTTGTTAGTATGTCATGCAAGAGCAGTCTGCCAGTGCGGGCTCTGTGTAAGGGGGTGTGATTGCCCTGACAGACAAAGAGCTCTCAGTGTGGGGTTCGCAGGCAGGGAGGCAGATGCAGGCTGGTCACCCAACTTGCATGTGCAAAGTCTGCTTGCGGGATCAAAGGGATTAACTGCCTTGCGTGAAAACAAGAAAGCCATGGAGTGGGGAGCTGGAGGGTAGCAGGCGGCGGAGGGAGGTTGCATTCCTTTTATTGGTATGTAACGCTGACCAGACACTGGCTGGCGTGCCTCCCTGCATGATGAGCCGGGCCGGGCTGCAGGCAACACGGAGTGAGAGCAGCTCGCTACATTGGTGCTCGTCTTCTCTCAGGGCTTCGCTTTGCTGGGGAGCCCAGAGGCAGTCAGACCCCATGTCGCACTTGGTGCTGCACGAGGTTCCCTTGTTATTTGCCCGCGTCTCATCCATGAGGGAATGAGGACACTACTGTAAGGCCCATCAGAACGGTTGAATTGGTTATGAAACCATGTTCTGGATGACCTTTGGAGAGGGAAAAACAATTATCTGTGTGGGAGAGAATTTAATCTGTAAGGGAAAGGGAAAAACATGGGCCGGATGGAAAGGGAAATGAAAATATTTTACTGAATTCAGAGTAAGCGGGGGCATCTAAAGTGAAGGGTGTGTAAATGAGCTAAGAGCAATGTTGGGACTGACTGTCAGTCAGAAAAGCAAAGAAGCCATGCGGGGGAGAAATAGAGGCTGTGCCTGTAAACAGGAAGAAAAGGTGAGCTGTAGGTTTGGAAAGACCATGCTGCTAATGTGGGAGTGAGGTGAAAAAAATTTAAAGAAGGAGCCACGAGGACTGGCACTGTAATCCAGCCCTAACACATTCTCTTGCACTTATTCACAGAGCAGACATCAGTGCAAACAACGACAATTTGTCTCTTTTGAGAGACAGAAATTTTAGTCCAGTCTTCACACATGCCTGGAGATGAATTGCCAATGTAATGGAGAGTGGAGAGGGAAGGAATTAGAATGAGCCAAAAAAAATGTATAGTCATCAGTACTTCCTAAATTAGAAAACAGGATATTGCTGCCAAGTGTCTGTCTACAAATAAGTCTTCAGAGTGAGCTGGCCTATGACCCGTGGAAAGGTTGGTCCTGGAGAAGTTGCTGTGTCCCCAAGATCAAAGACCTCTGGGAGAGATTTCTATCTCCCAACAAAGCCGGTCATATTGGCCTTCTTTGCACTAATGTAGAGGGCAAGGTATAAGACGGCGTGGGTGCTTTCTGGCCAGAAATAAAGCATCACATATAAACTTCCCAGGAAATACTTAAGATGGGGATAATGATAAAAAAGTGACCTTCAGAGGGTTCTGCTGAGGTTTGCATTTTGTGAGGATCTGAAGGCTTTGATTTTTTTTTTCTATTTCCTTCCAAAAAGAGGATCCAATACAAGCTTAGCTCAAGTCCAAGAAATAGCAATTGGTCATTGCACATTTATATTTATCTGCATAAAGCATAGAACAACTGGGAGGTACCCATGCAAATAGATGTTAGGAGTCTCCATGCTATCTTAAGAATATGCAGGTTTAAGTGGAGTCTGTTTGCCATTGTCAGGACATCTTATTTTAAATTACATAGTTCTTTGATCCGAAGTGCTGGGTGAGAATAACAAAACCAAATAAATCCTCCCCGCAGGAAAACAAATTGCTACGTTTGCAAGGAAAAGGCTAGGGAGACACAAGAGTCTCAGAAACTGCGTTAAGGAATATGAAGGTTTTTGAGGCAGGATTTAAAATGGCAGAGAAGAAAAGTTTTCCTGAAGCGTTGGGGCTAGAAGAGGAAAAGTCCAGAATTTGGAAATGGTAGGAAAAGAACGAATTGAGGCAAGAAGGCTGGGTGATAAATAAAGGTGAATAATATGAAATAAGGAATAATAGAGAAAAGAAAGACTACTTGAGTCAGTAATAATACAGGAATGGGAAGCTGCATTTCTGTATTGTGTTAACGCGTTAGCACCAGGGAACAGAAAGCCAAGGAAGAGAAAGAAAATGCAAATAGCCAAGTAAAGCACCAGTTCAACAGGATGCAAGATTTTGCATAATGGGTTAGGGAAAAGCATTGGGAAGAGCAGTGCAGGTAGCACAGGAGAAATGAAAGCCCAAGGCCCAGGATTTTTACTGCACAAGAAGAGAGACCCACAGCTTCCTACAGAACGCCCAGCCTTCTGTGCAGAGCTGGAGCCCTGTAAGGGGGCACTGGCTCAGGGGACACGGAGGGTGCTAAAGCTCCCGTGGCAGCAGCTGAAGCAAGGCTGAATTTGCTGCTGGAAACAAGAGCAAGGGAACTGAAGAAAAAGGGGTATGTGAGGAAGGCCTTTATTCATGGTTGTGTTTATTTTGGGGTACAGTTGCATTGCCAAATTGGAAAGATGTGTTTTGCTGTTTTTTCTTTTTTTTTTTAAGTTATTTGAATAAGAGCATAAATAGAATTTATYGAAGCTGATTAAAATGAGCCTAGCCTGATCATGAGCTCTTTAAAGCTTTATCTTTTTGAAGGCATTGAACCATTTGGCAGGTTTGGAGGGGAGTGTTGTGATTTCAGTGCGGAGGGCCAGAGCCTCACTTCGTTATTACAGCGAGAGCCCAGGCTGAGGAAACGAGCCCTGTGAATGTCCCAGATGGAAGGAGGATGGACCCTGCCAAAAGCAGCCCTCGCCATCCAAAACACCAGTGTTGTTCAGCCATTGCTTAGTTGCCAATACCTGAATTCTCAGTCCTGTGTTTCTGCTCCATCATTTGCCAAATCAACAGCACAGGGAGGGAGACAATCTTACTGTTTTGGTTTGAAAATGTAAATAGGTATTGTTTGTTTGTTTGTTTGTTTGCTGCGCGAGATGGTTTTTGGCAAAAGGTTCTGGGTTGGGAGAGCTAGCAAGTGATGTTTGCTGTCTGTTCAGCAGCTGCAGGAGGGAGAGCGCGGGCGCCTCCAAGTGTTATGGCAGACTGCCTTGGTGAGCCACAGAGAGGCCATCACTGGTTTGTCATCCATCATTTTCTTTATATCCCTCCATCCCTGAGCCTCTGTGAGGCACCTGGCAAAAGGGGAAATAATATGGATCACAGAGTATGGCCTCAAAGAGAAAATGCTCAAGCTGTCTCCTGTCGGCTCCCCTCTGTGTTGCTGCTGTCCTGGCTGGATTAGAAGGGGTGGGTTAGCAACGAGAAGCG
Source organism: Apteryx rowi (assembly GCF_003343035.1). Classification (NCBI taxonomy): domain Eukaryota; kingdom Metazoa; phylum Chordata; class Aves; order Apterygiformes; family Apterygidae; genus Apteryx; species Apteryx rowi. The sequence goes on along the minus strand of NW_020447419.1, from coordinate 5,963,376 downwards.
GGGTATTTATTTTCCATTTGTTCAAGGCACTAACACCTCTGAAATACCTGAAGTCACACACAAGCCTGAATCATTGTGTCTTACAGATGTGGGGGAGACAGGGAGCTTCTTGTACACTGTTGGGCAGTTCACTGCCCAACTAAAATCTGGCCCAGGAAGATCATTCACCATGAGCTTCGGGGCGGTGAGCCAGGGAGAGCCTGGCTTCTGCAGTCCCTGCCCCAGTGATGTGTAACACTCCTGTGGCCCTTTCTGCGGGTGCAGACACTGACCTAAATTTCCCTGCCATTTTCCAGTCGCGCTGTGCTTACTTAAACCCTTCCTGAGGTTTCAGTGCGTTCCTGATCATGAGACGGTGTTGCATATTGTCGGGAAGCATCATAAATGCAGCTGCATGTTGGCTTGGGTGAATCACCTGCTTTGGGTCCACAGGGCTGCTCCTCAGGAGGGAGAGGAGGGGACTAGGCCTGCTAGGCGAGAGGCTCCACGGAAAGATCTCGCAGAGATGCAGGGTCTTTCTCCCTGTCACCCTGAGGAGCTGTTGTCCTCTCCCGTCCGTGAGAGCTCACTGCGCAGGACTCACTTCCCTCAGTTCTTGCGGTACGTGTCTGTGGCTCGCAGCCATGTGAAAATGTTGGCTTGTTGGACCATGAAGATAGGTTAGCCCCACGACAGAGAGAGGAGGGAGCAGTTATGGGCTCAGCCAGATAGTTTTGGGTTTGGCAAAGGAAGAACTGGTATGAATAGTGAAGCTGAAGTCAGGGTTGGAAACAGCATTGCAGATGGAGTATGCAGGGCCTGAGCACGTGTGTTCTCGGGTCCAGAGGCGCTGTCTGGAGAGGTCATTTAAAAGCAAGCGTGCCCTGAGGCGCAGGCTTAGGCTGAGGTCTGAAGCTTGCTGGAAGAGAAGATCCAGAGCAGATTTGGAGAGCTGAGGCTGTCTGAGCAGGAAAAGCCAAGTGCGCTGCAGCTCATCTTATCAGCAGGTATCACATTAGGCTCTTCTTAAGCACAACGGGGGTGTTGTGGGTGTTCGAGTCTGGGCTACATCTRGGCAAGCAGCCAGGTACCTGGATGGAAAGTGTGGGGGTCAAGTTTACTCCCCATGCAGAGCCTGCTTTTCACAGCCCATGTGGGACATGGTCCTGCGTACCTACATACTGACAGCAGCAATTGCAAGCAGGGCAGATGAACTGTAAGGCTTCATTTAAACTGATCTAAATATTGCTGAGGCGTCCAAGCTTATACCAAAAGTAGTGGAGTCCCAAATAAAACCACTTTCTTTGCTTGGCTGGTAGATGGTGTCCATGGTATAGCTGAGACCAGCTACAAGGAGGAGGTCAGTCAGACATGCCCTTGCAGTAGGAAAAATGGCTGGAAAAGTTATTTAAAGATAGGTAAAGGACAAGCATATGACGCAGAGAATGTAGGGTGGATTCGTTTCTCTCTGACTGGCTAGAGTTTAGGAGAAAGTGTATTTGTCTTCAGAAAACTTTTGTCTGACACCACTCTCAAAAGCCAGTTGGTTAACAAATGTCAAGCAGTAAGTGGTAATGTACTGTTGGAGATTGTAGATTGAATATGAGACAAGGACTCTCAAGTGAGGAGAGCTTTAAAGACTAGCTCAGCCATTTGGAAAGAGGAGAACAAAATACTGCATGGGACCTGCCTTGTCCCCAGGTCTCTAAGAGTGTCCAAAACCTTTGTGTCACAGGGAAATCAAAACCACTGTTCGTGGGTCAGCTTTATACATTATAAGAAGCCCACAGCAATAAATGGCTTAATGAGAATTAAAAGCCTTTAAAAAATTGCAGGCTGGTTCTCAGTCTTAGCAGTCCCCATTTGCAGGTGGGTGCACAAGTGTCCCCGTGGGCAGGTTCGCTCCCAGCTGGGCGCCCGGCCTCTGCAACCCGCCACTGAAAGCTGGGGCCGAAAAAACTGAAAGCTGAAAAAACATTTGCGGGCTAAGCTAACAGTGAAGAGCTTGTGTTTCAAGATAAAAGCTGATCCCCAGCTGAGCTGTGAAAGAAAGGTGTCCTCATTGTGTAACCGTGCACATTCAGAGCTTTAACGGGGATTTGTTCCTTGTTCCTGCGCATCTGCACTCTTACCACTGGCAGAGGCAACCGAATAGATTAGCTGGACAATTCTGCACTGTCATTCTCGTTTTCTGATGACGGTAAATGATCATTAGTGTGCTAGAAGCTTGTATTAGTTCTTTGAAATTAATGATTTTATGGAATTTATAAAAATACAGGCATGCGTATCTGCCTATGCTTTTGTTCAATATGTAAATATTTGGAACCACGGTATGTTTAATTTTGCATAAACATTCCTTTGGCCCTCTGCTTGTTTGTCACCTGTGACTTTGCAAAACTTTTCCTTCTTCAGGTTGAAGTTTTCCACATTTGGTCTTTTTCCAGTGTGGTTGCTGTTTGTTACTTTAGAAGTTTGAGGGGAAATATTTGTTTTTTAGGAGAAGAATATGGCATGTGTGTTGGGGAGGGGCAGGCAGGAAAAGAACTTTCCTCAGTGTAAGAAGTTGAGCCGGAAACTTGGCATATTTAGTGGAAAATAGCCTTTGAGTAGAAGATTTTTATCTGTGAATACCTGAGTGAAAATTAACTTGAACGGACTGGTATGCTCTATTGTACGCTGACATACCACATGTGAGTGTGGTATAGCTGATATCATTTTATCATTAATTCTCTGCAAAATCCAAGGAATCCCAAATGTGATTCTTTTCCTGGACTTCATTTATCTTTAGATGTGTATTCAGAAATGTGTTTCACAGAGAAAACGTATTTAAAAAAATTCTTCTTTTTCATGAAGATGCAATGTCGCCTAACAAGGGAAGTTCAGGTACATTTGTATCTCGCTTTAGCTGGATTCGTCTGGTAGAATGAATGACGGCAGTGATACCTGACCAGCTGTTTGCATCTCCATTAGAGTTAAGGAAAGGTGTCGTCTGCATCTTCTCCATAATCCAGATGAAGAAACTTCCTAGCCAGTAGAATTAATCATCTTTACTCTCTGCCTAGGAGAGGGCTCCTCAGTTTGCCAGGGTTTGTCCCCACTCAGTATTTTTCAAGCCCAGCCACATTGCTTCCTCCTCCCGCTTCCAGTCAAATTCGGTATCTGAAGGAACGAAAGCATCCTGGGTCTTTTTCTTCTTTCCTGTCGTCGTTGTTGACCAGACTGGGAAACGGAAAAGATTTTTTTTTTAAATTTTTTTCTTATGCTTTATTGCTGTGTTATCCCTGCCAATCTACATTCCTTGTTCTCTGTCATCTTTCTCCTGTTTTTCAGTGGCAAAAGGGAGAAAATGAAGTGATAGGTATATAGTGAAGAACATCCACCCTGCAACAGTTTAAATAAGTGGAAACATTCACTAGCAAAGATATGGAAGAAAAAGAATTAAAGACGTTAACATTTGGGAAAGGGTCTGTTCCTCTTCATCTTTTCACATCAGTTGTAGTCACTGCTAAAACAGCCTTTATATTTTGCCCGTGATTTTTCAGGGACCCTAGGCCTAAATCGTAGGTGCCCAGAGAAGGGGTCTTTGAGGCGCTGCTCTGGAGTATGTACGCGTGCGCCGTGTCCCCTGAAAGGCTGTCTGCGTTGCTCACYGTCCAGGATAATTTACAAAAAAGCGAAGGGGAAAAATCGATTGGGGGTGCTGGAAAAATCCGACCCTGGGAACTGCTGGATTTTTCTCTTGTTCGCTCTCTGTCTGAGCCGCCGCTGCCTTGCCTCGCGTCTCCGAGCTCGGCTCAGCTGAACGCCCAGCTAAAAGCCCTGATTAGACGAGGGTTTTTTGAAGGTTCTTGCTGCTCCTCTGGGGCCCGAAGCAACGGCAGCTCGCGGCAGCGGAGGGCTGGTAATTAGGGCGAGCGGCGGAGCCTGGCCTGGCGGGGGAGCCGTCTGCGGCGAGCGGGGGAAGAGCGCAGCAGCCAGGCCGGCGCGGCCGTTGCTAGGAGACCCGCGGCCGAAACGCAGCGCGCTACAGCCGGGCACCAGCCCGGCCCGCTGCGCAGCTGCTTCCCGCGCCGTCGTCGCCAAGCAACTCCGCCGCTTTCTTCTTTCTCCCCCCCCCCCCCTTCCTGGAGGCTTAATTGGGTAGTTTTGGTGCTGGTGGCGCTGGCGGGCGCCCGCCGGGGCCGCGGCTCTGCCGCTCTCCCCGGGGCGCGGGGCCGCGCTGCGATTAACGGGGCGGAGGCGAGGCGCGGGCGGCGCGGGGCGGCCGGCCGGCACCTGGGCCCCCGCAGCCCGCGGCGCCCTCGCCTCAGCCGCGCCGCGCCGCGCCGCTCCGCGCCGGCGGCGGGTCCGGGAGGGGGGCGGCGCTCAGCGGCCTGTGCCGCTCGCGAGGGGAGTCTCGCGCAGAAGTGGGGCGCGGTGCCGCCCGGGGTGCTCGGCGCTGGGCGCGCCAGGCGGCGGCGGCGGCGGGCGTTGGACGCGCCTCTCAAGCGGGGCGGAAAATGGAATATTTCTCTCTCTTCGAACGCCGCTGCGTGCTTTGCCTTCCTCTGCTTCTCAGCCAGGCAAGGGGGCCTTATCGATGTGTGTCGTGTGCTTGCGCGTGTGGAAGAAATAAGGCTGAAAAAATGCATTTCATGCCCTGAACGACTACATGCCGAAGACTGCCGCTGGCTTGGAAGACAGGCTTTGGCGAGGCCCTGAGGGACTAACCCGCAGCTTGAAGTTTGTAGAAAGACTGATTGGACGTTGGATCAGGTTCTTCACCTCTTTTCCTCCACCGCTAATACAGACATGATTAGAGCCATCTCTCTGTAAGGGCACTTCTGACCTTTTTGGATGAGAGGAGCTATACATCGTCCGTGGCAATGTACTGCTTTTACACTTGATCATCCCTGCGGGTCTAAAAATAGGCACAACCTTCTCACACTGTGTATTTCACAAGCCTGCCACATTCCTCTCCTGCCCCGCACTGTCTCCTGCAAGTTTTTCTCTTGTGCTTTGTCACCCTTTCAAAGGCTTTTTCGTCTTTCCAGCAGGTGGCAAGACTGTGAATAAAATGCCTTTTTTTCTTTTATTTTTGCTTTTTTGGGTGAAAAGCATTGGTGATGCATTTAAGCACTGTCTGCTCCCTCCCCCCCCCGCGTTCCTTTGTAATAATAAAAGATAATAATTATGCTTTCTATTTCTCCAACAAAAATCAATTAGGAGTATATTGAGGAATGAAAGGCTCATAAAAGTATCTGAAATTGATTTTTATAATTAGTTTTACTGGTTGATGGGTKGCACACATATATGCTTAGATGGCAGCATTGACCTCTAGAGGTTGTACGTATTAAACAGCCTGTTCTTCCTTTTTGCTAAAGGAATGAAGTTATTATTAATCTTAAAAAGAGGATGATGATGTTGTTCACTGAACTGCAGCTGCTCGCTAGCCTTCCTGTAGCCTTACCAGGGAGGCAGCCATGCGAGCCGTGCGATGGCGACCTGCTGAGTTTCGCGTGCAAGTGAGGATGCTTAACAAGCAGCAGATCTTGGGCCGCTCCTCATCTGTGTCTCGTATTTGATGGAGCGTGCACAGATAATGAGAGAGGGTAGGCAGGGGTGGTAAGGACACCCGTTCGGTTAGGAAATTTTATTTTTTCGGGAGTTCTTAAAACTGAATTTTCTTCTGCAACGTGCTTCTATTAAATATCAAATAGCAGTTTTCATAGAGAAAGCAGAGTGACCAGTAACATTTTCTGTTGTGCCGTGTGATGTGTGCTGATATTCAGCTAATTAGAAGAATTATGGCTCGGCTTCATTGGTATGCCATGTATGTAGCTCGTAAAGCTCTGGGGGACCCTTGGAGATGAAGAGTGCTACATAAATATAAAATATTGTTAATGTGATGTTCCACATTAGGCTTCCCATTGTGCTGCGGCAGCCTTTTGTAATAAATGGCAAAGCGAATGCACGCGCCTGCCTGGCTTTTCTCTGCAAGGCCATCTGGGGGCCGCTTCCTGCCGAAGCCCGGCAGCCTCCGGCATTTCCCAGCGATGTCCTGTTGCACTAAGAGCGTCCCGGGGGGCCCCGGCCTCCGGGGGACRGACGCCTCGGGTTGTCCCCGCAGCCACGCTGCTGCTCTGCGCGGCGGCGCCTTCCCACCCAGCAGCCCGGGAGCAGCAGCTCCCCAAAGGATTTCTCAGACAGGGTGTCGAGGAGAGTTATTAAAACACGCTCTTAAAAAGCCAGCGGGACTATTTGGTTCTTCATACATTTCATTGCACGACTCAGGCCCCCAGAGCTTTCTTATGGGAGAAATCCAGGAGAGAAATTTGGCATTTAATTCCTTTTTCAGTTGGAAGTTACAGTCCGTGTTTGTCAGGTTCTCCAAGAACACCAGTACTGGAGCGAGCATATCTAAAGCTGTCTTTCAGTATGTATTTTTAGACATTGAGGCTTTTAGAACTAGTTTTGTTTTGAATAATGTTTTAATCACAGATTTTAAAAATGGAAGGAAATGTTTTGTGGGTTTTTTTCATAAAACATTTTTTTGGGCCCTGAAACTATATGTAAATAATAGAACACATCATGATTTTTAAGAGGATGTTTATGTAGTTTTTCAAAGACAAACTTTTGCATGCTGTTTTTGTGTAGTTGCATACGTGATATGCAAGCTATTAAAGCTATTAAAGTGTAATATAACTAATTTTTATTTTAATGGCCTTCAAAATGTGCATACAGGCAGGATTTGTTTTTGTTCCTCACTTTCTTAAGCTTTTTTGGCCAAATCAGTCATGCTGACAAAGAGGTTCTTGACTATACCATATTTTAGCTCTGAGGGATACTGGCAAGGTTTTTGACTGGGATTCTCCACTGAACTTTATAGGGATGCTCTGTCTTTTTGAAGTTCATTGCAGGACTGGTGTCTTAAACTCTGTGCTTGTTTTCCTAAGCACACTGTAATCAACATGTGTTTGTGCTGTGGTGCTTAAGGTGGGATGCAGGGGAGGGCAAGGGAAATAGATACGCATGTTTATTTACTTTAATTCTGTAAAGATAAAGGGTGAAGCTCAAGCCTTAATGGGCATTTTGCCAGTGACTTCAATGCAGCCAGGATTTCACCCAGCAGCATTGCCAATTTGTTTGATCTTATCATGCAGATCCCCAAATCTGAAGGGTTTTCTTCTTAAAGTCCCCACTCTTGAAATCCAAGGAACAGAGAACAAACTCCCTTCTGTTTTCTTTTTTAATAGATGTTTTTAATTTGCAGGACTGCAAAGAGAAGTTTAAAATCATGACCTTAGGTTATCTCCAAAACAAAAGCCAAGTGATCTCTGAATATTATTGTTTTTTACTTTAAAATCTCATTATTTTTATGGGAGACTGAACTCATGACTTTTTAACCCTTGGGCTTGGCAATAAATACTGCAATTACAAGATGTATAAAATCCTTGCCTTCCTCCATTGTGTGCTCTAGTCTTGTGATGATGTCCGTGTCCTTAGCTGATCTCTGTTCTGTAGCTCTGTGTCCTGTAAGCATATTTCTACTAATCAGTCTCTATTGAAACTGCTGGAAGAACCGTGACATGTCGGTAGCAAATGCCATCTTACTCCTGTAAACAACTCCAAAACTCCGCAAAACAAATACCCCTTGGACCTAGATGGTGCTGGGGGCGTGAAGGTGGGGAGGACAGGGGTCTCTGGATGTTGAGGAGAAGCGAGGACATCCCCACTGAGGTGCTTTGTGAGGGAATACCTATTGTGAAGGCCTATATAGGGTTTACAGCCTGAGTGGGTGGGAGAGGAAACACAATGGTCTCCTCTTCGTGCCCAGAGCACCAAGATGCAGATGCCTGCGGCTGAGCTGCTTGCCTAGACGCCCCGTACGATCAATGGAGAGAAATTCACCTCGGATTTCGGTCTAACTGGGGTCCGATACTTCACACTCTAAACGTGCCTTTGTCCTTTCATTAGCTTTAAAAGGAGTCATAGGTGACCATATCAGATGAAGGTTTTCAGTATCTAGAGCTGCATGAGGTGAACCTCACCAGGCCTGTCTGAGGCTGAAAAATGAACTCAGAAGTCCCAAGGACCAGTGCAGAGTCTTCATCACAAAACCAGCCTGGCTCTATACATCATGTTTTATGGGGACCCTGGTATGTGTTTACCACAGTAGTGTTGCTGGGATTGTGTGCTTGGCTCTTTCATGTTTTCAAATGATACATTTTTGGCTTCATTTATTTATTTTTATAACTAAGTGCCTAATATTTAGAGTTTTGCATTTGTCTTAGTCACCAAAGGAACAGTGACCTGATTTCAGGGATACCAAGGTCTCATAGATTTTTGCTGTGACTCTCATAAATTTTGGCTTCAGTATTGCATATTTCCCATCAGTTTGCAAAGTTCTTTGTCCTCCAGTTACCAGACCAGACCAGGCTGGATTAAATGAAGAGGGACGGAGGGCCAGACTGTACCAAAGTGAGCAGCGGGGGCACTTTTTAGAAGGAGAGCTAGACTGTATGAGTTGCCATACATAGAAGTGGAAGAGAGAGCCTCTTCCCCAAACAGCCCAGTCTCAGGGTATGTAAATATGCTCTAGGAAGATGAAAAAATAAAAATGGGTGGCAGGACAGAGAAACAATAAAGAGAGGCTGCTTTACAGAAGTAGGCAGTCACGCGGGACTGAAAACCCTGAAGCTTATTGGAAGGGCTGATAGCTTTTCCGTACCACTAACTTTTCTGACGATAAGGTCCTTCTAGATCAGTAGTTTTCAGCATGGTGCTCTGTTGATTTGCAGGCATGCAAGGCTACTTCCAAGGGGTCCTCAAAAGACATCTAAGGATGTGTTCACATGAGTGTTTCCCGTGGATGCTCTCCACGTGCACACCTAGCACGCTCCAACTATAAACAAGCATTCAGGCCACAGCACCAGGCGGCAGCTAGTCTGAAGTTGGGTCCCGAGCACCCACTGTTTCAACCTACCCCTCACCTCTCCTGCTCTGCACTGCTCGCTACATGAGCACCTGCAGCCTAAGGAAAGCAAACCCTGGTCGGCAGGTTTGAAATCAGTAGAGAAGGGTCTCCACCTCCCAGGGAAAAAATCAGAAAAACCTGAAAGCCACTATTCTGGGTCAATTCTAGAAGATTTTCCATAACCAAATGGTATGCTAACATTAGTGCTCATCTCAGAAAATTGCGTAACTTGATGCTTAAATGTGTGCCCGCACTGCTGGCTGCCTGCCCTTCCCGGGTGCATTAGTAGATGTGTGAAAACTAAACAGGTCCATGTTGTGGGGCATGTTCTGAACTGAAGCAACTGAGCATTTAACATCTGCCTATCTGGATAGCAGCTTCTTTCTAGCTGTGCATTTGGATCCTCTGTTGAGTGCCTTGTAAAATGCGGGTCATAGATTTGTTCAAGCACTACAGAGATTTTTGTGGTGTTGAATAAAGGTGACTTAAGGAGTAGAGCCCCCTTCCTGGGAGTGACTCACAGGCACAAGTTTTAAGTGCAGTTATTAATTTTGCAGAATTAGAGCCTGAAAAAAAGTCGGTGTGGCACAGCTCTCTGATGTTCCTATTTTTAATTGAATTTTGAAGCTTATAATTAATTTGTTAAAAAGGGGGAAATCCTGGCCCTGTAGAAGTGAATGGGAGTTCTGCCATTGCCTTCAGCAGAGGAGGATTTCACCATCCATCCTTTTATTCTCGCTAATCCTCTACAACAACAGAAGAGCAGCCTGGCACACGGAAATGATCCTTCCCGTTTCTCCTGCCTGCCATTGCCAGTAGAGGACCCTCCCCGCTTTTCCGTTCCCACTCTTCCTACATGCATACACCTTAGCAAAATATGCTTTCATTTTATCCACGCTAAGATGAAAGCAGCCATTAAAGGAGCAGTTTGTTCTTAGGCTTTATGTGCAGAGATACAGAAGTGTCTCTCTTTACACCCTCTCTTGTTTCTGAGCGGCTGCAGGAGAGCAGGAAACTTGACCTCTTGGAGGTCTCTGGGCCAAGAACCTGTCTGACATGGCTTTAAGGGTCACGGTGCTGCTTGGCCCCGCTGCTCGGGCATGCAGAGCACTCTATGCCGGCATGCTGTCTGGGAGCACGAAGAGGCCCTGCCTGACATTTGGTGGAGCGTGGCTTCGCTCACAGAGGAGAAGCATCAGAAAACAAAACTTGGCTCAGGGCTGTTCAGAGCCAAACGGAGATCACTCGCAAGAGGAGCCCTGGGAGCAAATAACAGAGATGCGTGGCATCCCGTGGCTTTACCAGTAATCACGCTTGGCATTTCTGTCTCTCATAACCTATATATAGCACTGTACATTTGCAAAGCTTTTGACAAATGTTAACAAGCCAAACCATGCTTCAGTCCTAAAAGCCCTTGGTTCCTCAGAAAGACTGTGATGTTTGTCTTCACCCTTCAGCTCCGCAGGCAACTGCATCCTTCAGACTGGYGGTACCTGCCAGTTCTGGCTGAGCACTGGTCTCTCGCGTTTGCTTTACAATGCGTGTAGCCCACAGAAGCTACACGGCAGTTCATCTGCCTTGCTGTCTCTGCTCTAAGGTAGGCACTAGAGAGCGTCGGAGAACCGAGGAAGCTGAATTATCCTCGAGGTTTCTTTGTTGACAGCTTTTAAAAATATTTGATGAACTATTCACACAGAACCGCTGCATCATCACAGACAAGACCAGGGCTGGGAAAATCCTTTTTCCCTGACAAGAGGAGAGCAAATGTAATATGCCAGGTAGTATGTCAAGGCTTGTGTGGGGGTGAGCACTGAAACAACTGCAAGCCTGGTTTTTGGGGCCAGCGCTGATGGCGGTGTTTGAGCCACAGTTGAGGAACGAGCACAGAAAGAGAACACCAGCGCTTGGCTCACTAACAAAAAGCTTCTTGCTTTTTTTCTGAAAAATCTTTTTTTTTTTTTTTTTTTTAAAAAGCAGTCCGCAGAGATGACCAGGCAGGCACAATCTAATTGGGGTGGTGTTTTTATTGGCTCAGTCCCTGGTCTTGCTGGGCATGTCCCCAGGGTGGATTGCAGCACACGATAGAGACATCCAGGCTGGCCTTCTGCATTCAGGGACTGAGGGACAAATCGATATTTTGGCACAGACTTGCCTGCTGCTGTCTTCTCTTCATTGCTTCACCCCAATGAATCCTGTAATTTAGTTATTGAGCCAAACAAACTTCACAGAGGCTGAAAGGCTAAAATGGCTTAACTCCAGTTAATATTGCAGCCCGCTTTGCATGGTGCAACAGAGCTGTGTGGGCAGTCAGGCATCTGCAGAAATGAACTTGCCAGGGAATAGCTTTTCTCGTGTATTTTGATGCAGTTCTTGAGCCCTCTTCGTTTCTCTTGCTCTTTTGGCCTCTCCAATTTGTCACCCTGAAATACATAGGTCTCCCATAATCAAATCTCTCTCCTTTGCCTGCTGAATAGACACGTTAAATATAGAAATCTGCCTCTCTGCACTGAGGGATTTCAGTCTACTTTAGCCAAGTGATTGTTTCACGTGACTTTGGCATAGAGAGGTCATATGGATTGCAACTTCAGTATGGTCAGTGATGGTTTTTATAAGATCACCTTCTTAGCAATGTTAAGAACAAGTAAATAAGTAATAATCCCATCTTTGTTTATAATTCCCGGCTTAGAAGCTTGGTAGTGAAAGTGTCTTTTTGTCAGCATTTTCCCTCAACCCTCTCCTCATCTAGTGCATCCATACTGTGCTCACTGCATGGGGAATACTGACATCGATTTTATATAGGAGAAGCAGCCCTGGAGCATTTCTTGTGGGGGGAGATGATGTTCCACCATGGCAGACTTTGATCCGCAGGGACCGGTTTGTGTTAGAAAGTAGGTAACTGTGAACACAGCAGACCAGAATCTCTCCTGACTCCTGACTGCACCATTTCACTGCCTTCAGCGGTATGGTTAATAGTTTGGGGTAGAATAACAACTGATAACGGTGGAGTGCAAAAAGCCTGAAGGACCAGCTGATTTCAAGAAAAAACATTTCTCCCCTTACACTCACTATCTTGGCATATCATTTCTTGAACCAAAGAGCAGTTTTTATTCTGGGAAGCAACTAAAGGAGGTGCAGTTCTAGAGGACAGTGGACATGAAGCCTTGGTGGGAACCGATGTGAGCGTGACCACGCTGCGGTAAAAGGCAGCGTGGGAAAAGCACACAGTGCGGTGGTGTTGCTTGCTCTGGGGTAGTGCAGGGGCAGCTGTGTGCCCGGCTCGCCCCTGCAGTGTGTCCGTGCATCGAGCAGCCGCTCCCGAGCACCCCAGTAACTTAGCTGGCGAGGGCAGTGCTGGCCCAACGGCTGACGGACAGTCAGCTTTCAGCAGCGCAAGAGGAGAAGCACTTGGGAACTTTTTACAGGTTTCTTTGAAGAGTAATCGACTGGCTTCATTAGAAATGGGAAACATTCCTTTTGCCAAGATGGTGCATGAATTTAAACAACTATGAAGTTGGGACTGGATCTGTCCCAGTGCAATGCGTCACAAGCCCTGAAGGGAGTCACTGGCCATGGATTGTGTGACTGAGGGTGGGCTAACCTGCGCAAGCAGGATGGAGAGGAGGGGGGAGGACGCAGAGCTTGAACATGTAGTGCTCTGTAACCCTGCTGCCACGCTGACTGTTCTCTCCTCCCCTCCGCAGGTGAGAAGCCTTACAAGTGTTCGTGGGAAGGGTGCGAGTGGCGTTTTGCACGGAGCGACGAGCTCACGAGGCATTACAGAAAGCACACGGGTGCAAAGCCCTTTAAATGCAACCATTGTGACAGGTAATGCAGCCTCCTAACATGGTGTTCAAGCAGAATGCAGTTGTTGGGCACGGCATGGAGCTGCCGGCTCCCTGAGACAAGAGGCCTGTCCCCTTGCCGAAGGGGCTCCTTCTGTCCCCACATGAAACTGGAGAGGGTCAACAAAAGACAGCAAACAGCTTCATTTGCAAAAGCCCAGGCATGATTTAGGCACATCTGACAATTCAACTTTGTGGGGTTGTTTTATGTAGGATCAGGGATCTCTGCGCATTCCTACTAATGAATGAGTCTTCTCCAGCTTTAAATCTCACCCTCAACATTTCTTTGATGTGGGAAATACTCTGCACCTTTATTTTGTGTGGGCTCAGATTTTAAAGCATGATAGATGCCCAGAGCAGGGCTTCCTGAAGAGCCTGTCATGCAACAGTCCTCCTTTGGGCACTCAGAAATGAGGGACTTGGAGAAGCTGGGCACCCAGCAGCTCTCAGTGAGAGCAGTGGGAGCTGCCGCTCGCTGCCAATACCTTTTTGCAGCCCTCACCACTTTATCTAGCTGCTGAATTAATGATGAGCTTGTCTGAAAAAATCTGGTCATCCTTGCTGGGTGCTGAGCATTTTTGAAAGCTGGGCTCTTTGAATTTAGAAACAAAAACAAAAGAAAACCCTCCTCCCATCCCCAATCCCAAATGATAATAGGTTAGGGTGGAGCAAAAGCAATTACCCCTGTAATGACTCTTGACAGCGCTGACAGGCTCGAACAATGAGCACTTTTCCCCCTCACACCCCCCCAACTGGAGACTGGCAGTGCCCTGGGTGAAACCTGGATCCAGGATTGAGTAATCAAATAATGTGCTTGCATCTGAACATGTTATCCAGCTAATCCTATTTATATATATTTTTAAAAGAGGCTTAAGAAAATTACCCATTTTTTAATGCAGCACTAAGGTTCTCTGCTCTGATAAGAAAACGTTTTGTAACACAATAAAGGCTCTAGGAAGCCGCTGGGTACACCAGAACGGCAGAGGACCTGCGTGGAAAGAGGATGTATGGGACATAAACAAGGGACCCCATCCTTTTATGGGAAGGAAATTCGATCATTTTCGCATCCTGTCTTTCCCAGAGCTTCATCTCCTTGAGCTCTCTTCTCCCCTTGTCTCCCCTCTTCCTGTCCCCCTTCCCCCGCTGAAGGCTTCCTCTTGAATTATCTTTTGTTTTATCCCTGGATTATCTTTTGTTTGCTCAGAATGAGGGACAGGATAAACCAAGTAGAGACCTCTGGAGTTCTGCTTTTATATAGGCACCTCTTTGAAGGAGAACATTTGCATTCTCGTTTTAAATGTAAGGCGTTGCCTTTCTCCCTTCTGTCCTCCAAAGAATGAACTAACCACCCCTAGGCGCCTCCCCCCCCCCCCCAACACACACGAGCAATGCAAAGCCCCCGGGTTTCTGTGTCAGGACAGACAGCATTTTTAGCAGAGATTTAAATAAATACAGTCAATGTTTTTAACTCCTCAGTCTCTTTCAGTCCTTTGTTAAGTATTCATTCTCCCGCTACATGTTATGCCTTCCTAGCTAGGCTTTTTCGGTGTCAGCCAGCTCCTCAGTCACTGCAGTAGAGGGAGATTCCTTCAACCATCTAACACATTTTCTGCTCTTCAGCAGAAATATGTGGGTGAATGAAAAAATATTTATTGATAAGTCAGGAGTGCTGGGGTTGTGCACTGTTAAATTCCACGCACAGTCCATCTGTGTGTGGTGGTAGGAGTCAGATTTGTTTCTACTCACCCGGTCAGTTGTTGCAAGCTAGTAGAGTGACTGTGCCTGTTTTTTGGGGGGTTTTTTGGCCCACACTGCCATACCGCTATTTTTCCTTCTTTTCTCATTCACAGTTATTTCTACTACCTCCTGTTGCAGATGTCACTTCAGGCAAGCACTGAAACATGTGCCTAAGTGCGTCCCTACCCAGGAAAGCATTTAAGCAGACATTTAATGTTAAAGACACTCCTTCCTGAGTCAGGGTCCCAGCTGGAAAACAGTTTCTTCATATCTGCTACCCTTTTCTGCGCCTGCCATTAGTGACAGRAGTTGTGGTTGCTCTCTCAGACATCCTGGCTTGCTGAACATTAAGGAGCCTTTAGGAGCTGCTTTTAGCAATGCTGACATAGCACTGAATGGATGCATATTTTTGTTCAGCAGAGAAGGCCATACCTCGGCAATCAGAATGTGAAAGTGGTGATAAAAATAGTAGAAAAGGGATTGCTGTGCACACGGCGTGGRTGCGGTTCCCTTCCGGTCAGTTTTCAGGTGGGGTTGTGTCTTTAACCTTCTGGCCAGCATCAGAAGGATATTCATGTCCTCTGCATGCAGGACAATTTTAAAATGAAATAAGAAGACTTGATTATATTCTTCTCCTGCTCTCCCAGCCCTATCGCAGCCCAACACCATGCAGCCCACAGATCGCATTGTTAGTTATCGTTGGCAAACTACCACTGGTTTGAGTAGCACCGTATGTACTGCAAATGGTGTGTGGTTTGGAGGCAGCAGGAGAGAAAGGAGAATGAGCTAAAGTGGTGCAGAAAGCAGTGTACAGTCCCTAGTGCCTTGCGGACACCAGGAATATGCTGGTTATTAGCATTCGCCAGGAGTTGTGCTCTTCAGAAACCCAGGGTAAGGTTATGTTCCTCACACGCTGCCAGCCCTCAGCACACCGAGGGGAAGAGGATGACAGGGCAGCAGCACTCACTTGTCCTGCGTAAGTGTGTGTTTAGCAGATAGCAGCTTAGTGCCAGACTATTGGAGTATATATTCCAATATAAGTGCACATGCTTGGGGTCCTTTGACAGCAAGCTAAGAGCATGCTTAGCTGGAATGCACAAACCCCACTGTGGAGAATGCAGAGCTGGTAAGAAAGATGGCTGAGTGCTGTATTCTCCTCCCATCAGAGCTACCTTCCTTCTTTCTCCTGCAGAGGCTTCGGTGCTGAGCAGTACTGTGTTGCTAAGGAAATAGAGCAAAAGGAGAGAGGAAGGAGTCCTGTTTGGGAGCAGGGAATGTATGCATTGCTGCATGACTTTCAGAATTAGGGTACCTTAATCTAGCATAAACTGTCCTTCCTGGGAAGAGCTGGATTGGGGGAGGGATGATGGGGAAGACTGTGATGGGCCCCCATACAACATACAGAGCTGGCCGGGAACTGGAAGAGGTGTAGAGCCGGAGGTGTGGAGCATGGTCTTGTTTCACAGGCAAAACTAAGGACCAGCAAGCTGCTTAATTTGTGGAGAAGGGAGTTTCTCTTGTCATCTTTGCCTTCAGAGCCTTCTCCACTGCTGACTTAAGTTCCAGAAGGGAAGAATGTGTCCACTGATCAACAGCTTTTTTTATCAGCATGATTTAGCTGCAACATTTGGTAGGGACTTTCTGGCTGTTGAAAATAAATGTCCACGTCCAGCAGCCTTACCAATAGATGGAACTAACCAAATTAGTCCACAGGAAAACTTGAAGAATTAGTAATGTACCATTTCGTTAGCAATCAAAATATACTGGAGCTGAAAACTATACTAGATACTAATAGTCCCTATTTTTAACAGATCTTGCTGTGCTGTGACTCAGCATACTTTTTCCTGGGTTGCATTTGTAACAGAGATGATCAGAGAGGAAAAGCCTTGCTTGGGTGGTGGTCTTAAGACTAGTCCTAGACTAAAATGCCAGCTGGTGCATGTCTTTTTGGCAGCCACTCAAGCTGTTGTTTTGTTTTGGCAGCCCTCACAGCCAGAGCATGCTGCTTTCTCAGTTTAGACTGACGAGAGAGATGTTGGTCCAAGGATGCATTTTGGCACCCTAGGGCTAGAAAATTCTAGCTGTGCTGAGCCTGCTGCACTGAAAGCCAAGCRCTCATTGTCAGCTTCTCATTTGTCTCGTGACGCTTCGGCTGGGAGCTTGGAGGAATGCAGCCTCCATCCCATTCGCAAGAGTTTCTTTTTTATTTTTGCCACTCTGCCTTATACAAAGGTATTGACCACCTCCTAAGCTGCTACAAATCAATAGAGAACTGCTGACTTGGATAGAGCTGTCCGCATCCGCAGCAGCTGAGTATTTTGCTTTTCTTGTCAAAGTTGCCTTCTTAGGAGGTTTCTTTGTCTTAAAAATATATATTTTGATCACTCATCTCTGCATATAGATGCAGATAGTGTGCCTGTGCCAGAGGGACAGACAAGGTCCCTTAACAATTTAAAATCTTTTCATTTTTATAGTTCTTCTCTTTCTCAGCCTTTCTCTGCTTATGGTGGTTATCCTCTGGATGTTTGCCATTAGATTGAGTGTACTTCCTTCTTTTTTTTACTTAGTAGTTGAATTAATTTTTTTTACCTACTTTCTGAAAAATACAAAATACTCAACTACTGCTTTTTTGGAAGTATATTCAGTGCATGTATGAGCTATCCAGATTCTCACAAGAAGCTGTTAGTTTTTTTTTCTAACGTGCATTGGTGGCTCTTTTGTACTCTAAATATGTGGGGCAGCGAAATGACATTCCAAGCAAGACAGTTCTGGAAGTAGCTTGTCATGATGCCCTCAGAGCCTAAAAAAACAGTTTACTCAAAAGCCACAGATATGTGTCTTTTTGTGTGATATTTATAATAGATGTTTTTTGCTATTACTAAAAGTAAGTGAGCCAATGTCTTATGGGTTAGGGAGGAAAGAATGCAAGCCAAGGTTTGCAGGGAACTTGGAAGCCTCCTTTTTTGAGGGCTCAGCTTGAACTATCTAATAGAGGCTTGGCTTTTCAGAGTGTCTGAGTACTGCCTCGGTGACAGTCGGGCCCCATTTTAGGGCTCTGAGGTAGGCAGCCAGAACCGCTGCCCGCTTGCCCTGCAGTTTGCTCTAGGGCGCTGTGTGTCTCTGATGACATTATGATAGTGGCTGTGAAATGAGTTGTTGCTTCCAATCCCATTTCTAATGGGCATGAAGTTGAAAGAATATTCTTGCTTCCTGACAGTTTTGGTAAAATGGAGTATATATTGAAAAGCACTTGAAAAAGGAAAAGAAAAGCACTTGTCCTGCTTAGAACTTACTCCTCTCATCACACTGACACTGCCTTGGTGGTGTAAAGTGCTGAAGCTTGGGCTGCTGTGCCTAATGTTGTGAGTGCCTACAGCATGTCTACTACGTTGGAGTTGTTCTTGAACAGTAATTCCTAATTAAATCTTTGTGGGGTTGTTGTTCTCCTGGAATAAGTATGTTTTATTCTGGGTATTTTAACCCACTTCCCAAGTGGGTTAAATTATTCCAGAAGACAGCCATAAGCCTTTAGAGAGGGAGTTAATCAAGAATAGATGTTGCATTTGAAATTCATACCCTACTTTATCCTGAATTAACTGCATATTTAGACCAGCCCTAAAATTCAACAGATGTTTTCATTCTCCAGGGTTGCCATTCTAAGTCCATCTCATCAGCATCTATCTACATTTTTAGAATGTCAAAATATTATGTTTTGTAATGAGATGGAGAAGAAATGGCTTTGTAGATAAAAACCAGAAGCTGAAAATCAAAATCCTGGGGTATATTTATGGTTTTACCAGACTTCTTGTGTGATCTGCAGCAATTTCCTTGCCTTTTCCATGTCTCAGTTTTCACACTTAGAAAATAGGGACAATACCTTATCTCCTCTCAACATTATTCAGGGAGATAACGTTCATCAACATCCACATATTACCACTGAGATTCTCAGCAGAGATATGTAACCTGATAGATTTTCAGCCCCCAGACTCTGAACCAGCTTTCCTTCCAATCTGGATTTAGAAATGGGAATTCAGCTTTCAAATCTGACTTCTTTCTTTGGTGCCTCTTTCAGGTCCTGGGTACTTTAAAAAGCTGGTGTTTTTTTAAGCTGTCACTGCTGAGCACTTAAGTAAAAATGACTTATTATGTTTTACTTTGTTTTATTTATATATATATATATATTTATTTATTTATATATGTATATATTTGTATTTATAGACATACACACACAAACACACACTTACACTAAATATTTGATTTTATTACTGTGGGTGCATGAGTGAGCGCCCTTCCCTGATGTTTGACTCAGTGAAAGAAGAGGGAGGGAGAGGAACAGCGAAAGAAGAATAGTTTATTTACTGATACAGCTGCTGAAGAGCCATAGTAGTTGGCCATCTAGGGTCACAGAGGTGAACCATGCATGGTTTGGTAGCCAGGTACATGGATAATCTAAAGAACAGCTCTAAACTTGGATAAATATTTCCTCCTGTATGTAAGGAGGGAGGAGCAGGAACCCTGTTTTTGCCAAATCCCGTATTTATTTCATTTCCCACTTGGTTTATTTTGCAGATGTTTTTCCAGGTCTGATCACCTCGCCCTCCACATGAAGAGACACATCTAAACATCAGTCAGCTTGGCATGGATGTCATCTGAGCTAAGTGTTACGAGATGAGAGTGGAACTCAAGTTATAACCCGCTGCCTTGCAGGAGAAGAGAACTAGTTCACATGTAATCCTCTGTACAGAGACCACACGCTCACACTGTCATGCACCCAATTATACTTCAATACATACATCTGTTCTTTATGCCTTGCCCCAGCTGGATGGGAGAAGATGCAGGCGAGGAAATGGGATAGAGGTGAAGTCAGTAAGAAGGAACAATTGCTTACAGTACTTCATCTCTCATGGATTTGTTGCCTGGTTTTTGCCAATGGAAATCAAAGAAAATGGAGGAGGCTTCCCTGCAGGTGGACGGCAGTAGGAGGGGCTTATTTAACTTGCTTCTCAGTGCAACTCAATAGGAGAATATGTCGTCTTGAAGTTGCATATTTGTAGCACTAACTTTTCTTTTTAAATAGATGGGGGGAAAACAATGACCTAGAAAACCAAATCCCAGTTTGGTAGCCAAAATTAACCTCTTGGTTCATTTGTTCTTTGTCTGAGAATTCCTAATGTTCAATGCGTCAGACTTTTCACAGACACTTTCACCTGTCTTGGTTTTGGTTCTTCTTCCGAGAACTGAGCTATTAAGATCCTTTTAAGTCAATACCAGTGGCCTTAATGGCAGTAGACTGTGGAGTGACACTTGTGACACAAACATCCTCTTTTTGGCCTGAGTTTATGTAGACTTCACGGAGGACTATATTTTTCTTGGTTGTTTTATTTTAATTTTTGTTTTGGCTATTGCACAACATATGCACTAGAGACTCTGGAAGCTGCTGGCGTGATGGCTAAGTGGCCAAGGGATAAACCCCTGAGAAACAGCACCTAATATCTCTATAGGCATCACCTTATTGCCGTAGCTAGGACTTCTTGTTTATTTGTTGAACAAAAACTTTAAAAGCTTATTTGGAAGCTTAAACATTTTTTTTCTCTTTTCTCCACGAGCAAGTGATCTTCAGAACTCCTTGTCTTCACCTGGATATCGGTCTGGGACTGGCCACACAGGCATGACTACAGGATTCCTTCCACATCATGTGAGCATGTTAGCCGCAACCCACAGTGACTTATTGATGAATTATGTTGCTTGTTCTTGCTGTTCTTCTATTAACCAGTTTAAAACATTAGACTTTTGTTTGTGTAAAAAGTACCTGCAGACATTTTAATTTAAACCTAATGTTTGTTGAGCATCTTACTCACATAAAAGCCAAAAACTCCAGTCCCTGAGTGGGAAAGGGAGAACCTCTTCCAAGTACAATGGCTTCATTCAGCATTAGTCTTTTAAAGAAATTATTAAAGTCCTCCTTTTCCATTCATCGAGTTGATGCTGTAGCCCACTCCTGTATGAAAAAATGTAACAAAGTGTGAATAGTGAATGAAGGGTTGGATTTTACACACAGCAGTGAGGCTTTTCCAATTGATTGGTCTAAAGTATTACTAACCTAGAGGTCCATTTTGGCCTACTGTGTGAACCATCAAGGAGAAGTGGAGGTCTCATGCTCACCTTTCAGCCCTATTGATAATTGGATATTTTTGGCTCAAAGTGTATTAAAGTCTTCATTTCAAAAGAAAAACAAAAAAATGTATCTTGCCATAACTTGCATTTGAAACTGTTTGGCACTGGCCCTGACTCCAAAGACTGCATTTAAGACCATAAAAATGGTCTATGCAAGCAGGCAGGGTGATCATTAGGTTGTATATTTTGTATATTCTGGGACCATCCCTACAAAATGTGTCTAGAAATGAAACAAAATGGCGCGTGGTCCACAAATGGTTGCTGCTCTTTTATACTGTACTAGCCAACTGCCCTTCTTTGACTGTTTTGACTCATTGACTGTTATATATTTCCCTTAATTTATGTTTTGGGAGGTAAAACTGTACTCTTGGGGAAAAAAAAACCAACAAGAAACTCGATAGATKTTTAAGAGCTGTCACCAGGATCCTTGGCACTTGAATTCTCAGCTTTTTTGCAACCTTTGGTTCCAGTGAGAGATTGCATTTACTTGAAAGATGCTGTTTTTCCTCACAGTTTTCACAAAACACTGTGACTGTCAACTGAACATTTTGGGGACAGGGGGGAATATAATGTCTGGCCCATATGGCATGAAATATGGACCAAAATCTAACCATCTCTTAGGGGCAATGATGTACCATTCATGATAAAAGTAAGAGAGAGAGAGAGAAAAGAAGGAAGGGAGGAAGGAAGGGAGGAAAGAAGGAAGGAAAGAAATTGAATTTATTCCAAAGATTTAAAACTGACCCTACTCTATATATATATATATATATATATATATATATATATAAATATTACGGAGCACTGCTTGCTGACAATCTTGTAGTTCTCTACTTCTGTATTTGCATACTTTTTATGGCCATTCCATCCAGCTGTTTCACTGGGACTGAGGACCCTAGAATCCAACTTGTGTTGGAATATATAGAGCATCCTGCCAGATGTCTAATGGGAACTGAAACCTCAGCCGTGTGAAACCGTAGAGCATCCAGTCAGTGCATTAGTTTAAAAAAAAGGATAAAGAATCTTAGAATGTCATTACTGTAGCATATTAAAGTATGTGCTCTCAAGCCCACCACTGCAATATTCATTAGCTGTGAACCTGCATACATATCCTCTGTTGACCTCTGAACACACCTGCCTTTAGGTATCAATAGCCTACAAAATGTAATTATTAAGTGACAGTTTAAGTACCAGCCTCTGTATAAGAAGGCAAAAAAATCAAGCAAGACTGTTTATTTACTTCCTGTTGTCATTTGTCATCTTGTAACATCTCATTTAAATATGGCAGAACAAGGGCCCCATGGAAAAAAACACACTGAAATATCTCATTATTTTTTTTGTTTCTAGAGATAGGCCTGCATCTAAATCCTGATCCAAATAGCCAAAAAACATAGAGAAAATGGGGATTAGAGTCTTAACCAGAATCCAGAGTTCTCAGGCCCTATCTCTAGCAGGTCTTGAACTTTGAAGCCAAATTTGGCGCTTTGGGACCATCTCTTCTGTTTTTAAAGGGAGATATTTTTCACTTGCATATGCTGTGCACTCAGTCAGTCTCTGGACTTCAGGTTTTGTGTGCTCGTATGCAAGTGTCTCAGAACCATAGCTAGTATTTTGTAGAAGGAGTTTCCATTTTGGAAGGGCATAATTAGTGACACATTACAGGAGTCTGTTTTTACAATGAGAAAATTTGTTTCTTTGCAGATGTTTCAAATTGTGCACTTAAAACTTGAGTAATCTGTAGTAGCTAGATCCTTCTTGGGCTTGTGTCTCCTTGCTAAATTTGTACAGAGATCTTCCATTTCTTAGCCATGAGTAGAAACAGACTAAGGAGGAAAGGCTAATCCTGCTTGTCAGGTTGCTTTGGAATCAAAAACATGAATAGTTGACTTGGTAAAAGTTGAGGGAAGCAAGTTATCYAGCAGTTTTCAGAGAGCTCTAGAAAGGAAAAGCTTTGCCTTATTTCCTTCATACTGGATTTATATCTATTTGCAGAACAGAAGCCATTATAAAAATGCCAGATTCTGTTTTCCAATGCCATGGAACTATAGGATGAGAAAAAAATGAACAAAATACAATACCTAAATGAAAACAACAAAGGCAAATGTGGATTTTTGTGAATAGTTAAAATGTATTTTGGAACAGAGCAGTCAATCATAGAATCATGCAGGCAGAAGACCTCCAGAGGCCATATGAGCCAACCTCCTGCTCTGAGCAGGTCCAACTAGAGCTAGTTGCTCAGGGCCGTGTCCAGTCAAGTTCTGAATATCCCCAAGGGTGGAAATTCTACAACCTCTTTGTGCAACCTGGTCCAATATTTGACCACTCTTGTGGTAAAATTCTTTTTTTCCATATGTCAAGTCAGGATTTCCCATGTTCCAACTTGTGTTCATTGCCTCTCATCCTTCCGCTGTGCACGGAGAAGTGTTTGGCTCTGTCTTTTCTACCTCTCCCATTAGGCAATTGTAGACAGCAGTAAGATCTCCCCTTACGCTTCTCCAAGGCTGAACAAACCCGTATTTCTCAGCCTGTCCTTGTCCATCATGTGCTCCAGCCCCCTGACCCTCTTGGTGGCCCGCCTCTGGACTCGCTACAGTATCTCAATAACTTTCCTGTAATGGGGAGTCCAGAACTGGACAGAGTATTCCAGATCAAGATATACTTTATGTATTATGATGTTGATATAACTTATTTATTCTGGATTTTTCCCCTAATTCTATAATGAGATTCTACTTTGAAAACTGACATGAAAAATCTTCTAGGAAGCTACAATATCAAGCATTTTAAAATTGGATTTGCTGAATTTATGTATAAAAATATGCCTATAGAACTATGATTTCTATACATCCAGCCTGGGGTCTGGCAGGCAAGTTTCTATTTTTTCCAACATAATCATTACTGTTTTACCTTAAACTAAAAAATGTATTGTTTCACTCATATCAAATATGGAAAAACATGATGCTGTATTTTAGTCACCTTTCAGAACAGAACGACACTTCAGTGCATCTTTGCTCTGCTTTTTTCCGTTATGAGAAAAAGAGCAACCAAAAGCATTACACATATTTTATAAAGACTATTCTAACAGAAAAAGAGATTCCAGAGTCCAGAGTATTTTTCATTATCCCAGAGTCGCTCTCCTTCAGTAGTCAGTACTCAATCTAGAAAATTATATCACCCAGACAGACTCAGCAAATGAACAAAGATAATTCCCTGTCAAATTCCAGGACTGAAATCCCAGATTCATTGAACATCTTGGACAGGGCTCTGAGCTCTGATCTAACTGAACTGCTTAAAGCAGAGGGTGGAGTAGGTGACCTCCAGAGGTACTTTCCAACATAAATTTTTCCATGATTCCGTGATTCTTATCAGAGCTCTCACTGATTGAATGTGTGCTGGTTCTGGTCTTCCCAGTCTTGTTCTGGCAGAGTAGAGTGTTGGATCAGTCTGTAGGGTTTCTCTCAAATGCTGATAGTTTCATCCTTGTTAAACTTTGTAAGGCTTCCTCATGAGGGAAAGGTAGAGAGGAGGAAATCTTGAAAAGAAAAAACTTCCAGCGAATCAGTGTGAAGTGGTATCATACCATGAGTTATGTCACTGCTTCAGGGACCAACCAAATATTTTGAAAACAAATTTGCTAGCCTGGAAGATCAAAGTGATATCTGACAAATGGTTTCCAGTACCTGAAATCTGAGCCAACATAGCTCTCTATGGAGGTGAACATTAAAATCTTATTTTTCATTCTCATTTGTCTCAGACTTTTTAGAATTGGATTTACTCTTTTTTTAGACTAGGACATTTTTACTTAAATACCTGGAAAGCACTGACAAAACACGGTTGGGGAAAAAGAATTTGAATGTAAGAGGACACTCTAGACCCTTGTTTTTGGAACTGTTAACTTCAGGAATAAAAAAGAAAAAATCACTGAGTGTATGACTAAAATGGAATTGGTGAAAATGATGGCTACAGTAACTTGAGTATATCTTATCTATGACCCTTTTGATATTTACCAAATCAGGCTTTCTCCCTCATTTGTACCTGGCCCCAGACAATTTGGGCTTTTTAGCCATCTCTACCACAAAGGTTGCTCCTCCTATTTAATGTACTTTGTTTATTTACATACAGAAGAGTTCATAATTGGTGCTTCTGACAAAACCAATGAAAATCAAACTTATTTAAGTGTTTCCTTTCTCTCCCTGCTCCCTTTATGTGTGTCAAAGTATTCAAATTTAAAAAATAAAAAAGAGTAAAATTTTATAAATAATTTAATGTCTCCAGGCCACCACCCAGTGGCTCAAGGGCTTTTATTCTTGATTTCAGTCAGGACTTAGCACATCCTGCCATTCCATCCGGTAAGACTGTTTCTAAGCTTTCATATTCCTGGGTGACCCCAACACTCTCTTAAAGTACCTTTTGCTGATTTCTGGTAGAAATGCAGTTACGAAAATGCCCACATACCAAGAACAAAAGCAAACGACATTTGACAATGATTCTCTTTAGCTTTGGCTTGAAAAATGTAAATGATTTCCTCCCAAGGTTTTACAGCTACTCATTGACAAGTCTTGCCTGTCTCTCAATAGCATTAAATCTACCCCTTCTTGAATGATYGTTTCCAGATCAAGCTTCAGTAGTCTTCTTCCTTGTGCCACATTTGTGTCTCTTTTTATTAATATTTAGGGACAATTGCTGTAGTCTTGCCTCCTCCACAACTCTACATTGGCTTCAGTGGCAAGATTTAGCATTGTAAGAAGTGTAGGATCTGGCCCACCAGGTACTAAGATCTCTCTTGTAAAGCTGAGATTTTCCTCCTTCCTTAGAGGAAGTCCAAGACATACTTGTACTATATAAGTTATATATATAATGATATAGTTGTATATATAAATTATATACATAAAACTTAAAATTGTGGAGATGGGGGGTAGGCTGCCTTTATCACCTTAAGAATGGTTTTCCCTACCTGAAAGCTTTCAAATGCAGGTGTCGTTTTTCAAACAGGGTTTTATAGTTTTCCTTAATGCTTGTTAATAGCGTTTTTGGTGTAATAGTTAAAGTTGGAACTCTTCACAATTTTCAAAATGAAAGCTCTGATTATTTTTTTTAAGTGCTTTGGTCCTAACTTCTATATACTGCCAGAAAACAGGTTCTACACCCTGTCTCTGTGTGGGTGTGGATGTACAACAAAATACCATATATACCTACACAGAAGAGGAAACTGAGCTACCGTCTCTCAGTGTGTAGTAGCCAACCGTGCCTATTGCTTTGATTTAGGGAGGGCAGTTACAGTTGCCACTGCATTTTAGGAATCATGTCAGCTTCTGTAGGAAAGTTTTCAACACTGCTGGGAAATATATGTTGTTGTGTACYGTGCATGAGTAGGCTGCAAATTTGGGGGTTGGGAGGGGAGATGAGAAGGGAGAGGGAAGAGGGCTTACCATGTACACGCTAAAAGTGAACTARGATGGACAGAAAGGTGACAACTTCAGCCTTCATCTTTGGGCTCTCGGGGAAACTAAAAGCTAACACACAGTCCCTAAGTGGCCTGATGGCTGAAGGGCTGATCTTCAGTTTATATTTTACAATATACATTCTGCCATCTCTCTGCATTTTAGCACCCAGGCCTGTCAGATTCTGAAGTAGATCAAAACACTGGTTTAAACACTACTTTGTTCCCAAGGCCCTGTCTCTACCTGGGAAGTTGCCCTGTGTTCCAGTATCTGTCTAGTTAAAATCCCCTTGTGGATGCTGCAAGTATTTGCTTGCCTGGACTGTGTTTGCATTGGTATGCTATGCGGTTAAGATAAAGTGTAAGAAATGGTTAAACCAATTAAGATACCTCTACAGGAAGGTTCTTGCTCCAATTTAACTACATGGTTTTGAAATCATTGCATATGAATCATGACAGCTTTTCTCTTAGAAACAAGGCCTTAGTTTATCATGTCTACTATTCAATTGAAATAATAATAATTTAGGCTAAGATTTTTTTCTTGCTTCGCAAAGTGGCCTGTTTTCTTTCATGTCATTTAAAATCTTTCTTGCTCTCTACTAACATCAAGTTTTTGGTTTGGGGATTTTTTTAGCAACAACAAAAAAGTATGAATGCTCCCTATTTAAAAAAAACAAACAACATTGCTTGAAGGACTTTCATTTTGCACTATAATTTTTCTTTTGCCAGATGTGTCTGACAAGTGCATTTTGGAGATGCCCTCGGTCACATTCTCTCAGGCCTACTCTGGTATTTCTAATATATCACAGAAGTACCCAATCTTGTAGCCCTCAGTTCTGCCTTTTTTTGACATTTTATTTTTTTTAAGCTTTTTATATATATATATAAATATATATATATAAATATATTACTTTGTCAGTTTTTTTGCTGTACAAAAAGTCTTAAGATTTAAAAATATTATTTGTATTATATGATGGTGGTATGTTAATGTTACAAAATTATTAATGAAGAAAAAATTTATTTTTGTTACTGGTCTGTTTCATAATTCTTTTTTAAATTGGTATATTGTAAGATATCTATGCAAAAATGTTATGTGACGCATTTTTATTTAAGAATGTAATATGTGTAATAAACAGTAGAATGTGTTTGGCCCGACAGTGTTTAGTGTGCCTTGTATATTATTTCTCTGTGAAAACTTCTATGAGCAGTGACATTGCTTTTGAATATCAGTTAAGGCTATGGTTCTGTAAACACTTATTCACCTAAAATCTATAACTTCTAATTAATCTTTAGCTTATCGGAATCATATTTGGGGATTTAAATAATTTCTTTTTTTAAATGTATTTTATAACAGCTCAGGTGTTGTTTATACTTATGCTATAACACATGTCGCTTTTGGAAAAGGTGCTCAAGAAAGAAGTTCTTGAAACTAGTCAGATTTTCATCTGGTTTGTAACATTGCTTCTGTTGAAGTCAATGACTTTTGTTATTTGTCAGTCTACACTGGTTGAAGATTTCACCCGGTATCATTTTCATAAAAAATACAGAGAGCACTTGCATTGCATTTTCTATGCCTAGCTATCAAAACATTTGTCAGTCAGTGGTCAAAACAGGACTAGACTTTGAGGCTCCTGAGCACTAGTGCTGCACTCCAGTCTGTGCATCACGCTGTCTCTCAGGAGTTGAGCGCAGCATTGTTCGCTTGCCCCCACCTCAGTCATTTAGTCTCCCTCCTTAATGTCTGCAAAGCTGCAAGCACAATTTAATCCACCTGGATGCTCAAGTACTAAAAATATATTTAGACAGTAAAAACAGTCATCCTGAGCACAATTACTTTGCAGTGTCATGGCATAAAATGAAGGGACTGACTTTTTCAAGTCTGGCCTGTATTGCTTTAGGTTTTTGCTGTCTTGTGCTCACACACTGCAGCGACTTAAATGGGCACTGCATATGAACATCTCCTGGGGCTCCTCTGGTGCAAACTTGCTAGCTTTTATTTCTGGGGCAATATGCCTCCCTGGTGGAAGACCTACTGGGACTACTAATGTCAGACAGATAGAGCATAGAAATCCCGACCTAACGTCTGCATCTAAAAGTCAGGTGACTATTCTAACCTAGTCATTTATACCCCCTCTGTAGTTAATGAAGAGAGAGAGACATGTCCAGAAGTGATTCACTCCAGGGGATGAGGTGAATGCAAAGGGAGCTGAGGTGACGTCAAGCAATTCTGGAAAGCCACATGGTAAGTTGGAAGATAAAAGTTCCAGTGATGCACATGGCCACTCTGATTACTCAGGTTGTACCAGATGTTTGACGATGGATGTAATATGTACCATTGGTGTGTATGTTATTAATAACCCTTGAGCACTGGAAAAGAGCTCAGCACAGGCAGAAGTTTGGGGCTTGTGATCCAAATGGTCAAAATTTCACAGTGCTCTGGCTGGTTCAATGTAGCAGTGATATCTTGGTGTCACTCATGGAGCGCGAGTGAGGCAAGCAGGCAGTCATAAGTTTTTGGCATCCTACCATAAAAATACATTGCAGAAAAAAATGGTCTCTGTTTTTGTACATGAAAATACCCATACAATAATATAATAATTAGAGCTATATATAACTAGAACTATGTAAGAATTCTTTCTAGAAATAGAATTTTATTTTTATAGCTTTTTTCTTACAAAGACAAGGTCAAAATTCCTTTATTTTCTCTCTTCCTTGAAAAACTCTGGAAGCTTTTAGCATCTCACCTACCTTTAGCCTTCTGATAGATATATGTCTAGTCTAAGATATTTCTAGCCTAAATTAGTCATCTGCACACTATTTATGAGAGAGACTTCCAGAGAGCTCTGGAACAGCCTTTATGAAGGAAAATTTGGGGCAGCACAGCTGGTTGTTTGGCCTTGCCTGTATTCAACCTGCATGAATTGGAGAGAGGAGTATCCATTACAGGCAAACCTATGAATAGTTTGTTCTCTGGGAACGTTCAGAAAAATCCAATTCTTTACTATCACACACATGCTCCTAGAAGCAGCTAGGTTATTAGCCTGCAGGAATAGCTGTCAGACACTTCCCTGGGCTGGAGGCCAGGGAAAGGAGATACTGTGAAAAAACACCTTCCTTCTGAAATTGTTCAAGTAGCACAGTTACAAACCTTGGACAACTCCCACCGTCAGAGGGCTGAGTTCTCTAAGGAAAGAAAAGAAGAATCCATCACGTCTGTGGTTAGGGCTGTTACCCATGACTTTTCAGACGTAGTTCCTCCCCTTCAGATGCACTGACGCTGGAGCAGAGAGCAGTGGCAAGCCCAGGGCTGAGRCGCTTGCCCCTTTGTCAGGCTGAGGGAGGCTAGGGAGGCTGAACGAGCTCAGCCGCTTTCTAGATACGGCTGCAATGCAGGGCTATTGGGTGGGCARCATAATGTAACAGAGCAGGTTGCTGGCTGCACTGGTTTACTCAAGTATCTTCTCTTCCAAGCTACTTCAGGAAAAGCAAGGGGAGGCAGCTGAAAAAAAAAGACTTGCTTGCTATGAAACTGTTACAAGTGTAGATTTTTCTCCCCCTCCCCCACCCTTTTTGGCTTTATCTCATCTTTTCCTAGCGGGAATAAATGAGAAAAAAAAAAAGTGAATGAAAGTGAGGGTTTTCCACCAGAATTAGTCAATTTTAATATTTTTTACAAATATTTATAATACTTCTGGGTTTAATTTTTTTAAAGATACCAATCAGTTTTGATATGAAACAAAGAGTTGTCCTTGAGCAGTTTTTGACCACCTTGCCTGAAGTCTTTCCAGAGGCCCAGTCACAAGCCATGTCTGATGACTGAAAGCTTGTATGCAGCATTGCTTACTTTTGCAGTCTTGAGAGCTGACTCGGATTATTGGAACTATCACTGCTCGGGGCCTTCTGTGCCAAGGGCTTGCCCGTTGCCTTCAGTTTTCTGGCTATCTCTTGTCTGAAACCATAAAGGAGACATCCTTTTTTCAGAGAGCCTTTCCCATATATTCCTCCACAGGGTTTCAGATTCATCATATGCTTCTGTTCCAGCTGGTTAATGTTCAGTGGTGGACAGGCAGTAAAACTAAGCAAGATGAAGCTGTGGTGTAACTAATTAGTCTTGTCTGAGTTTAAAATTCTTCAGGGCTGTGGAAGCTTTTCCAAACTCAGTCAAATTTACCTACATCTGCTGGATTTCCCCAGGATTTTTTTAGGGGAGGGTTGGGGGGGGCACAAACTAACAAAAAGCATCCCGAACCTGTGGAGCGGGATGGATGTGCCTCAAATGCAGCCTGCGTTCCCCAAAGAGTATGGAGTGGGGACTGTGAGTCYGAGTCTCAATCCAGGCAAATGCCTTTGCTCCAAGGCCCATATCGAAAATGTCTGATTTACTGAAGTAATCGGCAGGCACTCTTACCCTCAGGACCCAGTCTAACTGACGTTAGCAAAGAGAGAATCAGTTTGACCCTAGATCCAGTACTAATCCCATGTGCGGAGAGATGTGCGAGTGAGCGACACCATTTAAAAAGTATTTCTGGATATTCAGGAAGGATCTTTGAGAATGGGAACTTTCCTACCCTTCAACAAAAACCTCTTATCCTTTTGGCAGAAAGCTGCAAAATAAATACAAGTACCAGTACATGTTCCTGAAATTCAGTGAAGACAACCTTGGCCTTCTGAGGTGAGTGTTTTGGTTCCTAATATATAAATTTCTTTCCACCTCTTTCCTGTGACCCTGAAACACCGTGGTTCTGCTGGTAGTGCAGCAGGAGATATGCTAGAACTAAGCTGGTTTGGAAAAGGAAGGATAAAACAGCACCTGTAATCAGAATGATACCTAATGCTGTGGGAAATGATAAGAGCTGCTAAAATATCACTTAAATACAGTTCACAAGSTGTGGCAGAGAGTGGAAGATTTCAGTTTCAGGCCTTTTACTTTTCCCATGTGAAGTCACATGAGTAGCTCCAGGACATCACCACAAACTCCCTGACATCCCAGGTAAACATCATTATTAATAAACCTTAACTGTTTCCGTTTGGCTTTTCGTTCCTGAAGCTTATCTCCCAAATGTTTCCCTCAGTCCTTGCAGCCCACCCTGAACCTGCTCAATTCTCTCTTCTTTCAGGTTTTTATTCTGCCAGATGACAGGCTTCCCCCTTAGCCCCAAACCATCGTCTGCACTTTATATGTGACTGATTAAATCTTCTGTTTTCTTCATTGTGAAGGCTTTTACAGGAATGAGATATAGAAAGTTAAAATGATCAGTGTTCAGAGACCTAAAAAGTAAAATTGTGGCTGGGTCGCTCTACACCTCAGAGAAAATAACAGCGTCCTGGTGAGTCAACAGTAAGACACCCAAGTAACAGATGTATTTATCGACTATAGGAAGACAGTTTTAGTTGCTTTGATCCAAAAATGAAATGGAGGCGTATCTTCAGTGTGCACGCGTGCTCTACCTGGGAGCCATAATTAATGTGAGCTCTTCTGTACATCTAATTAGACATAATTAAAAGACGTTTCCCCCATCTTTACAAACCATTTATTCATGTGGTCGTCACCAGCACTGTGACAGACAGACTGTATCCTCACAGCTGCCCTGGGACGCAAGCATCACTCCTGTTTTATATGTGGGGAGAAGCAGTCACAGTAAGCATCTCAGCATCTGCCTGTCCCAGGGGACAGACGGACGCACAGGCAGAGCCGGGGAGGAGCGTCACAGCCTGAGCTGCAAGCCTGCACCATTCGCCCTGCTTTACACGGTGTTTCTGCCCACAAAACAGCTCGGGAGAGCTCCGCGTAACGAGGGAATCCTCCTRTTGCTCGGAGAGCACCACAGCCCTAAAAAAAAGCTAACTGATGACTTTCTCCTCAAGCCAAATCTTCCTCTCCGCCAAGCGAATACATTCACAGTTTTTGTTGTGAACCGTGGGGATCTTTTCTGCACCCTCCCCCCCGCCACAGCCGAGTTTCCTGCAATTCGTGGAGAGCTCAGGCTGGAAGCGGGGCTAGGAAGCCAAGCAGTGATTACGGGAGGGCCAATTTCCTCTCTCCTTCCCTGCCGCTGGCAGGGCGCTTGCCTGTTCCTGTGCCATGCTGGCGCTGAGCCCCCCGGCCCGCGTGCGGCGCCATGTGGCGGCCCCTGGTGCCACGCGGCTCGTGTGGGGACAAAACCCGCTTTCCCCCGGTGCAGGCGGCCGCTCAACATGACTCCGGCGAAAGGCGAGGGCTGCCCTCAAGGCACCGTGCCGTGAGCCGTGCCCGAAGGTGCGGTGCTTCAAATGGCTGCCGAGGCGCGGACGCTACAAAATGGCRGTAGCCGCCACGCTGGGCTGGGCCAGGCCGGCTGCCGCTGGTGCCGGGCGGTGCTGGCAGCGGAGGTAAGCGCAGCGGGCAGCCCAGCGAGGTGGCCGCAGGCCAAGCAATTTTATTGTCCACAGACTAAAGCAACCCCTTGGTAGCTGCTGCCCGGCAGGTTTAAGGAGGGTGGTTTTCCCTTTGGCGTTAGTGGGAGCTACACCATGCACATACCCCTGATTAATCAGAAATCGCTGGCGGCAAGTCCTCGTGTCAGAGGGTTTTGACACTCGGCGTCCAGCCTTCAGAAGGGCTCCATTTCCACACGGAAAGGGAAGTGTGTGGAAGCTGCTTGAACAGGTGGAAAGAAGGCAACACCCCTGAGAAAATTGCCTATATGTTTGTGTCAAAACAGTTCTGTTATTTCAATAGAGCAATATACACTCAGGTTTAAATGACCTCTTGGTTTATTTTTTTGCAGAAGAGAACAGGATGAAGAGAGCATTAGAGACAAAGCACACCAAGAAAACCTCGGCTCAAGTTTAGGTTTAAATGTGGCAAGATGTTAGTGGAGCTGTGTGGTGAGGAACTGCGCCAGGACTCCCAGGTGCCAGATTGCACCTGTACCGCTGCAGACCTTTTAGGTAAATTTAACCAAATGTCATCACCTTGTAGTGGCTCTCCGTGCTCCTGTGCAGTGGACGTACATCATGCCCGTGAAATTCGCTACCTCCATGGCTCTGGTAACCACACAACAAGCTGTTCATGTCTGCATGAGGCATTTTACCTCAGTGATTCTCCTGTGAAAGGTTGATTTCCTCTTTCCATGAGGAAAATAGAGATGGCCCGCTTAATCGAAGCTCAAAGATTGGGGTAAGCAGTGGGGAGTGAGTTTTTCCTGGCAATAGCCAGGCCCAAGGAGGACAGTCTGAACTGTCATTTGTTATTACTGGATTCTGGGCTAAATACCAATTCTAGGAATTACAGCCTAGTCTGCAGAGGGCTTGGGCTGACTTTGATGCCAAGTTGGGAAAGGCATCTCCTTCATCAAATCCAAATACACATAAGTGTAGCCGTTGGTTACTGTACCCTTTGTTATAAATATAGCAACCAATTTTCTTTAAGGCAGGGGGTGACTTCATTATTGTGTGTTGGTTTTTTTGAAAAGAATGTGTAAACAGTTTCAGAAAATCCATAGTTCCATTGGAGGGATATGACCCACAAACAGCTCCATAATTTTTATTTGATTACAGTGCCAATTATCTTACAATGAGATGGCACTGAAAACAAGAATACAATGCCAAAATCGCTTTCAGCTCATGTTGCTTTTGGTTTTGCTTTGTTTGGGGAAAAATTTGTAGCTGGTGAAAATGCTAGATAAATCAAGAAAGTTTATGATTCTGCACAAGCCACGTACCTCATGTCTGACTCAGAAGGCCTATTTAGATTGAAGGACTAACACAGTCATTGCACCACATAAATTCAAGGCTTACTGGCGGTAATTGCTTTTACCTGTGCCAAACATCACCAGCTGTGGAGGTGGATACACATCCATTAAAAAAGAGGCTAGCATCCATTTTACATGCTGGGCAACTGTCGTAATGAACAGGTAGTCACTAGCAACATGATCGTGCTTTGCATGTTGCCCCACATACGTGAATGTGTATGTATATACATGTGTATAAATGCATGTATTTAGGGACATCCAAGTTCTTATTTCCCTCCTGGCCTTACTGGCAGCATCATAGCACAATCTTTGGGAGCCTTCTCCTACCCCACCCCATATTGAGGTGATGTGAGAGGAAAAGAGGAATAAAGGTATTCTTTTGGGTACAATACTAGTGTGGTGTTGAGAAGCTCTGCCTGCCAAGCTAGATACTCCTGTGCAACTATAAACCTGTCACCAAGGTCCAAATCCACAGGTGGAATTCAATGCCTAAATACCTTTGAGGTTCCCCTAAAATAGCAATGAAAGCACTTCTGTACCTGACAGGGGTACAGTGAGGATACACGTGTTAATAGGGATGAGATATTGTCAGATTCGGAAGGGATAAAGGTCCCAGAATGACTTCCCCAGTCTCACCTCTCTCTTAACCTGCTTATAACACTGTGTCATTCCTGGTCGATACCAACTTTGATTAAGTCGCATGCTGATAAGCACCAGCTTTTCCTCAGCTGACTGCCAAACCATGAAATGATAGCTTCAGTGGCAACATCGTGATATTCAAACACAGTAGGTGAAATACTGCTTTCCCACGGTACTTCTCCTTCCATGCCTCACATTCTCTCTTGTTTAATAGTTGTCACTGTGCATCACACAGTGGTTTTGTGTGTACTCTGGAAAAGGCCAGACATGCTCTTGTGAACTGGGTGAATTCTCCGTCTCAGCAGGACTTGTTTCTTTTCACATAAAGATGTGTAAATATAAGGGACCATGTGCATTTGAACTGCAGCTAAGGCTGTGCTGATGTGTGCTGTGTGATATTGATAATACATTTTGTGATACCAGTGCACCTTTGCTTTCTCATCTAGAAACTGGAAGCAATACTAGGAACTACTTATTAGGGTGTCTGTGAAGATCAAATGTTTTGAAGAGGCTATGTAATTGCTAAGAATAATTAATATTTGCTTGGTAGTAAGCAGATTTTTTGTTGTCTTCCTGCCTGAATCTTTATTGACATAAGAGACAAAAAAATTGTAACATGATTCTGTAAGAACCTGAGACCAGAACTAATACACCACGACCCTTTCAGGTGAAATAGAAGATACATATGGAAAAGGCTGTATGTTATACATCCTTGGGAGTGTTTGAGAGCATCAGTGCATACTCCTGTCTTTCCTTTTCTTGGAGCAATGTAGGTTACAAGTGTTAAAGTTCATGGTCCATAGATATATAGGAGAAGAGAAAGGAAATTAGGGTATTTAGGCAGCAATTCTTTGATCTAGTGATTTTGGGAAGAGAGAGGAAAAAGCTCAATTAAAATACCTCTGAGCAGATAGATTTTTATGGCTTGCTCTTCAGGGGTCAATACAGAAAAAAAAGTCCTTCTTCTGTAGAGTTTTCTGTAGCCTGGTATCTGATCTGAAACCCTTTAAAGCTACTAGGCAGATTTGCAACTTTAACAGAGTTTAGACTGAGCCCTCAATTCTCAGATCTGAATACGGAAATTTTCTTGATTCATGCCAACCTTTTTTATTTTGTCATAAAATGAAATAGATTTAAAAAAACACCAATGAAAAGTGTTAAAGGACAGCCAATCTGATTATGATATTTCTTTCGGCAGCCATTCTTTTGGTCCTGAAAGGAGCAGACTGCTGCCATGGTTCTGCTCTTCCACGTGGTTCTGATTTTAATAAGAACAGGAGGAGGCAAATGGAGAGAGCAACATTTTCTGCAGGGGACCATTCCATGCCTCAGCATTAATAATGTAGCAAATTAACAATCTCCTTTAAGTACTGCTCCTTTGTATGATGACAGCCCAGTGTGTCATATTTCCTACAAAACCATAGTTTATGACTAATACTCTCATCAGATGCTACACATACATTCATGTCACAGGTTTCCAAATGTCAGTAACAATTAAGATATTTTCCAAGCTTTACACAGCCTTTTTTTTTTTCTTTTTGTCTCTTGTTTTTAAAAAATTTCATTATCGCTCTACCTCAAGCACTTCTTTTCTCATCTTGTGGGTCACTAACCCCCCCACCAGTCAAGCTGTGTGAAATCTTTCTGGCAAGACCTAAAACCATGTGATATCCTCCTGGATTCGTGTTTCTTGTGGAATCTCAAGCTGAGAGAGGCCTCGGGATAGAGCGCTAACTGACAGGGGAACTGCAAGGCAGTTGGGATTGTGTAGGCGTTCAGAACTGAGCGACCAGGTCTGCTCAATATGTTTTTAATGAAACTAATAAATACAGCCATTGAATGAATAGAGCTGATTGACATGGGGAGTTCCCAGTTCCTCCCTCCATCTGCAGCCTTTTCAGTAGCAGAACAGAATAAAGAAATTTAAAAGGAAGCTGGCATGTACATTTTCAATGAAATATTATGCAAAATTTCAAGCAGAATGCTGGGTAGAAGAAAAATTGTTCTTTTTCTACACAAAGCCTAACCTGGTTTTCCATATTTTTTCCACAGAATAGAATCAAACCCTCTCTCACAGTTTCCAGTAAGCCAATAGGAACATCAGTAATGGAATAGTTGAAAAAAATTCAAAGTATAAATTGTTTTTCATTATCATTGTCATAACAGGGGAAAAATGCTGGGAAAAATCAGCTGTCTCACTGCTTAAAAAAAAAAAAAGAAAAAAATAGAAGTGAGCTCTGAAATGTCTTGATGATAAAGAGGGAGCATTTCCAAGGGAAATCTAATTATGGAAAGGGGTTTGCAGCCACACAGCTGTGACCTCGTGATACCACGTAGTATCGGGCAGCACATTGTCTCACGCTGGGCAGAAGGTGGGCAGTCAAGTCTTCTGGTAAAACAGTGCCTGCATTTCCACATCTTTTTCCGCCTTAAGTGCTAGCCAGTACAATGTTGACTGTGTATCCAGTACTAAAAGATGGAAACAAGAACGACGGATGACCTTGAGGATAACTGCTCTGAATCACAGCGGTATATTCTGAAGTAGGGAGCCAGGCAGAGGAATTGTTTAAAAATAGGTGCATAGCCAAAAATAAATGCTATAAATGTCTGTATACCACAAGCTTAAAAATAATAACAGGTGAAAGCAGAGTGTATGGCAGTGGAAGAAGAACTTGATGTAATGGGTGTTTCTGAAGAATGAGGGAATGACAAAAATCAATAGGATATTGCAATATTTACTATAAGCTCTAAAGCAAGGAGAGGTTAGGTCACAGAGGGGAGGAAGGGAACTCCACAGCTGTAAAACCCCACTGGACCTACATAGATAAGATTTTAGTAGGTGAAGAAAATCAGATAGTAAAATACTTATCTGTTACTAGTTAGGGAGTAAATAAAAGTGACGGCAGCACAACTCTGAGCAACCTCCTCTGAGGAAGAAGCATTCCAAAGGGTAGCTTGCCAATACTAAAATTTGTAAAGGAGGCATTTTCTTATAAAAATACAAAATCAAACAAAGAAGCTAGTCAGTGAGCCACAGAACTGCAAATGAGGCTATTCATAGCTTTAGGCTGAGCAAAAAGGTTTTTTCTAAGGAACACATGATGATCACAGACCACATAAAGTAGATTTTAAACACTAGATTATCTAATGCCTGCATTTATACCTTCCCAACTTACACTCCAACATTACACCAAAAAGTTGTCAAAGGTATTCTTCCTCTTCCTATTCCTCTTTATAAGTCTCTCGCTCAAAACTGTTGTTATTGGAACATATCCAGCTGTTTTCTTGCTGCTGTGGATATGTGCAAAAGATTCCCACACCACTGTACAGGCGATAGCCCAGAATCCTTCAAAGCCTCCCTGAGCTGCTTGACCTTGTACCCTGCACAGAGTTATGCTGAAATCAAGGAATATAATTAAAGTCATGGGGGCTACTCCACAGAGGTTTAGGTCAAACATATGCACAAGTCATTGTAGGGGCAGAGCTTCCAAATCCCATGCAAAAGTAAAAAAGAAAAAAGAAAAAAGTGTATTTATAATTGCAACAGAAAGATTATTTGTATTACGAAAATAATTGAGCCAAAGCCCGACTTGCACTGGCAAGAGAGGTGTGATTGAGTGATACCATTTTAGAAGTATTTTTAGATATTCAAGAAGGATCTTTGAGAACAGGAACTTTCCTACCCTTCAACAAAAGCCTCTTATCCTTCTCTGTATTCCATAACTAGATAAGTCTTGCCAGCTCTATACTGGAACGCACAAATAACCAAATTAAACTGAAGTAGTTCAGAACACACATTTTCTGTAGCTCTCACTTCCCATCCTTGGTCCTAAGTAAATAGGTGCATTGTGTGTGACGGACCAAGCGGGCAGCAAAGCTGAGCTCTGACAGGCCAGATAGAAAAGCAGGTTCCAGGGTCAAATTCATTGGTACCAATGGAAGTTTTGCCTTAATAGTGAAAGTGGGTCAAAGTCCCCTCTTGGTTAATCTGTTGTGAATGTTTGTGCTATTTATAGACTATTCTAGGTGGATGATTTTTTAAAAAGTGCGGAATAAGGTAGTCAGGAAACAGAAACAGTAGCAACACCCCTGCCCCCCAAACTCTTATTTCTTTTCTTTGTTCTAGGGAACCATCTCTTTAATCAGGCAGTTTTAATCAGATAAGAAGTGTTTTTTGCAGATACAGGCAATTAGTACATTGGATGTCTCAAGACTGGCTATCGAGTGATATTGTTCAGGTTTCATGCCTGCTATGGATTATCAAGCTAGAAACCTTATGATAGAATGAATCTTCATGAGTAACCCTTGTTTATAGGTGTGTGAGATTATTTTAAAGAAAGTGATTAGGCTCCTTTGAGGTATTTCAAGTGAAATACATCCAAACCTGAGATTCTCCAGTTCATGAATCACATTTCCAGAATTGTGGTCCCTGGAATTCAGATCTAAAATCACCAGTTCTTCCACCAGCCCTAGGGCTTGGTCATGTTTCTGTGAAAATCAAAATGAAATTTTGCGTTGGCTTTACAGACAACACATGCAGGTTCTAAATGTCTAATTGAAACATGAAACTTCTTTATTAAGTATTTTAAAACTATTGGCAATATTTTTTCTGTATTTGCCACAT
This sequence comes from Apteryx rowi, assembly GCF_003343035.1. Classification (NCBI taxonomy): domain Eukaryota; kingdom Metazoa; phylum Chordata; class Aves; order Apterygiformes; family Apterygidae; genus Apteryx; species Apteryx rowi. The sequence goes on along the minus strand of NW_020447419.1, from coordinate 5,924,258 downwards.
GTGGGAACATTTTGTAGCATGGTCATAAACACACATACACACGCACACAAAATTAAGCTGGTGTTCAAAAAATGCTCAGAAGACTTAGGAAGGATAAAGTTTTCCATGGCAGTTTTCTTTCTTCTTCGTTTTGTTTTGTTTTACTTGCTATTTATGAGGCTCCTTGATGCTAATTTATAGCTTTCAAAAACATAACTAGTTTATTTACAGAAGACAAACATTAATAAAAAGCCAGGTTCAGTCTTATGTATACTTAGCCCTCAGGCTTCCAGTGAAATTGAAATGATTCAGAAATACAAATTCCTCTTAAAAAGTTGGGAATGTGGTGCTATTTTTAAAACCTATTCCCCCATATTATTATTGAAATAAATTGCCTCCTACAGTCCCTCACCCACCTACCATATTTAGGAAAGAGAAAAACTTTGCAAAGATGCATTGCATGTGACAGGGGAAAAAAAAAAAGAAAGAAAGAAAGAAAGAGAGAGAGAAAGACTTCCCCCAACCCCCAGAACTGCAGGAGAGAAGAGAGCTCACAGTTCAGGAAAGACTTCCTATTTTCAAAGAGATCTTTAATCGTGTGCTTAAAGGTAAGCACACACTTATGTGCTTTGCAAAATTAGGATATAGGAGGAAATTATATGCTGAATAGAACATCCTGATTTTATTTCATAAAATGTCTTCTTTTATTTAAGATCTTGTCTGTTCTCTCTGACAGGAGAATTGATAATCACAGGACAAAAACAGCCTAGGCTTTGGAGGAGCTGATTGCCAGCAGGTCAGTTGAACCATATCCTGAACAGGGGACTAGTTGTTGGAGTTCTGCAGTTGTTAAGCGATCTGTTGGGGAAGACCATGAGAGCTAGCATTTATATTTCTGATTTTACAAGCACAGTGGCATAAATTAGGAAGAAATCCTCGTTCTTTACATTCATCCTCACTTGCAAGTATCTGGGTGCTAAGAAAAAATGATTAATGAACAAGTTCTTTATATTCTGGCATCTTTGTATTGCCTTGAGTAAAAGGGCCTTCATGTTGGAATCAAGAACAAAGTGCATTAAATTATCAAGAGGTATAAATAGCTTTCCTATAAATGAGAATCTGACCCCAAATATTAGGAACTCCAGAGTTCAAGAATAGCGTGTTTAAAAAATAAAGGGTAAGAGGACCTTAATTTCAGGCATGTAATTGCTTCACAGACATTCATCATTCAAAAACAAAAGGCAAAAAGCTTATTAGGGATAGTGTGATACATTAAGACATTTACCCCCAGGAAAATCAGGAGTAGTTCTCCTGAAATCAACAGATTGATGTAAAGTGAGCCTTAGGGCAAGACAGGACTCAAAGATAACATTTGCTCAAGTTACCTCCCTTGCTATTGGAAGCATTGTCAGCTGCAGCACAGGAGGATAAAGGCTGAAAGAAAGAATGCTTGAGAACTAATTAACAAGTTACCAGCTGAGTGGCTTTCATTATTGTGAAATGTAAATGCTTTTGTTGATTAAATCTGGACCATTAGCTCTGCTCTGTGATAGAGGAAGTTTCATCAGAAGTGAAAAAAGATGAATCAAGGAGCTTTGTGTTGTAGTGATGGCCACTAAAATAGCTGATCCATTGGGGAATGTCCCAAGAATGTCCAGAGAGCTAAAAACATGAGCTGTTATATTTGAACCTATACTCTGCAATTGGAGCTGTGAGAGATTCTCACCCTTTTAGGATTATGCAGAAAGGAAAAGGATTATACAGTTTAACGACAAGACATATTCCTGTTCAACGGGGTCTTGGTAGTGTTTCATATAAATATAAATTCTAGTGCAGGACAGGCAAAAATCTCTTCTCAGATACTGATGTCGATTTTTTGGTCCACTGTTACATGTAGAGTTCCTGTTCATGAAACCAAATTTCTGCACRTGTAAAAAGAAATGCATTTTAGATTTAGATGCTTTCCCAGTTGGCTTGCACAAGAATAATCACCTAACTTAAACACCTCTTGAAAGGTGTATTTTTGTATATACAAGGCCAAATTCTATCCTGATTATAGGACGGGATGAAGCAAAAACACTGAAAGTTACAGAAAAACAACTATTGTAATAGAGCTCTCCTTTCAAAATTTCTGGTCCTATGGTATGGATCTCTAGATGTGAAATAGATGGTCAACCTCCAACCAATGTCTTGACCAATGCCGGGGACCAAGACCATAGCATTTGTTTTTTGCAAAACACTTTATTTCTGTCTTTCTTCCAAGTACAGTAGGAGACCCCCCCCCCAGGCATTTCACTACCAGAAACCGTAGTGATCTTCTGTCTACCTGGGGACAGTTTTATATAAAATGCAATTACATATATGTTGACTGACCAAGTGATCAACAGGATCATCTGAAATATTATTCCGTAGCCATGCATCCCAGTTAGCCTGTCAAAAATAATTGTGTGTACTATAAATTTCACATAAATCCTGAGCAGTACTTTTCATTAAGTTTGGGGTCAGGGCTTTGGGTAAGTTGATCAAACTTGCAGTCATGGGGATATTTTCAGCTCCACTGTGCTGATTATTGCTCAAGCTCTTGGACTACAGAGAAAATCTATGTGGTATTTGAAAAGACAAGCCCCTGGAAGAATTGGACAGCTTCATTATATATTGGCTAGAGCAGAAAATAATTTCTCCTTCTTGGTTAACAAGAAACCTCCATCTACTGTTCTTCTCATTCAGTCCAGGCATGCAGTCAGGCTTCATTTTACCCATTCAAGAAATAGGACCTTCACTTCTTGCATAAAAACATAGTATATGTTTATGATTTACTGATTTGTTTGTGTTACAGTAGCACCAAGAAGAACTAATTAGGGGCAGAGTGCCAATTATGCCAAGTGTTGCATGAACATATAAAGGAAAATCTCTGTAATAAAGGTGTTGCCTTCTTGTTGAAGACAAAGCATCAGAAGTGAGGATAGAAGGAGCTGGGGAGATAGGGGAACACATGGTTATATAGACAAGCAGTGGAAATGCAAAATTGGTGAAAATTCAGACTTCTCACTTTTTTCTGAACCTAAGGCCCTGGTAAGGTGATAGCAATCAGGTAAGTAGAAATCGTGTTCCTTTGAAATACCTTAATACCTTGGCTTTTGGCTTTATCAACTAACTTGCAGTTGTTTTCATTGGGGGGGGGGAGTGAAAAAAATGCAGACTGAGCATACCAGATGCTTTCCATGTGTGTTTAATACAACACTACTAGAGCATTATCCCAAATGACTTATACCCTCTCAAACAATGATAGCTCTAGGAAAAAGCAAATATTGACACTCCAATAATGTTTGCCCAGCAATCAGTGAGCAGTATACAGCACTCAGGGCATCTTTGTTACAGGAATCAATTAGGAAAATGGAGAATTGAGGTCCTCCAATTAGAAATATATAATAAATGCTGACTTTACTGAAAAAGTCCACTCTGCATATCTTTCTGAAGCCATACATTTATCTGCTTCTCAGTCAGTACCACTTAAACCTGTCACTCCAGCTGACCCCCCAGTATCTGTACCTTCCATTTTGATGTTATTTCCCTCATCTGAAAATAGCATTGTCACACTGTATGCATGCAGCATCCACCTAGTCTGCTGTCCTGCCTCCAGAAATGATCGGCACCAGCTTTGCCAGAGGAAGTAACCCTGAAGCTGAGAAGATATTGAAAATCCACCCCAAGGGAATGTTTCCTCCTATTCCCATTAACTGCATTGTGTCCTTGAAATAGACTTCATATACTTTGATTAGATGACAGCTATTTTCCTCCTGCAAACTCTTATTTCCTTCTCTTGGCTTGACTAATGCTAAGATTAGCCTTTCCGTGGACCAAAACACTGACATTTGAAAATAAAGGGCTAGGGTCTTGGCTTAATTCTCCTCAGCCATTTCACACCACCAGCAAGGCAAAGAAGTCGCTTGCTCCCCTTCACATAGTGAAGACTGGAACTCCCAGCTCTTCTGTGTTGCCAGAGCACTCAAAGTAATTAGAGGAGATCAGTTACTCTAACCCCAAATGTTTGGTGAATAAAAGCCAGTTCCAGTTTTCATTTACGTGATGCGTGGGATAGAACTTCTTACAGATGGGATTCACAGTCTGCTCTCAGCAACTCCATCAGGAAGAGATTTTTAGTCCGTTTTCTTGTACACTGTTTTCTGATTCTCTTAGTATTCACAAATGTCTCAACATCTAGCATTTTTTCCATTATAGCCTCTATAATTTGTCACTGCTTCTCCCAGGACAAATATTTGCTGTGGAAAGATGAATCTGGTTGGCTTGTTTTTAAGACCATAGCTTTTTCTTTTCTTTCTTTTCTGATAACATCATTGTTGGTTTTGGCAGCTGAGTCACAAGAACATGTTACACAAAGGGTATTTACAGTATAATGAGGTTCAATGGRGTTGAAAGATAAAGTTCATTAGCCTCACATTTAAGACTATTAGAGCAGAGAGGCTGTAGTGAAGCATTGTGTTTGTCATTTGCACAGTGCTTCTAAAAAGCAAATAGCATAGATTCTCTGCACACTTACTGGCTTCCTTTCTAACCTCCCAGCTGATTTTCATTTGCAACAGAGTTCAGTTTTGCAGAATGGAGATTGATGGAATCATTCAGCACAGTGTCAGCAAGTGTATGTAACCTCTGCTCTGACCATCACCAAAGTTACCAGGAGAATGAATCAGAAAAGATTTGCGCAAAAGACGGTGTTGGTGCTGTAGTGACCATGCAGTTGCTAAGGATGTGATTAGCACTCCGATTTCAGGAAGGGGAGAGTTAATTGCTATGTCCTCATTCCATTTCTCTGGGGGAATACCTGTTTGCTGATTATACAAGACCAAAAAAACCCGCCTCTTGATTTTTACATCTGAAGCCAGCACCTGTTTGATCCTGAACATCTCTATTATGAAACTAGAATATGTAACTTTTATTCACTGAGTGCAACACATGCAATTGTAACAGTCTCCTATTTTAATTTTTTTTTGCTACATTTCCCTCTCTCATACACAGTGTACACTTACTTGGTCACTTACCTCTGGAAGTTTGAGAGCTATTTTTTTTCTGTAAGTCCAAAATCCAGCTATTAGGCTGAAGAAGGCTCAGGGAAATGAACTGAAATGTCTAGTGAGAAGAAAAATGGCACTGTAAAGATGAGATTAAAAAAAAAAAAAAAGCCCAGGGTAATAGAGATTGATCACTCAATCTGTCCATGGCCTCAAATAAAACTGATTGAATTTAACATGTTAGGTTACAGTTAAGGAGCTGAGTTGTTTCAGTGGGTATAATATAGTTTCAGATTATCATGGGGAGCCATTTATTTATTTTTGCATTTGTGAGTCACTTAGTCCCTTTATGTGAGTGAAAATACATTTATTTTCCCACTCCCTGCTGTTGTGTGTTCTATTAATATCACACTAGTTGAAATAGATGGGCACACTAGAAACTATTTGGTGTTGAATTTGTTTTTCAGATTTCTCTTTTTCTTCTTTTTCTTCTTGAGGCAGCTATTTTTATAAACCAATTCAAAAGCCCACAGGCACTTCTAATACAAGCTTAGTTCTCCTCCATTTTTAAAAAGACGGGACTTAACCCTACAGTAAGAAGCCACAGGGATACAAGAGCCTATGTAAGGTCTGTGATGTCTTTTATGCCATTCAGGCAATATGGAGATGACACTGTATTTCCCCAGCTTTCCCAGATAAAGCATTGGGCACTCAGAAATAGCCCCCATTCAGGCTCTTTCTTTTTGATTAAAAAACAAAGAGAAAAACTAGAAACCATCAAACAAGAAGCTAAAGTGAATAGAAAGGGAATGCTGCTGTGAGATATACTGATCCTTGCAGCTTACCAGCAACCACAATTACCAGCTCCTTCCCTCACCACAGACACTCCTGCTAGCTACTACCACAGGTTTTGTTGCCCCTTTCCTCATAGCAGCAGCTGCAGCTAATAGTACACAGGTAAATTTGGCCCTTTTTATTCTCCCCATAACCTTGTGGAGTTGTTTCTCTTTGCCCTGTGGTTCCTATGGCTCCATTTGGATTTTAGTAAAGCATAGGGTCTCCAAGCAGGGATCTGGTGAATTCCATGCTTTGCACTGTATATACAGACCATGACACTGGGTAGTTTATTATCAAAAGAGATGAGACACAAGAGGTTTACAAAGCAAAGCAGTGGGGAGAAAAGGGATGTGAAGTGTTCTCAGCTGGGCTAGCAGGGGGAGTGGCAGAAGAGGGCTTAAGTTCAGGAGCCTGAGCCCAGAGACCTGAGTTACAAATCTGGCTGTGCTGTTCTTGTTTGTGTTGAAATCAAGGAGGATTAGAGTGCCTGTACTTGATGGAGGTAAGTGGATTGTACTGGGGACTCCAGGCAGCTGTCTGTGGGCTCCTGAACTCCTACTGGGTGAATTGTATGATTGCTGCTGTCTGTAGCAGAGGCAGGAGAGCACCCAAAGTGAAGTCCTTTTCACACCCTCAGCCAGCATGACCCAATGGCTCTGCCTGTGGCTCAAGTGTCCTGGCTCAGCTCTTGCTTTCCTCCATCTGTCTCCCCATTATGCATCATTTTATCCTCATGCTGGGTACTGTCTAGGTGGCAAGGTATCTGTACTGCAAAAGAGGCACTGTCTTTGTGTTAAATGTCACTATTGTGCCTTGTCCAACACGGCCCTGACCTCTTGGTAGTGCTCTTAAGAGTTACAGCAATATAAATTAATACATAAATCCTCCCACCATAGCAATAAAGGAAGGGTGGGATGGTCATGACCCCAAGATACATATTCCCATCCTCCCTGGGAGTCTTCAACCCCAGGTTGTCACTCCATGATGGAACACATATTACCATCTTTAAAATGTAACCTTACAAGCTTTCTTCTTGTGGGAAAGTGCCTCTGCCTCTTTGTTCTTTCTTTCTTGATCATATATTTTGGTTGACATACAGCTCACCTTGTGTCCTCCTCTCTGTCGGTGGAAGGGGAATAATTTTGAAAGGGCGTTAATAATCTGTCATTTAGTACACACTTCAACTAGATCAATAAAAGTGTCAGCTGTTCTAAAGATACCATTGGACAGTAAGCAGATGTTATATAAAGGTATCCAGCAATAAAGGGCTACCTAGATGGATCTCCTGGCCTAAGCCAACAGATAAGCAGGCACAAACAGGCTTCCTGGAGAGGGGAACTAAAAAGACCAACAGCAGGTAGCAATAGAGATAGGAATAATAGATTGGAGGAGAGAGCAGGAAATTAAATATTTGTGTCATTCTTACTTTCCTTAAAGTCCAAGGGAGATTAGTCAATGTCTAGAAATGAGAGCAAGATCAAGACATGAGAACCTACCCCTCACTGCCTACAACTTCCATTGAATACGCTGGTATTATCTACTTTCTCAGGTGCTTTATTCAGACTAGGAAACAAGGCTGGTAAAACATTTCGTACATCTTCCCCAGGAATGTGGCTTCCACATCTGAGTGTTTTTGATCTAAGACAGGATTTTTTTTTTCTTTGCTGTTACTAGCAAAACCAGTGTTATCATCTTATGAGTCATCTTGTATAGTAGCCATTTTTGAATGTACTCTGCTTTTGCATGCTGTATGTCTTTTAATAAGTCTTTTAAAAAGTTCTCCGGCCCCTCAGACTCCAGTTCATGACACATCTCTTTTTAAATACATGGGCCAGAAATTGGCACATTCATCATGTGAACCACAGGGGTTTAATGTTGAGTTCTTAAACCATTGGCTGAAATCCTAGAAATAAGCATGGGAATTCTCAAGAGGGATGAAGACTAAAGAGCTTCAACACCACATTGAGAGATGATGTATTTGGTTCTTTTGAGAAACCAGCATATAACAAGAGACAGGGCTCGTAATGCAGGACTCATTTTCTAGTCTGCATAAAGAGTGTTTCTTTACTAGTCTCAGGATTTTACACTGGTTTCTCTTTAGAGTGGTATCCATGCATTAGAACACTGGACCAGGGTCCAGGAATTTTCAGTACCTCTTATTATTGCCCATTTTCTTGGCTGTAGTTTCACCATCTGTAAGACAGAGGATGGGGAGTAAAGACAAAAATGTAAAGGGAAAAGAGGAAATAATGGTGACTGTGTTTATGAAGCAGATTGAGATCTCCTGAGGAAAATGGGACAGAAGAGCTAGGGTTTACTCTGAGGCACTATATTCATGCTGAACTAGACTGTGTGCAAATACACTTGGCAGGACCTCCCTGGGAAAAAGAATTCCTGAATTTGTTCCTATTTTTACACAGGGTTGTAAGTATAATTATTCTCRGACTGTGTACAGTCCTAACGTAAATGGCAGGGAGTGGGGAAATTGCTGCTGTGTGCCATGACTCTTTCATGGAACCAACCCTCTGTCCCATAAATCATTGCCCAGTTACATTGTTCTGCTGCAGAAATTTCTGCCCTGAAAATGTAAAATATAAATCCATGCTACCTGGCTTTTGGAGAGCAAACAGTGGCTGTGCCTGGAAAATTACTTTCCTGGCATCTCTGTACTAACAAAGCCTGTTCCTTCTGTGAGGGCAGATCCCAGGAGGCAAGAGCATTCAGCATTTTGTGACTTGGCATCACACTGGCAGGACTGGGCCTTGGGTTTTTCTATGACAAACAATTTCCTAAGCAACAAAACGTGTAGGAAGAAAAATAGCAACTAGGCTAATAACAAAATTAGGGGAAATCCCAGCCTGAGTCATTGTAGGAAAGGGAATTTTTAGTCCCCTTGAGTCTTGTGACACTTACTCAACAGAAAATTTGTTCAAGACTATCATCCTGTCACCTGCTGGAGATGTGAGGTATGTTTTTACATAGGTCTTCCTAATTGCAGAGCAAAACTCCCTCCTTGCCTCACCTTCTGCTTGCTTTTAACAAAGTGGTATTTTAACAATTGAAGAGTGAGACAGTCCTCTTTTTAGCAGCAGCTAAATTTATAGAGAAACTAGATTTAACTCCCAGATTGGCTTTAAGCTGGAAGAACTCCTGCTATTTCTACAGGCTTGCTCCTGCTTTTCAAGCCAGAAATGAGAACAGAATCTGACTCTTTAGTCACTTCCATGAGGACAACACCTGTTTGACTTATACTCCCTCGTTTCTGTTCCTTGGCCTCATCTGAGATCTCTTCTCCTACACGAAGGACATGGCTCTTTAGGGCTGATGCTTGCTTTATGCCTAAGCCTTTGTACTGGTGTTTTAAGCATACTCCTACAAAACAAAAAGTTGTTCAAGTGTGTTTCTAGAGAGTGACTAATTCTGAGCTAGCTCTTCCATAGGAAGCTATACTGAAATAAGAAGGTGTTGAGGTTTTTCCAATGTAGCAAAGGATCAGTCAAGGAATTCTCGGAACAACCTTTGACTGAGCTCAGGTACATCGAAAAATATACACCAATTTATGTAGATGCAGTTCTTGCTCTGACTAACCAACCTGCAGATTCCTCCTCAATTTGCTAGGGCTTTCAGCATTTATATTACTTTAATTAACATGCTGTTTAAATTAAATGTTGATATTGGCTCTTATTGTGGATGACTACGTATTACATGGCTTCTCAGCATCTGAGCTTTTTTTCTCATTATCCAAACTGAGTCAACTATGTCTAATAATTCTAATAATTTTCACAGAAAACAATAATACARCCAAGCAGCATAATTAGTGAAATCTAGCTTCCTCTGGAATTGTGTTGCTGCCCACACACAGTCTAAAACCCTCTTCTCAATTTTCATCATAAATACACCAACAAAACACCCTCAGTTTCCTCTGCCCTCCTATTAGAGAGTCCCGCTGCCCTGTTTCAAAGAAGACATAATTAGTGACCTCATGGCTCATCCCTTTCCCTCTTGAAGACAATAATGTGGGGCTTCTGTACTCCACACAGCCACTTTTTTTGCAAAGTGTGTAGGAACTTCTTACTTCTGAGACCACTTTAACATGGGCAATTTGGCTGAAGCTGGCCAGTAGGTTTGAGAGTTAATAAGGAGAGGCTGAGAGGCAGACTCTTAGTCCTTATTTCCATAGGAAAAGAGGATAAAAATACAACATGGTTAGAGCCGAAGTCTTTATGTCTATGGATCTGAATTTTTTGGAGGCCCTTTATCCCCCATGCCTGCTGATTTTTGTTGAGAAGTTGCATTATAACTATACACTCCAGCATATAGTGTATTCCCCAATCATTACAGTGTGCCATCATTCATAGAACACAATAGAAATGTTTTAGGATAATAGTTTATTTATCAAGTTGGTTATGAAAGGCCAGGAACTGCATTTAACCTAGAGAGCAATTCCCTTCTTTAAACTGCTTGGAAACTTTCAGGGGCACTGTCTGAGTCCTGCTTCCCCTCCCTCGCTGTTTCCTCTCTTCTAAATTGGCACATGTTGCCAACGGTGCCTGCTGTCCAAGGAGTAGATGGCTTGGCTTCCTGTGGGTTGTCAGCATAGCTCTTCTGAGCAGCTAGGGATTTGTTGCTGAATGAAAGAGGTCTCTCTYGGGCATCTTTCAAGTGAATGGTCTCCACAGAATTCCCAACCCAAGTTGCTGTGAGAAACTGGGTAAAAAGGTTCTAGAAATCAAGGTCCAGTCTCAAGCATGTTACAATTTACAGGGTCAGATCCAGCATTGCTAAGGGCAAAAGAAGTTTTATTGTGGACTTCAGTGAGTGCAGGATTAAGCCCATTGCCACCTAACTACCACAGTGACAGAAACCTTAGAAATTTCAGAGGCATTGCTGACATGCTGGACTAATTTCAAGCTTCAATGTGGTCTGTATGGCAAGTTTAACATTGCCTTTTAAATACAGTCAGCAGTCTTTTCTACTAAAAATACATTAGACATAATATATATGTATTTATCGATATTGATATATCTTTACATCTTGGAGGTACATTGTGATTTTGCAAATTGTCTTCCTTTCCATATCACTTAAAAGTGACTCCTCAACAAAGAGGATGATTTCCCTTTAAGCAGCTTTTGTTTCCACTCTTGTGTTTGGAAAATGCTGCTATTTAGTGAAGAGCCCTCTGAGACACTCAGGCTTTCTGTGAGGTCAGAACTCCTCACTGGCTTGCTGCAGTCTATTTCTGGCACATCATCATATTAATGTTCCTGGTGGGTTTCTCTGAAGTTTCTGTGTGTCTTGAAGCTGAGGAGGAAATGGAGTCGGTAATTTTATGAAGCACTGGAGCACCATGTCAACAATTGTTTTCAGTCCTTTAAGTAAAACCTGCTGCACCTTATGGAGAATTCTAAGGTCTCTGCCAAAAAAAGTGCCCTTTAAGCAGCGTGTATTTCACTAGAGTGCCTGTTAAAGATGCTTGCAAGTGCTTGTCATGGTTTTTCTCTGTAATAGCAAAATGAGAAATCCACGCTACATTACTAAAAATACTATGTAAGAGAAATATGACAGACAAAACATATAGCATTCTAGAGCTAATCAATGTTTTTAAAGCAGACCTGTGCTTAGAAACAGTTTCTATTCCTTTGAAGCCATTTTTCATTGTAAAGCTCTGTGGCTCAGCTTGTATGGTATAGTCTAGTGAGTAAGTCACCAGACTGAGACCCAACAGATCTGGGTCCATTCTATGCTCTACTCCTCATCTTGATAGGTGCCCTCRTGGAAGTTGTTTGTCTTTCCCTTCAGTTCCCATGTGTTTGCTGACTAGTTTCTCTTGCTATTAAAAGTGAGACTTTCAATAGCCATGTGTTGACCTCACTCAAAGTGGCACCAGCTGAGGTGCATAAAAGATAATACTTTTGCTGTTCAAGAACATTAAACTCTAGAAAAGTTCTGCTGCAGATGTCATTGTATTTGATTGTACAGGTAGGTGAAATAGTCTCTGTCCCAGAAAGTTTACAGTCTAGGAAAGTGCCATTTTAGCCTATTTGGAGAGTAAATGGCTTATTTTTTCAGACATCTGGCCATTTTTGCATCAACATAGTGCATCTGAGAGGACCTTCACCTGGCAGAGCACTGAAGAATAGCATAGCTGGAACAGTGGGACTGACCAGCCTAATCTGGGTGTTCCTGAGCATGGAGTAGAGGCAGAGTGAGAGCAAGCTTTKTCTCAGGACCTAACTTAAGCAACAGAACTCAGCTGGAGTTTCTGATTTTCCCTGGAAGACAGTCAAAAGAGTTCAATCTTCTGCCGATATAAAGAAGACATACAATAGATATGGCATCAGGTTCCTGTGACCTGAACAAAACCAGGTATATATTGCATGCTCATCTTACAGCTGGAAAAATGCTTCAGGACCATCTTATCCATACAGTTTAAAGAAAGAGACAGCTTCTGAAACTTGCTCTTTTCCAGGCCCTGTGGCATGAGGGGCCCAAGATAGATAATTAATGGATAAAGCCAGTGGCTGTCAAGCCATTAACTCTGGATCCTTGAGAATCCATGGGATCCAAAGAAGTAACTAAGAAAAGTAAGCCTATTGCTAAAGACATGTTTTTGTTAAACAAAAAAGTATAAATTTATGTGTGTGTGTGTACACACACACACACACACATATATGTATATGTGTACTTCCTGTGCTGCACATAGTCACACACATTGGAAAAGGATAAAAACTGAAGCTACAAGTACAACTCCAGTTTGAGGAGGGACATGGAAGAGGAGAGTTTGAGACTTTAATGACTCAACTAGACAATCACCCAGAATGTACCCCAGAGAGCAATCCTAGGAGACAGATAGTCTTTCTTTGGCCTTTTTTGTCATTTCTGACTACTTTGATTCTGCACATTTCCATGTCCTTTAAATAGAGCAGGGTTCCTATCAATCTCTTGATCTGTTCTCCTGGCACACACAATGACAGTCCTCTGTGCAGATGGAGCCAGGGGAATTTTACTGCCTTTTTTTTTTTCTCAAACATGTTCAAACTGTGTTTGGATTCACTTTTTTTCCACCCCCATCATTCTGCTATCTCTTCCCATTTCTTTGCTGCTTGTATTTCATGGCTTTTCTCCCCCTTCTAAGATATATGCTTTATTTTATAACATTTCTCATGCACTAAAACAAGTGCTAAGTCAAGCAGTTACCAGAGCTGGAGGATCTAACCTTCCTCCAATCAGCACAACCATCATGTAATAGCCATCGTGTTAACTTTAAGTATAGATTATTATTATTGAGCTTGTATTTTCTTGGCTGTTTGCCCAGCATGTCCTTGATAACTCAGGGTCACAAAAATGAGTAATACTCTGTTCCTACTCAATAAGACACAGGATCAGCATGATTAAAATGGCCTTAGCATTCAAGAATCCTTTACATTTGGCACTCCAAATTAAATTTAAAAATGGTTTAGATTGCTTTCCATGAATAATTGCTATTAACCCTTATTCCCCTTCTTGCCCCTTCCCAAGACTATTATTGATTGCTGGTTGCTCAGATGCTAAGAATATCCTTGGGTAATGTTTTAGGGATTTAAGGCACTAACAAGAGTTTATCAAATTAATGGGATTCTGTAGGTAGCAGGCAAAAGACAATTGGATAGATTTCTCCATGCACAAGTCGCTTGATACCTGCCTCTGAGATGGGAGCAATGCCAAGTAATGCATTTTGTCTGCTGCACTCTTGTGCAATCATTTTTCCCATAGAATTATATTCTTCTGGTGTGGGAGGGTTTGGTACCTCTGAGAATGACCCTTTTATAATCATTCCTAGTGAACTGACACAGAATTGGCTTTCCCAGATTTCTACCTCTAGGTAATGATCCCTTTAAGCCTGTTCAAAATCATACCCTAATTGGTTCAGGTCAATGTCACAGGTAATTGGTGAAGCAAACAACAGGAAATTTGGAGACAATTCCAATATCACACGTGTTTGGCCACAAGGGATACTGCTTATGCCAAGCAAGATCTATTTTTCAAGCAGAAGCTGAAGTATAAAACCCCTCAAAACTGAACAAAAGAAATCCTTTTCTTTTGTTTCTCACTGAGATAGATGTGGAAAAACAATGCAAAACTGCAAACATATGCAGAAATAGTGACTGAAATAAAAAGGGACAATTTGGAGCAAAGCTACATGGCCTTTCTCATAGATCCAAGTGCCCCTGTTTTGTGTTTAGAGGGTAGGAACACAGACATTAAATACAGAATTACCTTTTTGTGTTTGAGGATGGCATTGGATAGGGGGTCCCTGTTAAACTCAGCTGGGCCAATACTGACCTACCCTGGCACTAGTAGTAAAGCACCATAAAAGCCTGTACTGCTGTCTAAGGATGGAAACTTCTGTTATGTGAGTCTGGCAAATAGACATTTACACTTAATTATCACAGAGTGTGCTGCCTAAGGTGTGTTCCTTGCTGCCTGGATATGCTTGTGCTCAGTATCTCCCTCATTAGTTCTAGTCCTTCTTCCACCCTTTGCCTCACTAGTCAGAGCTAAATAACATCCATTTTTAATCCTTTTTCCCCTCAACCCTCTCCCARGTAAAGCTGTATGGGTGTTTGAGAACAGGAAGAGCTTGCATTTGCAAAACAAGCTCTGTCTTTTTTAGACACTCATGCAGAAGAAACTGAAGCTAGGAAAGAGACTTTAAGAATCATCTGTGACCTACCTGTTTCCTCTTTCCCACTGGTAAAGCTGGCATTATTTACATCTTCCTCAGCCCAATAAATTTCCATCATCTTCCCAAATGTTCTGCCTCATCTAGGGACTTTTCCATTACAGTCAGTATTATGCAACCCTAATAGCTCTCCCAAGATCACATTGCCTTCATTTGAGTTATTGTCCCACAGCAGAGGGCAGCTGTGATGGGATGCATCTTGCAGTCAATATACTAAGGAGAATTAAAAGGTGYGAGCATGACACTGCATTTGCTCTTTCTGCTTGCTAGTGGATGCCTTGTGAATAGCACAATCATATTGTTTGCCAACTTTCAGAAGAGAAGCTGGTTTTATGGATGCCTACCATGCACATAAACAGACACCATGAGATTTGGCAGACAGAAGCGAGTGATGACAGGTTGTCATCAAATTATTCTTTTATATTTTATACCAACAAGGAAGGAGGATACAGGAAATTTGTTGGAAGGAGGATACAGGAAATATTAAATGCATCTTAGATAAGATTTTCATTAAAAGTGCCTGAATTTGATAATTCTAATGCACAATCACATCCTCCGTTTCTTTGTCTTTATCATTGGTCCCCTCTCACCTTAACGGCAGTGAAAATAAAGCAGCCTTGGCTAGCTGTTTATGTAGAAGGAAATCATGAGCACAGCATGTCCTGTCAAAGCAATAGGCTCTGTTGTCTTTTTTGTGTATGGTATAATTGGACATCCCACCTAGTCAAGAAAACTCATCCCTGGATGAAGCCAAATGAAAATGCAGGGAATGAGACAAAAGCTTTCTAGGACCATGAATACCTTCAGGATCTAAGCTGAGGGAACCCAAAACTGGCTCAGGACACTTTGGTTTCCATTCAGAGCTTGGCATTTTTGTCTGAAGTAGATCACAGTCTACTTTGGAAAAGGGGAGTTTTGTCTAGAGGGATTTGAGACACAAATGGCTTTATCTTCTGCTGCCGTAAATCAATACATTTCCATCTATGATAATGTCTGGAACACACTGGGACTGTCTTTCTGTGTTTCTGTGTAGGTTTGTACCAGCTGAGATTGGTTCCAGTTTTTATATGCAGTCCAAGGTGCTCAAATTTGACTTTCATTCAGGCTCAGTCTCGGTTTTTCACTTGCAATAGAACCTGCACAAAGGAATAATGTCTGGGTGGCGTTTTGGAGCATAAGTAATTTATCAGGAAATAGCAACTTGCATCCCAAATGCTTTCCCAGAAAGGTCAACTGACAGAGATGTTTTCCACACTCCCCTCAAAACTGTAGTTTTTGGATCTTCTCTCATGTGATGCTCCAAGAAATGAGGCTACACATTGTGTTATTCATTTAATACTATAGTTCCCTGGTGACATCTTCACATTCCTTAATGAGGGCAGCGTTGCTAACTTGTTAGGAGCCTGAGGACTCTCTCAAATTAACATAGCATGGAGGAGAAATTAACAGAGAGGAGCTCCTTGCATAAAATGGAATGAGATCACTTGATGGCCCTTTCTACAGTCTTTATTTCTGCATTAAAGAAGAAATGGTATCAAGGATAATATAGCACACTGTTACTCAAAACTGGGATGCCCTTGTTTTTACTCAATAACCTGAATGACCAAAAGTAATTAATCCTTTGCAATACTAATTATATAACTTGAACAAGCATGACTTGGGTGTTTAACTGTGAGGAAGAAAGGGCAGGGACATGTGTCTCGGTAAAATTATTGGGGAGAAACATCAATGAATAAAAAATCTTTTAGTGGGGTGTGTTTACCCATGAGTAAATCAAAAGTCACACTGTTGTTTGAGTAGGATAATGCTGTGCTTCTATTAACATGAAAGAAGTCAGAACATGGCTTTTTCCCTACTTCATCATAAAGCCAAACCTGGCAGGAGTCAAAGAGAAAGCAACAAAGGAATACAGGAGAGACAAAGCCAGACAATGGAATCATAAAGTAAAGGGAGTTTCAGTAGAGACATTCGTAGCGTGTTTTTCTTTAAAATTTTCCTCTGCAAAATATGATTGACAAAGTAGACCCTCTGTGCAGTCATTTGTGAAACATATGCAACTGTTCTACAAGCCCAGAAGATACAGAGAAGTAAAAAAATTGTGTGTGTGAACTGTAGACCTCTTGGAACATTCATGAAGACCAATTCCCTGCAGCCTTGGCTTTTTGGGGGGTTGTGGCTTGCTCATGCAATAACAGTTCCTAAAATGGGCTGTAAACAGTCATTGCAGGAAGTCTGTTCTGGGGGGTAAGAGATTGCTTCCACACAACCTTCATTTGTGGCTTTACTGTGCAAAGCAGGTGAGTCATTGCTGACAGATACCAGGAGCTATAAACCCAAGGACGATCACTGTGCTGACAGCAGCAGACATTCTCCTAAATAATGATTATTGCCAAATATTTCCTTTTTTTCTGGCAAAGCTTTCCTCTTCCCTTTTACAATTCTTAAATGCTGGAAATGCTGGAGGCAAAAACTTCCCTCATCCGCTTGCCTAGGTGCAATGTGCAGGGGCCTTATCCCCTGCCTGCTGGTGGTTATTACAACAAATGGAGATAATGAGCAACTAAGCCAGTCCACAGAAACCTGCTAATTAAACTTGGGACACACCTGGTTGCATCTTGTAGCTGCAAATGATTTCATCAAAATATACCCAGGGTCAGCAAAACCAAACTCCCCTCCTCTTTCTAGCTCTAGACGTCCAAGCTGCTCACCATCTCTGAATCTGGTAAGAGGCCCTGCCCAGCAGAGTTTCTGTAGGGTTGCAGTCATGGGCAAGTTTTGGGAAATGCTTGGGTGGCAGCCCCTGCGGTTGGCTTTGGCAAGGTGAGTGTGTGGGCATCACACCTTAGCAGGCACTGCCATCTGCTGCTGGTGGCCCCCCTGGCTGCTCCGGGACCTTCGCCGCTGCCTCTTGCCAGCAAAAAGCTATGACTTGCTCATGGTCAGACCCTGTTTGCTTAAAGCCAGATCACAAAGATGGGCCAGATGGGCCTCTCCTGTCTCTTACGCTTCCAAAGGCACACCGTACAAATGAAATTTAAAGGCTTACAAGTCACATCCTAAACCAAACATAAGTTTGGGGAGCGATGCTCCTGTGGGAAGAAGTGCTAATTAGTGGCRCCTTCTGCTACCGAGCCCAGCGACAGACGGGCTTACTGTAAATGAGTGGTTGGTCTGCAAGGACTATGCTCTGGGGAACCTGCAGGAGTTAGACAGATTTAGCTACACCAATTGGTAATAATCTGTGGACAACAAACACAGAGCTAAGATTTGGCAATTGACAGTACAGGCAAAATGACAGTAAGACGTGCTTTAGAAAAATGGTTGTAAAGGTGTGTTTGKTTTTTTTTAAATTGTGTCATGGTAAAATGATGTGTAGCCTTCTCTCAGCAGTACAGGAAGGCAATTGGACAAAAGAACTTTTCCAGGTTCTGCCACAGACTCTCTAAGATCTTAGTCTAGTTTCTGAGTCTCTCTCTGCATCTTAACTTGAAGATAATAATATTTTGGTCCTCTCCATGTCCTTTATCTTTGTGTTTTCTGACAAAAGCTTTTGATCTGCATTTGTTCATCACTAGCCTTCAAACAGTCAGGAAAAAAAAGTGCATTCTCTTCCCCAAAGCCAGAAATACTTTGTCGAAAATCTCCAGTCGGAACACTTTCAGTTTTCAAGTGGAAACTTGAAATTTACTAAGGGAAAACAGATAGTTTATATGCAATCTTTTTCTTTGTTTTTTTTTTTTTTCCCTGGAAACTTCAAATGGGATCCCGGGCAGATTGCTGCAGGCTGCAGACCCTCCCCAGTGATGGAGAGCTGCTGAACCAGGCCCCAGGCCTTCTGCAGATTTACCCCCAAGGCATTAAGGTGGAGACTCCACTGTGTGGTTTGTAAGAAAGGAACTCCTCTGTAAATAGACTTTCTGTAATTACCATCTTTAATGAAATTACTTAGGACTCGACTTCAGGAAAATATTTGTAGCCACCAGTCACATAGTTGTGGAGGGAAATTACTGCTGCAGATTGAGAATGCAATGAAATCACTCTCTGGTCTGCATTGTGAGACAGGAATAGCACTTCATCTGCGCCTTCCTCTTCTCTTTCCCTCTTGTATCTATGAAGCATCTGGGCAGTTTCTATCTTCACTTATTTGAGTGTATTTAAATGACAGGGTCACACCTTTTGTCTGTCCCTGTATGCTCCCACTGGGTCAGTTCTTCAGCTTGTTTCTGGCCACTCTTGGTGGTTACCTTCCACCAAGTTTGAGGCTTTGTATTTTCTGGTAAATTCCCATGTCCCAGTTTTGGGCAGGAAGATGAATATCAAGGAAGCTGTCCAATTTTCTAGAGTGGGATTTGGGGATATTTAAGTCTAATGCAAGCAAGACCCAGGTGTCAGTGTGGTCAGGCAGTGGGGAGAATTGTGCTGGGGCAGGACTGCTGCTGGCAGAAGTGTTGTATAGGCCCAGGTGAGCACCTGAAAACATGCTGAAGACTAGGGAGTCATACTGCTTTCTCTGCATGCATATTCAAGCTGACTTCTCACAGAGCCAGCAAATAAAGCTTGGGAAAATGCCACAATGCTTCATCTTGTCCTCCTTCCCTAAAACACAATTTTCAAAAATGCAAGTGGATGCCTTGTATTTTCTGCATTTTTTTTCAGCCTTTATTGAAATAATTGACATTTAGTTCATCTGCTAGTGTAATTTTGTCTTTCCGAAGGGACCCTCATATGGGAGTCTCCTGCTGGATTCTCTAAGACACGTTTAAAAAACAGTCCATGTAAATACAACACTCAGGCAAAGGCTCAGGCCCAGGCTACCAGAGGTCAGTATCACACCTCCACTTGGGAAGTACTTCTGATCAACATAGTCTATGATAGCTGTCACAGCCAACATTGTCTCTTCACATGTGGGCTGGATCTGATCTGGGGGTAGAACAAATCCATGAGTTCCCTTGTCTCGCAGCTCAAATGTGTAGGAGAAAGGGATGCCTATCATGTGAGTCCAGTCCCGTGAGGAGCCTGAGTTGCTGTCTGCAAATTTAAAAATAGAGGGGAGATAAACTTATTAGGCAGTGCTCTTTGAAAATACTTCTTGCTATAGTTAATAGAAGATTTCCCAGAATCCCTGAACTAAGCAGCAATCATATATCACTGTTGGAGAGAGCAGAATTTCTAGGTGCTGTGATTCTTAATTATACTAAAAGTCTTGCATAGAATTTCCTAAGTGAAACGATTGTCCATAAGATGCTATTGTACAATAGCAGGAGATGAGTTCCAGGGATTCTGTGCTTTTAGCATTTTGCCATGATTACTGTTGGATACAAGATGGATTGGCCATTTGTTTGTTCTCATACATCGCTTCCTACATTGACACTGTTTGGAATTTCTTTGTGTATTTGCTTTTTAGCAAAATTTTGTTCTGTAACCTGAAAAAATTCTGGTTACTCCCTGTATCACTGCTCTTCTGCCTCATGAATCTTTTTCTTACCCATTGAATATAATTACAAACTGTGGCAAAATACACACAGTCATAGGCATGGACATGTTACCTTATACTTGCACTGTGCTTGCTGTTAATGCAGTGACTCGTGGGACTCTGGGACTGGCACAGACAGACATTGTGAGTATGTGAAACCGCATGGGTGCTGGAACCAACTACTTAGTATTATGAGTGACTAGCACAACTTACTGCTTCCTGGGAAAAGGTTGTTTTTACCAGGCAGTCTCGAGGGCCCTCTAGTCCTCTACCTTCAGACTGTCAACAAATATCAGCTGTGATGGTGCTTTCCTGATGTAGCTATCCAGTTTGCTAGGAATGAGGCTGAAACCAACATATTTCACACAGAATTGCAAGCAGCTGCTATGTGATAATGTCTGATGGAGTAACTATAGACCTGATTGGGATTTTAATTTTTGCTTGACTCCAGTGAAGACAAATAGGAGTTTTGCTGCTGACTTCAGCAGGGTCAGGATGATCTATCACCAATCTTGTTCTGTCCCCTGTGATGTATCTGTGAGGAATTCATGTAAGAACTGGCTTCTGATCAATGCTTCCTTCCTTCCTGCAGTCAGCTTTATAACATACAGTGTTATCTTGTATTCCAGTGACTGCTACTTAGATGTTGCACTGAACCAGCCCATTAAATGTTACTCAAAGAGGAAAATCAGCAAAACAGTACTTATTGATACCTATGACACAAGAATGACTGTCTCCTTTGAAAAACAGTGATCAAAGGGGAAAAAAAAAACTTACATAAAATTAAAGAGGTTGCTCCTACTTGATAACTGGTCCCATACTTTCCCATCAGGGCAGTAGCTGCTTTCCCTGCAACTTGCATCTGTAAGTTCGAAATAGGAACAGCATTTTCATTAGTACCAGTAAATTTGGCAATTATTTCGAGTGGGCCAAAATTTTCATCTCTTTCAGCTTTGAGTTTACATATGGTTGGCTTCAAGTTTCAATATTATTAATTCAGGCTTTTCCTTGTTTTTTTTTTTTTAATGCAAATTATGTTAAAATTCAAAAATGACTCTGCTATTAGGTAGAGAAGGTATTTGTTTTGTTGTAGAGGGCTATATTTTGGAGAATTATGGTCTATGTTCTATAGCATACTGGTCTCCAGGGAGTTCAGAGAGATATAGCAGCGTGATTGATCTCTTATACTTTTTCTATTACCATAGGTTCTGTGTGGCACCATCTTTAGAAACTGAGCCATAGACAGATTAAATGACTTCCCCAGCGTTTTATATGACCCCAAGTCTGTCATGCTCTTGACTAGTGCTCCAGGCACTGCAAGGTTCACAAATACTCATTTTAATGAACTCAATTTAAAACATTCACAAGCTGAGAGGGAGAAGTAACCAAAAAGTAGGTGCCTACTTTGTTCCCATTCTCCTTGTGGACATGTTTGGAATACCCCTTCTGGACACTGTGACAACTCTGTGTATATAATATACCTGCATCCAAAAGTGCAAACGCATTGTCGCATACAGCAATTGATTGCAAGCACAACTTGGTGCTTTTCTCTACTCATCTTGCACTGCAGTAATCCTATCTGTAATAATCCATTTTTCCTAATTTAAGATGAAGAATTAGGATTAACTTCTGAGGTAAATAGACTTTGCAGATACTGCACATAAAACAGGCAACCCAGAAAGATGAGGTGACTACAGCCCTACATTAGTTAAATGAGCATGCTAAAGCTCAGGAAACCTGCCTCAAAGGAAGCTTCCTTTGAAGAAAAGTTACTTGCTACTTCTTTTCCTTGGTACTTCACCTTTCCTCCATACAAACACTAAGTCAGTGTCCCAAGAGATTCTATTTAAAGAAAATGAAAGTAGCATTAAATAGAAGCCAAGAGCTCTGATATATTATTGTATAGCCATGAGAGGAGTTGTAAACCCAGAGAAGATATTTAAGATATATGGAGCAAATGCAGACATTAAACTCTGCACAGGATGGTTCCAACTTTCCTGACTGAAGAGAGGAGAGGAGCCAATGTCAGTTCGTAACCTGTCCTCCCTGTGAGGGAAACATGAGGACTGGCTGTGACTCTGCGTGCTAAGTCCCTGGATAAGCCCAGCTCCTCTGAGGGAAAGGCAACAGGGCAAACAGAGGTGCCACAGGCTGCCAGCTGTGCAGGCCTGTTCTCTACCAGTGTGGAAGGGGAGTGTTTTGCCCTACCAGTTCTTCGTTGTTACTTGGAGGTTTGGTTGTGGACCCATATGGAGTGAGGATGTACTGTCCATAGGAATGAATTGTTAAATAGCACAAAATGTCCTCCTTCTTCCTTTCGATAAACTGAGCCACAGCTCTTGTCTCAGGCTCTGATTCTGGTCCAGATCCACAGAAGATATCACTGCTGCAATTATAAGAAACACCAATACCTGGAGAGGAATATAAAAAGTGAATGAAAGGAGAGAAATATATAAACCCCAGTTCAGGGGGAAAAGGGAAGTTTACCTTAGAGCGTTAAGGTATGTGTGTATGTGGGCAGGGAGGCTTGTCAGCTCAGAGGGACTTTAACACTTTTCACTGTTGGTAGCAACTAAAATTTGCTACAAGACTGAAATATTTAACAGATTTGCAAGCTGGCTGGAACAAAAGCGCTCTGACACCACCACAGTGCACCACCTGCCAGGGAACTTCTGGAAGCTCCTTGAAATTCATGGCAAACACAAATACTGGCTGTTAAGTGACCAACTCTTAACATTGCTGCCTACAGCTGATGCTTGCTTCTGCGGTGGATTAGAGGTATGGTTATACAAGCAGCAGTCTTCTGTTTGCAAAAATAAATGCTGGCTGAAAGCCAGTGACTTAAAATTTCTACAAACCAGGTTTTTATTTTTACATGTGTCTTGATGACACTAAAATGAGTATTCCTTTCTTAAAGGAGATCATCTTATTCCAAAGACTAGTTATTATTCTTGCTTTATATTTTTGTAGGAGGTCTGAAGTACTCAGAACTTACTGCCCCAGGACGAATTGAAGTTCCGGTTCAGATCTGTCCCGTAGCAGGTGCCATTCATATGTGGAGAACGGTTTTTCCTCCACAAACGTTCCTAAACAGAAATAACTTCAGTTACAATCAATGTGTAAAGGCTCCTGTATTTCAGACCTCTGCATTCTGGGTAGCTCTTGCATTATAGTGGACTCTGAGTGCAAGGGGGATAAAGCTTAATGACAGAACATCTCATTATCTACTACAGCCAGGCTGATGTCTTCCACAAGCCTGCATGCACCTTGAAATGAGCTTCCTGAGCTTTAGAAAAAACATCTCATTTCCTTAGTACTCATCTGTTTCTATGCAGTGTTGCACTCCTAAGAAAGTCTTGGCACTGTGAGAGATACCCTCCGTGTCCAGGAGAGGTTATAGTCAAGCACATGTTCATTTCAGATTTGAGAACATGAATGCTTTTTTGTCAGCCAGTCTTGCCACTGCTTCTTGCTTCCCTGCTGTACCAGAAGTCACAGCATTGCCTGTGTGAGTGTCTTGGCTGAATTGCCTGTGCACCCCAGTGCAATGCGTGGCACACTCCACACCTGCTGGGGAGCGAGCTGGGATCCACATGGTGGGAGGCTTAGTCTGTTGGGCCATGCTAAGGTCCTGCATTGAAAGATGTTTCTTCTGGGCTCAGGAGCTCAGAAACCTAATGGCATTATCCTCCATATCAGAAAAGGATGATTATCTGGAAGGGCACAACAATTTCAAAGCCAGATAGTCCAGTAATCAACTAACTCTCCTCCTGCCTCTTCTCCTAAAGGTGGGTCCCATCAGCCAACTCAGCTCTTATGAAGCATAACTGACTCCTCAAGGCATGCCTAACTGTCATCCAGTACCAAAACCAACAGATCCTGTGACTTTTCCCTTATTTCTTCCTAAGGCTCATGACGTTTGCTAGTTTTTAGCTCCGTGGTCTCAAGTGACTGCTGATTTACCAGAAGAAACAAAACCCCTCTGCCATGAGAGAATTTGTGCGAGTAATGATTCTGCCACTGTTTTCTGTTTAACTGTAATTGCTATGACTATATCAAAAGTTAACGGAAACATGCTGTGCACATTTACCTTCCAGTCCAGTTCCTGGATTTTCACTACTTACTTTTTCCCAGGAATAGATGTAACCATCAACATTGAGGACTGGCAAGATGTACAGGTCCAAATTCTGAAGAAATCTGATTATCTTTGGGTCAGATTTGTAATTTTGTAGAATCTGAAAAGGAAAAAAATACAAAGGACTGAAGAGAGAATCTAGTGGTAATCACTGGCAAGAACCAGTTTAGAACTGTCAAAGCTCATTCACTCCTCACTACGATATCCAAGATCTACTTGATCTCCATGTATATTGAGATATCTACCTTTGCTGTTTACGGACTGACAATATATCCAGTTGTAGTGCACTTCATATTGCTACAGTCTTGCAGGGATGAAAGCTTCATGGATACCATAGGCACTGTAGGCCAGAAACTTCCAGTGCATGAGGAACCTTGCTATACCGTATCTTAGAGTCCTTTCATCCCAAGGGAACTGTGACTTTATGATGCAGGGAGGCCTGGTCCAAAAGCCACTGTGGCAAATGGAGAGGCTGCCATCGAGTTCAGTGGCTTTGGAACCTGTTCAGATGGAGGACACAATGTGCTAACAAATATCATCGTATATCTCATCTCAAACTGTGGTTTGATCTTGTGTCTCTGCAAATATCTGTGCTATGTATTAATTTTGAAAGTCACCTTTTTACAGAAAAAGCATAATACTTGCTACCAAGGTACAGAAGAGAACTGAACTATCGAAAGTAATCTGTGGTTTTTATTACTTAACTGGAAAAGTGAGGACTCACTTCTTTCACAAACCACTGGCAGAAGGCTGGAGAGATCCATTCTCTGGCATGAATCCCACAGTCCATCCAAATGATCTTTTTGGTTTTATTTGACGGTTGACTGATCTGAGAGAGTGCAAAAATGATGATTTGGAAAACTGTTATGTTACAATAAAATAGCTCAGCTTATTACAGGAAGAAAAAGATGTTCCTTGATATACTGCTGAGCCATCTGAGATAATTATTATTACAGAGTTCATTAGGACAGGCTTTCCTTCATAATAACCCAATCTCTGTAGTATCTCAGGGCAAGAATCTTAAAGTCTCTGTTGAACAAGAGTGACAATAAAACAGTTTCTTCTTCATTTATAGTAGTCATTCAGAGGACTGATTGTTCATATTTTGAGATTCTTTTTTTAGAAGGGGAAGCACAAAAGGCAGGAAATCTAATATTACTCAGTGATAGGAACATATTAGACAATAACCAACTTAATCATTAAGACTATTGTTTTTACTGGGGCTTCCAATAAAAAATGTAATGGAATAGTCATAGTAGAAAGGTTGTATGATCTGAAGAATAAAACAACAAAACAAAATCTAACCCTTTATCCTCGCGCACAGCTGTCACCAAGCTAGTTTTAGCTTGGTTTGTATTTTGAAACTGCATTTCAGTCAAATTTGTTGTTTTCACCACATAAGAGCAATAGCATGAGTACAGTGATAGTGTATGTGAAAGGTGACAAATCTAACAGCACTGTAGAGGAGTAGACCCATCTCCTGTTATTTCAGTGACTGTGGACTTGGTACTGTCATAGGAAAGATCTGAATCCTGTCTTCTCCCATGTACTGTTTTATAAAGATACCCTTTATTTATTTTTAAAAAGTTCCTCTCTTACCTGCAGATAATACATAGTTCGATTCTCACTTGTCTTTCCCAGGTAGTGCTGAGTCACCAGCTCACTSTTGCTCTCCTTTACGTGAGTCATCCATTGATAAATCTGAAATAGTCACAGAAAATTCTTGGTGCTAAGGGGCAGTTTCCATCTCTCTCCCACCTACTTTTCCAGATTAAAGTGTTTTCTGTTGCTTAGACAAGCAATGTTTTTTCTCAGAGCATATTTCAGTCTGTGGTATCACTTAACATTGATGGAAGGCCTTTCAGTTGCCTTTGAGCAAACAAACAATCATCCCTCASAGCACTGGATGCTAAAAGATAACGTCCCTGCAATACAGCACTGAGTCTCTATTTTGAATCTCATTCAACGTGCTCATCCCATTGGGAATTTTTCTGTTGATTTCACCAGCCATGGGACTGCACCGTCAAATCTACAAAACAGTGTTACAGTCTCTTCCACATCACTATTGATTTTCCATGTCGGAGTTCAGCAGCAGTCATACACGATGGGCAGCTCAAACACAAAATTTATTAGGGTTGACTCCTCTCTCCCTCTTGTCATGTGGCTAGAAGAATCCATAGCGCTGAGCCTTTGTCCAGGCTCACCCACTGGTCTGTGAAACACAGCACCAAGAAGTCCTCACTCCCCACCCTTATGACATTATTCTATTTGAAAGTATCAACAATTGTCCTTGAATTACTCCTTCCTCCTGGTCTCCCAGTGTTCATCTCTGCTTCCTCTCTGGGATGCCAGAGACAGCAATGGTCATTGCACTTCACAATTCACGGTCAAGTCAACTGGGCCAAGATTCTAGTAAAGTAAGGACCAGTCCTTCAGAAAACACCCTTGAAGGCAGAAAGAGCTCCACTGACTTCGGTAGAGCTTTCTGCAAAAACAGTTGCTTCCTGTGGTGCTTATAAAATAGCAGCAACAAAGAAAGTGAACAGACTTGGGTTCCTCTTTACCTCTTCCATTGGGTGATATTGGGTGTAAATGTAGCCTTCTGGCACCTGCCTGTGGCTGCTGCCCACCCTTGGAATGCTCTGATCCACAAGTGCCTGCACATCATGTATTAGGACTCTTGAGGAGAGGGGAAGGGGGGAGATAGGAAAGAAAACACTCAACTATTATGGTGGATACACTGCTTCCAACAATAAATCAAAGGCTTTAGCCCCTTCTGTTGTGAACTGCCTCACCTGTCTTGCTTTTCCATCCACTAGACACAGCAAATTCATCACCATCAACATACTTTCTAATTACTGAGATTTTCATTGGGTTTTAGTAATAATTATAGTAATGATTTTATCACAATTTTTTTTAACAGTAAAAATTTTCAACAAAAACGATATCTTTTCCTTCACCAATTCTGCTGCTCGTCAAAACTCTAAAATTCCACCTTTTGGGGGAAAGGAGGGAAAAGTGAAAATTTTAAGATTAGTTTTCATTATATTTCATGGAGAAATTTTCAATTTGTGAAGACTTCGCAAAGGTATTTATTGCAATTTGGCAAAAAGTCAGAACAAAAAGCTCTTTTCTTAAAAAAACTCTTCTTGTTTTTTAACTACAAATTAACTCAGAAACTAGCATAGTATTGGCCTGATTCCATCATCAAGGGAGTCAGTAAAACATTTTCCTTGGCTCCAGAGGACTTTGGATCATGCGCTGTGCTTTCTCACTGAAAACAGCCCCTTGTAATACTGTTATAAATCTGTGCTCATTGTAATACTTGTGATAAGACAACTGCAAAGGTAGCTTAAACATTGTTGATTTCGAACCCTCTAAGTGCTAATAGGCTATTTGCTGACACTGGCACTGATCGGCATTTCTGGAAGCTGCACATATAACTTTTAAGGGTGGTTACAGCTGAGTTTCACTTTGAACTTTCATGTTTATTCAAATCTGAGCTTCAGACTAAAATTTAGGCAGTGCAAATGCCCATGATCTGAAACCACAGACACAAAAAGCCTTATCAGAGCTCTGGAGAACTGAAATCGCAGAGTTTGACACAGCCAGAATATTGATGTCCTGATTATAATTTGTCATTTGTGTCTCTATCAGTACACACCTAACTGTCACATTACCTTCCTTGCATGTCAACTGCCTTCTAAAAGGTGACTCCTGCTTTGAATCTGTTATAAGAAATTTAACTATAACATTGTTTTCCTCCTCTTCTCCACCCTCCTGCAATACAAAGCCAAAATTTCAGCTTCACTTTGAAATAAGCCACCTTTCTTTTCTGGACCGTACACAATGTGGACACAGTTCTGGCACCAATCCAAGAGAAAAAACTAAGCTTCTAATTTCAATTTAGACTTAAAATTTCCACTAGAATCAATTGAAACCATTAGAACATGAAAAGCCTTGATATAAATAAGAGATTAAATATCTTGTGGAATGTGGTCTGAGTCCTGAATATCTAAACCCGACACTAGATCATTTGTATTGGCTTCTACCTCATCTCTCTGCATCGCTAGTTGTCAGGGCATCACACTCACTAAAAATAATTTGTCAGGCAGGATGTCAAGATCAACTTTAACTCTAAACAGCTTCAAAGTGGCCCGATCCTGCTTTAGCTTATCTTTGATTACTAAATGTCACTGTATGTCCATAGACCATTTCTCCTCAGCACTGGATGACTACAGAATTGTTTACAAGTCAGTTCTGCATGGGAGTCTGACTTGTGAGAAATAGGTCTTTGCCCAGTTATTTAATCCCATTTGGCTTTATGAACACTCTTTGTATCTGAAGCTTCCACAGTGAATTAGGTCTGGTTGGAAGCAGAAACATGGTGGGTGTCAAAGATGTGACCTGGATAGGCGTGCTAAAGCATCGTGGGGCTTTCTGCAGCAAGTGGCTCTCACTGGCGTTTACGAGGGGGCTGCTACTAGGTCCTCTGCCTCAGACTGGGCTGTCTCTCTTTGGCTCGATGGCGGCAGGCAATTCTCACCAGCCTGACCACAGGGGCAGGGGTGAGGACATTAGGGAAACTGCAGTTTTGAAGAAACCGTCTGGAAATTCACTTTGAAAGGGCTCTTCTCCATACCAGAGGAGCAACAAAAGACAGGGAGGGAAATGGAGAGCAACAGAGGCTCTGCTTCTTTTCAGTGACATTGACCAAACCTTCAAATTAGGGAGGACCCTTTGTCCAGGTATTCTTACTTTACAGGAGCAAAGCATGCTCCTTTAAGGGGCAGATGTACCAAGCTTGGCTTCCTGGCTTGACTAGAGAATTGAGTCATATATCTCAGAGCCATCCTCTGCCACTGAGGAGGCAGCTGTAGGAAAAAAGACAGATTGGGCATCCCAGCTCCAAATTCACAGCCCAGGCTAGCTGGAAGGTGAATAAACAGGGCATAGGGGATGTGCCTTTAAAACTCAGAGGTAGACATAGCATCTGTGCACTGGGCCAAGTGGAGCTGGGGACAAAGGTTGGGTCCTATTGCCAGTATTTGCTGACTGTTCATTAGAAAGGGCTTAGTCCTTCTGTGATAGGAGGGAAGATTGTTAGAGCCAGACTTTCCTATCAGGAAATTAGAGGTCATACTCATAGGAGATCAGATGCTGATCTAAGCTGTCTTTCACTTCCTGCACCAGAGGTGCTGTGACCCTCATGTGCAGGTCTTCTCCAGTCCAGATGTCTTCAGGCAGCAAGGGCTTCCACAGATCCAGCTGGGCAGAGGAGAAGGAAGAAATGCAAAAATCAAGCTCTGTTTTCAGAATGAAAAAATACATTTAAGATAGAGTAGCTGCAGATCAATACATGGAAGAAGTGTTTCTTCAAATTCTCCCCTAACTAGTCCCCAGCCATCTGTTCATAGAGCACGCAGCACAGGCTTAGTGTTTCYGTTGACTCAGGCACCACTGACAGGGAGCAGTGCCTTCTCAGAGCCACGCAAGGAAACTAACTTCTCTCTGTAAATTCCTTCAGCTAGCGAAAGGACAATTCAACCCTAAATTAAGAGAGAGAGAAAAAAAGAAACTTTCTCAAGCTAACTTTTACTTTCATTTCTGTCCAAAGTTACACGCAAATCTATTTTACAGACCAAGACCCCTCTCTGATTTTTGTGCACACATGGTTATTCTTACTTACCAGCAAAGTGTTGCAAAGATGCTGAAGATGTTGGACTTGCTGAAGTGTTTTTGGCACAATATGCAAAACCTGATCCCTGGAAATTCAGTGGAGAAACAAGATCAGTTTTAATATCTGCTAAAGTCTCCATGATTTCCATAAGTCAAGAGGAGATATTTCGTTATGCAGAAGGAAGAAAGAGCACATAACTGAGTGCTGTTCGAACAAAAGCATGTCCGAGGGATGAATTCCTGGATTGCTTTAGCTACATGTAGGGCTAAGTGATGTGAGTTTTCTGTTGCTAGGGCATTAGATTAGCTCTGCTTGCTTGCCAGTGGCTGTCCTTTATTCATCATACCAGCTTCACTGAATCCAACTGCTTGCATGAGCCCTGGTGTATGTGCTTCTGTGTTTGCAGGATTTGGGGCAAAACAAGATCATTAATAATACAYAATGAACTATTTACTTGATCAGATACCACTTTTTTCTTCCTTCTGTTCAGGAATTATTTCAGATAGGATTCATGTTTTATTGATCTACTTCATAATGCAAAAAAGTTAGATAGCCATGATATACAAACATTGCTAAGAGAGTGAGATGCTCAAACTGCTTGCCATGAGACTAACCAATTTATTCAACAAATAGTGAATAGAGTGGGCTTCAAAATCACGTATTCTTACTCTCTTAGCAGGAAAGAACAAGTTCTGATACAGGACGTATGATAATTTTATATTTTTTAAAAAAGACACATGGATTCAGTGTCTGAGTATATATTTTCATTAGTCACCATGAAACTATCATTTTTTGCAGGCTTAATCTGAAAAAAACTATTGCAAGTTTACAGAGATTAAAATGGTTGGAAATGCAGAAAAAGCAAATCTGTAAATTCTATTTTGAAAAAAAACCTTCAAAATTCTTTTTCTATTTTTTTTTTCTCCAGTGTTCATTGAGATCACCTTTCCAGGCCTGGTAGAAAGTGTGACATTTCTAATGAGTTTCATAATAAGGAGCAGATTTTGATGACTACGTTACATCACTCAAGGTGAGATGGCAGTTATCCACTACTGATGTGATGAAATGAGGAACCTGAGAAATGTTTTTATTCGTTAGTAACCAATTACCACTGCTTCATAGTCTCCTTCAATGGGCTTTGGAACCGTTACAGGGCGTGTACAAAAACAGAGAACATTTTACATTTATAGATTCTGTAACAGAAACTCTTATTGCAAAAACCTTGCGTGGTGAATCACTATGGTCATCAATATAATATGCTCTCATCATCTGAACTGCAACTGCTACCATTTGTGATTCCGTACACAAATGTACAATTATCAGCTTAATATACATGCAAATAGAATTCACTATTCATTCACATTATCAACTGAAATATAGGGGGATCTTTTTTTTTTAAACATCTCTSTCTTGAATATATCACCTTTGCTGATAGACTAGCATAGAACTTAATAGTTAAAATGGGCTGTATGCTATTGGTTCAGGAGATGCTGTTAGTATATAGCACCCTTAACTATGGGGCAAAATGATTGCATTTGCATTGCTAACAATTTGGTACAACAGCCATGATATCTTTGCAATAGAACCTCGTAGATGCAGGATAAACAYCTCTGCTAGGAGAATAAACATCTCAGCTGCAGTTCAGAGTTTATTTTCTCTAAATGCCTGGGCTTGCTTTGCTCTTTGTCTATCAGGAAGGGAAACAATATCCTGTAATATCTTTCTATCCTCATTGACATTATGTCTTAATTACACCAAATGAAAGAAATGCCAGACAGTCAGATTGCTGCCAGATGGCCAGCTCTTATTTACTGATAAACCTTTTACAATAGCCAGTGTGGAGACAGATCATTTTTAATAGTACACTAAGATTAGAAAGCACACACTCGTTTATGATTATGGACTAGGATTCTCAGTGCAGAAGTGCAAAGTCAGCCCATGTGACCATGTAAGAACAACAATTTTATAATACTACAGTTAAGCTTTTTAACCAAATTAAAGGACTTTTCTCAGCACAAGCTGCATTTCTTTGGATGCTCATAGCCTCTGATCTTTAATTTAGGCTGTTGCACAGAGCAAATGACAAAAAAATGTTAGCCCCGATGGCCTTTACCGGTTGCTTCATCTTTGTGCAAGTGCTGCCAACTCAAAATCACACTTATCACGCTATTAAGGGTGCTCTTAAATTATAGGCGGGTGGCAGGTTCAGTTCTGGACAGCAATTAGAAACCAAGATGAACACTGCATTACTAAAGGTTCCTTGAATTCTACCCAGTGAAATCAACAGGCTTTGAGTGAGTCAATAATACAAATATAAATATTATCCAAGGGAAATAATATATTGTAAAGGAAGAAGTGGTGACTGTATATGCTCTGCCAGGAGAGGTGTAGGACAGGTAGACTAGGAAGGAACTTATTGCAGTAAGTGTTGCTTCATTTTCCTCCCCTTTCTAAAACTATATCCATGGGATATAGTTACTCTAGAAACATTTAGCACTGGGTTACCTTTTCTGTTTATTTTAGAAAATTCCATTTATAATGTTATATGTGGACAGTCAGGTTGCTCACCACATTTGTGCCCCTCCTGCAAATCCCAACTGCTGTAAATGCACAGAATGACATCTCATTTCTTGTAAAGTTTAGGGTGAGTGAAACAAAATAGTGCAGATAGGCAAACAGCACAATTTTATAACACTCAGTTTCTTAAGAAACAGAACTGAGAATGAAGAATACAGCAAAACTAGCCAACTCATACTTTTTCAAAACCACTTGTCAGAAATAAAAACATGATAATCTCATTCCCTAAAAACCTTTGCTTGAAGATTGTCTGGATCAATTTCATTATCATATTTTTAGGTTTTGCCAAGTTTTTTTTCCCCAGATTTTATCAGTTATTTTTATTACATGATTTTTTTTTAGTTGAGGTTTTTTTTGCTTCCTGCCCATATTTCTTCTCTATCTCTTTTTGTTGTTGTCACAGATTTCCAACAGGAGTTCAGCATTTGTGCTGCTTTTGACACTATTATTTTCACACAACCTCTTTTATTAATGGATCTGCCTTTGTTCAAACATTTTTCCCCTCAATATATTCAGAAAAGGCATTTTATTCCCAGAGCATCTGATTTCAAAAGTTCATTATGAAAGAGGCTAAGCTAAATGATTTTCAGCTAATGGAAGTAGAGCACCYGGAGGTACATTTGAGGGGCATTCTGTGTCTCCTGAGGCTGCACCCATATCTTTGTTGGCTGGTATTGATTCACTCTTCTTCATTTCCTATCATTATATTTTCTTTCCAAATCTTATAAAGCTTACAGCTTAGTAACCCTCTCTCTAGGTTTTMATTTCAGAATTGTTATTATTCTTTTACACAGTTCCTGGGAATGTCACTGCATGCACAATTCTTCAATACTTGGTTCACACTCACCCGTCATATCGCAATTTCAAGCTGAGTATTCCAGAAACATGAATCCCTAGAGAAAAGATAATCCCAAGAAAAAGCTGCATCTTTGTGCAAAGAACCCTGTCCCAACAGTGCAGGACTAAAGGGGATGAGGATAGAATCAAATATCCGTCAGATCTGTACTGAACACTTGATTTGTGCAAATATAATATATAACCAGACTTATTATGGAAGGAAACCTGCCCTTGTTGAATCATTAACTTCTCTTTACACTTTGAAATACAGTTCCACTCTGAAATATAGTTCCACTTTTTCTTAATTCTCTAAGCTCTCTATTCCATACCTCCAAATGCACACACATACATACAGCATCCTTTTCACTGAAGCACTCCTTTTAAGAAGGAAGAAGATTTTTCTGTATGCCACTTTCAAATCCTTGGAAATGTTACATGACAAAATCCATAAACATTGGAGAAAATGTTACCTGAAAACTCCATGGCAACTAGTGAGGATTAGTTTATAAAAATTGCAGGGATAGGAAGACCAAGAGAACTCTGGTAACACAAGCTCCATCCTTGCTCYCTTCTCTCCTGTACACATGTCATGGTGGAGTGCTTTTTTGACCTCCTAAACAGCAATTCTGTCACTCAGCTAGCTAGAGAAAAATAAGATATGAAAGAAACAACCAAGGTTTCTTTAAAAGGGAATGATGGAGACATCATAGCCTCGTCTAAACCACATTTAGTTGGACCAGATCAATCTCTGGCCACAGACTATCAGCTTTACACTGCCATAAAAAGAAGTGTTTTTGTTATACTCAAAATGATGGGCTAGTTAGTGTCTGAAATCTTTCATTTCTCATTTAGTTCATATATCAAGAGTAAACAGTTGAATTCCTGTCTTAATAGACTACAGTTAGATGTATAGCACCATTCTTCAGAAAGAAATTGTTTCACTCAGCTTCTCTCTTGGATTAAAGCCATTCCATTGTCATTTAATGCAGCAAACTGCAGGGATTTGGGGTGAAGAGAGTGAAGGAAGTCAGTTTGTTTGTTTACACATGCAATGAATGTTAACTGTAATCATGGTATCTCTGTAAATCCTTCTCAGCAAAGTATGGAGTTGTCTTACATTACTACCAATCTGTCCTGGTATAAAAGACAACCGGTGTAGCTCAAGTGTCTGTTATCACAGAACCAGGCTGCGTGCAGGAGAAGAGTATGTTCTTCTTCATAAATAAGACCGGACCCTTCCCATCTTTATTGCCACGCACTATAACCTGCTCAACAGCCTGATCCTGAGTGTGATGAGTATTTCCCTCCATGCAAATATCCAACCCACAGTGACTTCAAGAAGAGCTGGAGGAAGTCCACCTTACAGGATCAGAGGCAACTCTATTTGTAGAGGAAATAAAAAAAACAAACTCATGTTAGAAGACCATATTCCATATTAATGAGATAACCTTACCTTTTACTTCCCTTTTCTTCAACACTGCTATGAGGTGAACTAATGTTTTCAGGTGTCTTTTCTGTAGTGTTGTTTATGCCCTTTTATCACAGTTGACTTTGAACTGGGGTTCAAGCCCCTGGCAGGGACTCAGAATCTAAAGACAAAAAAAATAGAGGCACAGAGGAAGAAACCAAAAGGCTACATCTTTTTCTTTTCTCTTGTTAAAAAAATACACACAAATGAAGCAAATCATGATATGAGCTAGAATTCAACGCCAGCCCAAAGCTTACGCCTCCACCCTGAAAGTGAAAGCTATTTATTCTGTGGTGAAAGCGGTACTCCTATGATGCCAAATAGTTATCAAGATAGATAGGGTCATTTTGCTTAATGGACTTAGGATTCAGAAGAAATGACAGTTGCTTGCTTGGTCTTTGATTCAAATTCCTTTGAAGTCTCACTGATTTTAATGGGCTTTAGATGAAAGTCCTGTACAAATAATCACAAGCATTTCTAACTGATTTAGAAAATGGACTAATCTGGGGACTTTGGCACAAGATTTGTTCATAAAAGAGGATACTTAAGTATGTACTTAACGTTCAGCTTGCAAGCAGCACTGCTGAATTCAGAATAAAAGCCTTTAGAGACGTTATCCTACAACCAATGCAAAAGTATCTTAGGACAGACAGCTAACTTTAACAAGCGTGTTGCCCTCTTGGGCATAAATAATGCCTCTCTTAGTAATAAAATCTGTTCTTTAGTCAGGTTCTCACTAGCAGCTGCTTATCTTTCTAGCAAATGTGGAAGGCAGATTTATTCATTTATTACCTCCTTGAAAACTGTGTGCAAAAAAGCATGGGATATTCTTGGGAGAGAAAAGGTCGTAAACATATGGCACAAATATGTCATATGAAACCATGTGGTGTCCTTTCTTCCAGAGCAGTTTACTTTGCAGTTCTTCTATATGTTCTTCTTAAAGCTTCAAAGTGTTTTTTCAGCATCAGTTTAACCTCTCAACTGCTCTGTGAGACAAGCAAATATTATTTCCGGTACTTTAAGGAAAATGGGGAAAAAAGTGACTCCCCCAAGGTGACACAGGAATATTGCTGCAGAGCCAGGAATAGAACTCAGATATCCTGACTCCCTGTCTGGTGCTTCCTTAAATATATGACCATCTGCTCTCCTGCTGGAAGTATAGATACTATATGCTGACTTCAACAAGCTGGCTGCTAAGCCTGTTAGTTTATCCTCTTTTTATCCCATACTGATATCATCTCAAGCTAAGCTTTTGGCCTGGAGTCAAAGTGATTTCCAGTATTTGAATGATTCGACCTGCTTGTTATTGTTTTAACCTTGCACCACACATATGCTCAGCTATTTGTGACTTATCTGCAAACAGGATGTGTAGCAACAGCCTCAGACTAGAAGTATTTTGTTTTAAGATTCCATACTGAAACATACCACACGTTTTAAACAGCTAACATATAGCAGCGAGTTTGATCCTGGGAGCTGCCTGCACCCAGACTTCCTATAGAGCTGCATGCAACTTTCAAGGGCAAAGAGATTATTAAAAAGACAAAAAAGTTATACACATCTTTCTCTCCACAAACATCAGTTCACCATGTCAAGCTTCCCCAGTTCCACGGCTAAATCCCTGTACTGAATCCATCTGAACGAAAAATCACACTAGAACTACATGGAAGTCAACATAACCAACATTTTTTTTAAATCATCACCTTAACTCTGACAAAGTCATCCTCCAGTGAATCTCCTTCTCTCATTGCTGCAGAAAGCTCATGCTATGTATCCAAGCCAGATTCATCACTCAGTAAGGTCAGTACAGTAGTATGCTGACTAATGTGCCTGAAATCCTAGTCTTTTGCTCCTCTGAAGAAGGAGGCTGGGTAATTCGGCTGTTCTGATAAAATATCCTCTGGGTATCACTTCAGCTTTGCTTGGAGGAAGCACACAATGAATTGACAGTTCTGTTTCCCATTGGCTTGTCATAGGAGATAGCTAACTCTACAGGTATTGTCTTTTTCTATGAGCATTATAGGAGGTTTCTCAGTCTTTTTTTGTGCAATATTCCAAATATTCCAATTCATTATACAACATTAAGTGTATAGTCTTAATTCTGTACCACACATCTTCAGCAATATGTTGTGTTGTCTGAAATTTGAATTATAGTTCCTCTCACTATGCCAAGTCTTCAGCTTTTACAGTTTTGTTAGAGAAAGGTCTTTCTGAAATTCTCTGGATTCCACTGTGACTTGACAGTGCTAACAGTTCTCAGGCTTCATTTGCTGCAGCCACAGTCCTGAATGGGAATATACTGGAAGCTGCGCTAAGTTAAGACAGCTCTCTTCCAGAGACAATTTGCTGAGTTTTCCTCTCTCTGTCTTTCTCAGGAATTATACCGAAAACACCCCATTAACCTTGCATGTGGTTACATTTGGGGTTTAAAAAATAATCTTAAAACAGAGAGAATTCCAGCCAACATACACTAGATTAGAATAATATTACTGCAGATCTTAAAAATCAGTGCCACTAAGCCAACCTTAAGTGTCTTGTGGATCAACAAGTGACATAGGACACTTAAGCTTCAGCTTAGTGGAACTAATTTGAAGACTGGTGAATGATCTAATAATTTCAAAAGATACACATTTACAGACACTTTCAAAGATTTCTCCATAGTTTTTACATCACTTATGCACACGCATATGCACACATTTTGAGCCAAAACTGGAAATCTCAATGTGCTGTGTCAGTGTAGGAAATAACACCTGCCTTTTCTCCRTGTCCTGTGATGCAATTTTTGGACAGCTTTGTTTTCTCAGAGCAGCTTCAGGTACCCACTCAGTAAGCAGTTGCTTAGGGAAGTGGGCTGAAGCAGGTTGGCAAAATCCGTATTGATTTAATAAGACTGGCAGAGCAGCTCACTCAAACACCATTTTCCTTAACCAGGACAAGAGGATGTTACTAGTGAATTGCTGTTCCTTAATTTTTCCTAATTGTTTCCTTAACAGGTGGCCTGGATGGTTATTTTGCCTTCATCTTTCAGACAGCAAAATGCCACTGCTAAGGAAGCTTGAGCTGGCCCTCTGACATACAATCTGAATTCAAGATATTCACAGCCTGTTACTTAGAGGTAACAAACACCGTTGGTCCAGTTCTAGGAGTTGAGGGTGACTGTCTTTTGCAAGAGTTGTGCACAAAATCCTACAGTCCTTAAGTAAGCACAGTTCCTATGGGAGATTTGTCTGCATAAGGATTGTGCAATTTAAATTAAAAAAAAAACCTAGCAGTATATCTCAGGTGCAGATGTACATGATTGAACCTGAAGTCCATGCATGCAAGCTGGCTACAAAATATTGCCCTTGTAGTTTGATCAAAAGGAAGATTCAATTTGATGACAGTTTTTAATGTGCCTGAAATTGATGCCAGAAAGAGCACTCACATTCTTCTCCAGACCTGAGAACTTTCACTCATAAGAATAGCTTCTGGTGTCATGATTAGAATTTACAGTTTCAAAGGTGTTTCTCTGGGGGGGAAAAATTTTCAGAAGTATTTGATCCTATATTGAGGTTCTGAGTAGGCAAGAAATAGGCAGGAATCCCTGATTTTATAAAGAAACAAAACTTCTTGTAAATCTTTTGCTGTCAAAACTTCAATGTATTTTGTTTTAATTAGGCTTTTTTAAAGCAACTTTTTTAAGAAGGTGTCACATAACATTAAAAGCCTATTTTACTAATATTTTTAAATAAAATAATTACCTGTGTAAGTAAATAAACCAGTATTATTTTATTGCTACTAGCAGAACTGTAGAAGACAGCACATAACCCTCTATTATTGCTTAATGATTAAAAAACAAGCTTACGGCACTGCATTCTAGAATAACCAAATTATTTTTAATGAGTTCTATTACAAGCAGTAAAATACTTTATGAACTATTTAAACATGGCATAAATGATTAGATGCTAATATGCTTGCATACAATTTTTAGACCCAAACTATATATATTATAGTCACTTTAAGTTAGGTAATTACCTTTTGCAGCTATGAAACATTTTCATACTAACCTTTGGCCTCAGTTCTATCAACAATGTTATGCATACCTRGCTTTCTGTCTCATACCAACACCACTGAGCATAACAATATTGCTTGCATGCATGCAGTTAAGTATGTATGTAAGTCTATGCAAGGTGAGTAGCACTGCAGACCCCTCAACCTGCATGAGGATCTGATAAATCTGATTGTGACGGCCCTGAGGAATCATGTTGATAATTAATGGAAGCAATAATACCTGAGAGAAGATCCCAAAACAGATCTAAGATCTTGTCTGAGTCAGACAAGTTCATTCTACATAACTTTTATTTATTGGAATTTCCAATGTATTTTTGCAAATGAGCCTTAAAAATGTATAAACCAGGTTTGAAGTATGTGACGTGAGTCTGGGTGTAAAATGTGGTAGAAGCAGCTTGTATTTTGGTGTCTGATTTTGTAAAAAATTGTTGTTGTTGCTAATAATATCTGAGGAAAGGCACTGGGGAGTGATCTGGGTAGTAAAGCTTCAAAATGCTTATTGTGACAGATCTAGGTAGGCTTGTGGTAAGGCTGCTGACAGGGTCTGCACTGAAGAGTTCTGGCTGCAAGGTTTGGGGTTCATCAGGGAGAGTGAACTTTCTCTTTTGTAATTAGCCAAGATTTTCTCCAAACTCATGACTGAAGTATGTTACTACTGTTTGCACAAGGAGTGGATGTGAAAACGTCAGCCAGGTCTGCCTGGAAGAGCTTACAAATCTAAGCAACTCGGCATGGGAACATCCCCCCTGGACAGACAGGGGAGGCAGGCTCTGGGCTGCACTGAGGCTGCCTCTCTGCTACAAAGCAAGGCGTTCCTTTGAGTAAGGACACAGCCAAGATGTATGCAAGCACCAGGACTCGGGGTGCACCGTGAGACCTCCTAAGTGACTTGCCCATGGGCAGACAGATAAGTGGTGGCAAGCAGGTAGGTGAACTCAGATTCCCCATGAGGGAATCTGATCAGCTTTAGTGCCAGATCATCTTATCCTCTGTTCAGCAGGAAGAGGAACAATGTTCCTGATACTGTAATGGTTGTTCTTCTCTTTTCTTTTGCTGGCAAATACTGAGTTGTTTGATTTAGCAAATAAATGTCTTTTTTTTCTTTTTTTTTAATATTTGAATATCAAACCTACCCTCAGCAATGGCAAGTTCTCTTTTCATTCTGCATCTGCAGGAATCAAGCCAACCTTCGTCCACGTCAATACCACCTTTTTGGGGGAGTGTAGTTTCAGAGGAAAAAGAGGTACTGTACTGAGAATGACTTCTCTGTGCTGACATCAGTGAAGTATTCATCATTTTGTACTGTTTGTTGAGCATAGGCTGGTACAGGGCAAATCTCCAAACACGCATGCACATACATACTTTTTTGTGTGCTTAACCTTCCAGATCTCCATTCTTTTCCAGACATTTATATAGAATTGACCCAGGCTGAAGTTTCATTTAGAAGATAGTGCATCCCTGTGACAAATCTTTCATCAGCAAAATGGAGCATGTTCTAAGTCAACAGAAGCAAATGCATTGGTATTCTTCACCCTCTTATTGCCTCATATGCCACAGTGTACATGTGGATTAGGTTGCCCTTGTACTTCCCAGAGAGTTCCCCATATCAAGGCACTGTCTGTTG
The DNA here is from genome assembly GCF_003343035.1 of Apteryx rowi. Classification (NCBI taxonomy): domain Eukaryota; kingdom Metazoa; phylum Chordata; class Aves; order Apterygiformes; family Apterygidae; genus Apteryx; species Apteryx rowi. The sequence continues at coordinate 5,883,852 of NW_020447419.1, read as the reverse complement.
TTCCACTAAAGCTGATTTCTAGCTGCTGAGCCAGCACAAAAGGCAAGCCACAACCCATTATTAGTCTTTAATATGTATATTAAAAAAGACTAAATAATCTTCTATTACCTGAATGAAATTACTTCAAATGTGGGCTCCATTCTTGGTCTCCCCTCCTTCCCCAACTGTTGTGTGCAAAAATGTCTGAACATACAAATATATAATCTCCTCCATGTCAAGCCATTGTATAGTTCCCAAATCTCATCTTACCTGTATCAGTACAAATCAGATTTCAGTGACAATTCTCCCTATTTACACCAGGCTCTGTACAGTCAGAGCCAGGTCCACCAGCTGTTCTCTACGGCAGAAAGAGAAAACTAGGCTTGCATAACAATTCAAAGTTTCGCCTTTGAAGATCTAGAGCCAGAACCTCATCTGGTGTATATTGATGTAGTGCTCTGACTTTAATTTAAACCAGCTGATGAGCTACTCCCCCTTTCCCTGCACTTGCCATATACTCCCCACTGTTCTAAAGGGTGGTCAAGTGCAGATGACATCTTGTGGGTAGAGGAAACTGTACCATGAAAATCAAACCAGCAAATACAGAAAATTTAGCAAGCGTCCTTTGTGGATTGAACTGTTGAGAGTAAATCTTGGTACATACTCATAAATGACAAAGAGTGTTTGGTAAATTGCCTCTGTCCGGAGGCACAGATAGATAGAATCCTATAAGTATAGTAGCGAAAAGTGAAAAGAAATTCTCCTGTTTATCAAAATTTGCATCTTGCTACATAAAGCAAGAACATATCTGGCTTTTGATGGGTGCCATGGCAACAATATTACTAGAGTATTGCATGGGAGCATTTTCAGAGCCAGGAAACAGGATGAAATGAGAAGCTCACTGGTTATCTGTGGACAGAAGGGCTTTTGCTGCAGACCCAAAGACAGATTCTCCTTCTTGTTCCCAGTCAGTTATTTACAGTTGCCACCACGTTCATACTTTCACCTTATACTGCTGTTGTCCAGAGCTGGTGAAAAAAAGGTGAGAACTGCTACTATTAAAAGGATAGAACTTAAACCTGGCTCAGACATTCATAATATTTGCATCATTTAAAAGAGATGAACAATACAGAAACACTAAAACAACTATGGTTATTAGTGAAGAACAGAAAAACAGGATTACGTGCTCAGCAAAACCTATGCTTAAAAATCATATTTGCTTGAAAGGTATGCATGTGGAGATCAACAGATAACAATCATATTCCACTGCTAGTTTTTACTGGCTCTGCTTTTGTTCTGAGATAACTAATTTCAGCACACTTGGCCTGGGAGTGAATACTCCACCTTTGTTGTGATCAGCAGAACACCTGCAATTCTCCTTGATTTATTGAATTATTGAATACTGTAGTGCCAGCAAAGTGGAAGTGAAACTGATACCTCATTCAAGCAAGCTTATTTGCTCTGAGATTTGTGTGGAGAAGGGACAGCTTAGCATTAATAAATGGTAATATAAAGTATTATCTATTGCAACGGCCAAGAACAAAACTAGCATTAGAGGGAAGTTTTAGTAATAGTTCTGGATATTACAATTTTCTTCTCTTTAGCTATTGCCCAGTGCCACTTTAGGCCTCTGCATATAGAGCATTATTAAACCCCTTGTCTATGCAGAAATACAGTCACATTACCTGAAAAGCAGACTTTCCTTCCCCAATTCCAAGGACTGGTTTATTTAGAGGTTGATTTATTAACAATAATCAAACTCTTGTAATGTACTCCTAGTCCCCCTTTCCTAGTCACTTTTGAACCTGTTGGCCAATCTGAGAGCAAGGCAGAAGTTTAAAGACAGTTCCTGGGTGTTTCTTGAGAATGAGTGGCTGGGTGGATGAGATATATATGATACTCTTGAGGAAAAGATTGGAGTTAAGGCTCAAACATGTTTTTAGACATAAGCAAATCCAAGCAGGAGAGAACTGCAGGTCATCAGGGTTCACAAAGCCTGCTGCTTGTGGAAATGATTTGTTTTTCCAAGCCCTCAATGTTCCCATTATGCATTACTTCACAGACCTTGTTTCATTTTTGCTCAGATGGCACTAGTTTATTTTCTGTTCACACAAGAGCCTTCTTGACCCTTGCAGCACCCATCTTCTGCCTTCCTGTTTCTCAATCTCATTTTAGATTTGTTCATACATCCTGCAATGTTTAACATCATCCTTGGGCCAGTTAAGTTTGTTATATAATTACATTTGTAAAGCCTTCTCACAATGTTTTCTTATTGATTTTGTGATGCATAACAATGACCTGAGCTTGTCACCCCTTTTGTGTGTGGATATCCTTCAGATGAGCAGGAGAATTCAAAAGGTGAATAGTATATGGATTATTCTCACGGGAAAAAATACCAAATAAGCCAGTTCCATCATTGCATTTTATTGTTTTTTAACAAGAAAACATTTATGAATCAAAAAATGTCCAACTGTAGCATGTAAAAAAACGAGTCATAAAAGACAGTATGTGTTTCTTTGCGATTAGCAGGACAGATGGTTAAGTTTAATGATTTGTATGAATGATCTGTATGTGTCTTTTTTTCAGAATTCCTTGTGGCCCAGGAATAAAATATGCTGCCCTCATACAAGGATCTGGCCAAATATATAGTTGCTCTATGCAGCTGAGTCTGCTGTCTTTAAGTCATAGCTACATAATTACATCTAAGCCCTATATTTGCTTTCTCTTCTTTAACCAGCCTTCAATTCATTGAAGATCCTCTCATCCCTCAGCAATTTAGTTTACTTAATAAATGATCTATTTTCACTTTATGTCCTGGTGAGAACCTTGGCCTTGCTACAGATTGGATACACTCGTGAAATTCCTTTAGTGAGTCAAACACCACAGCAAATGTCTGGGTGCCAGCCGCTAACAAGATACAGCCACAGATTGTATGAGTCATATCCAGCCTCCAGATTCCCCCTCCCTTGTTCAGGAAAAGTTTCTAGCCACTGCGCTGACAAAGCGTTCCAAGYGTGAACAGAGGGCAGAAACTTAACACACGGCCCTGAGTCTGCAGGCAGACTGCAAACAGGTATAGAAAGGTGCAGCTCGCATCCCCTGTTAGCCTCCCTGGCAGGTAGGCTAAAAACATCTGTTTAGTGTCTGTTTCACTCAAAGATTGGAGATTTTGCAGAAGTAAAGATTCAAGAAACTCACAGCTCTGAAGTCTCACTGGCAGCAGCAACATACTGCTTGGAACTATTAATCAGTGTAGGTAAGACAAAGTAACACCTTAAGTTACTGAGATAGCATAAAGCAAGATATTTTAATAAGCAAGGTGATAATTATGGCAGACTACTTCATTTCCATACTGCTTGTACAAGTTTTCATCTACTAGTAAGGTGTTTTTAAAAGGAAAGAAAAAATTTACTTAATATAGTGACCACAGAAGTGCTATACCATTGTGGGACCACTGGTGGCTAATTCTGTCCAGAGTGCTGGCACACAAGAGAACTGTGTGCTTCCTTACCTGGTCTTTTGTCCCTGAAGAGAGGGAGCTACATACCTGGTTCAGACAACCTGACTGAAAAAGTTGAGGCAGAGGAAGCTGCTCCTCAGCCCAGGTGAGAGCTGCAGCTGAACTGCAGAAGCTTGGTCTGCAGGGCTTCAGCTTTAAAAACAGCACCAAATCCTATCTCAAAGACAGCTCTGCGTACCTCCCAACTCTCCAGCACAGATGAACTGAGTATTTCATATCTCCTCCAGGGTGGGCTGCAAACACAAGTCAGCCAGCCAGCTCAGAACATCAGAATTGTTCTCATCAGCCTGCTTTTCAGATGAATTTGTAGACAATACTTTTCTTGCAGTAGTAGACCCACAAAGAGGACACGACCTCCACGTCAAGTCAGGCACCACTCTGGTCTGGTTGTTAAGTTTTACAATTGCATCAAATCTATTTTTCTGTGCTTGCTGAATTTCAGACAGACTGAAATGCTGAACAGCTCTCTTTGTGCTTGTTGATGCCAGACCTGCTATGATAATGCTTTAGTAGCACAATTTCCTTCATAAATATGCACTGTATTCAATCTGCATGTTCTACAAGGGGTTGGGCAGTGAATTTTTTTAAACACATTGTTTCTTTCCACCTTAATCTTTTTATCTCATCATTGCAATACCTTATCCATGTGTCCATGCTACTTCGGAAAGACAAAGAACATAGTTCTTGTAGCTTGTCAAGTGAAGCAAGGGCACCACCATTAGGTAACACACAGTCACTGTAAAAAGTTGCTTTTTCCCTTCACGCCGACTTTGCTGTGGTTATGGTACCGCAAAATTGTGATTGAAGCTCTGATTATAACACAGAAACAAGCAGGCTCTTGTTTGCAAATGTGTGCAAGGCTGAGCATTCCAATGCTCTAAGTACTCCAGTAAATCCAGTACAACAAACGGATTATCAAGAACAGAAAAGATATACCCGCTCTCTCTTCTCCTTCAGCTTAAAGGCTCAACACTGGTCTGAACTTTTAGGCCTCAGCCAACATTATCGGTTCCACAATGCCATTACTTCACCTTCCACTACACGACAGACTAGTGCAGGTGCATCACAACACATAGTGAACAAACTCGGGTACTGCAACATCTCTAATATTCGTTGTGGAGACTAATATCAGAAACAGAGACCGAGAGTCAGTTTATAAAGATACGCTAGGCCTGTATTCTTGTAGCTACGAGTCTCAAAATCTATTATAGGAGGAATGGAAAAGATTCAAAAGAAAAAGYTTACAACTAAAGGAACCGTTCTTGTCCCAGATTTCTGAAAACTGGGTAAGAGATTTGATTTCTTCAGAAACTTTTCACATAACTTTGGAATTTTTAATATATGTTAGGATATGCAAATTATTTACTGCTTTTCTGTCTAGAATTCTTCACAGAGACCAATGCAGGGGGAGACAGGGGCAGGATGTGTGGGGAATCCTAGTGCATTTGTAGGCCAGGTTACAGCAGCACTTGAAACGGTCACTTCCGTTCCCTGACCCCGCTCAAGAAAAGAGAAGTTTCACTTGGGGCATGGGGGAAGAGAAGATACTATAAAACTAAGCAATTTCAACAGTGATAGATGTGAGGAAGCAAGTAATTACTTCCATCACTAAAGAAAACCCCCACTATCAGCAGACATTGTTGACTTTACAAACTTTCCTCAATCTGTGATACTTTGAGGTATGCAGTTGTGCATAAAGCTGCTTAAATTTTCCATTAAAAACTTATGTGAAATAAACAGGAAAAAAAAAAACAAAAGACTCAAAATTGTCAGTTTATTTTAATTATGATTCTGAGCATTCACTTCAGAAAAAGGGAAAGCATTTCTTGAATAAATTTTTCCCTTCAAAAACTCAACTGCATCTTCATTTGTCATTTCCTGAAACTTCTTGTTCATGACCTGGAGGAAAGGAAAAGGAGAGGGTACATTAGTTCTGCTGCCTTTAGCAAACCGCCCTGTCCCATATACCAAGCATTCAGTGATGGGAAGGCCATGGCAAATTGCTGCATCTTGAAAACAAGCTGATTCAGATCATTTATTCTGTACAAAAGAGGGAAATAAGCCAGTCTCATAGGTCTTAGGTACAAAGCAATTCAGTGACCTGTGATTTTGTTTTGCTGAACTATGTGTTTCTTTTTTTTAAATATCACTGATAATGGTAAGTTGTAGCTTGTCTTCTGGAGTTCCTCTGTTCTTTATGACAGAATACTCCATTGTGACACCACCACCACCACCTTGTATGACGAGATGATCTACAAGTAATCAACCACTCTGGAGTAAGCTCACCATTCCCTACAGGGCCTATTCTTATACTGCACAAGCATACTCGTCACCACACTGATTAGCAGGATCTAAACAGAGAGAATAACAGGACTCTTCTTACCACAATCACATGATAGCCCAGTTTATTTAGATGCCGCTTCTTCATTGCCAGCTTCCCTTGGGGGTGTGTCGTACCCAGGCAGAAAGCAGAGAGAGGAACAAAGAGAAAAGCCAACCTACAACCAAGAGGAGTAGGGAAAACTTCATTGTACAAATGCAGAATAAGCATTTTCAAGATTTAATGGTTCAGAGACGTTTTTTAATACTGCAGAACATATCTGTCTTACTAGTGGGCAAAAATACAATGCAAAAATTACTTTATTCTTTTCCTTCTCCAAATAATTTAGCATCTCTCTTCTTCTATGAGCTTCACGTAAGTACAAGCATCTACCCAAACAACTCTTGTGGCAGAATTAAATCCTTAGACCTCCAGTTCTCCCATAATGAGAATGAAATAGATCTTTCAAAATTGTACATAATTTTGACAGCTTGCACATTTACTTTAAGCCTTTGCTAACATTCAGAATCTGATATTTCCTGCCATAAAAACCTACTTGGAAGGGTGAGGAAAGCTTAATGCCTTGGTAGCCTGACAGTGAGTCTCTGTTACACAAGTCACTAGCTCTCCGATTTCCAGGAAACAAACTATACAAAATACATTGCTGCTTGTGTGATCCAGCACACAAACATAAGCATTATACAGTCCTAGTTAAGTCTTACTTGGATGACACATGTCCCACTTCAGTTACTGAGAGGCCATTTTTCTGCACAAGATTAAATTAATCACCAAAAATGTGGACATGATGAGGCTTTTCATTCAAATCATATTTCAGCAGCAGAATTCACTGCCACAACCTACCACTGAGATGCAAATTTTGAAGACTTAAGAGAACAACTGAATGTTGACTGGACACACAAAAATGCTTGGAATTTTAAAATTATAATATAACAATGTTTTGGAAGAGATCTTAATTATACTTCAAAATCTGTATCCATTACAAGAGGTTGAGATTATCCCTACGATGAGGTTTCCTGTCTCCTTGTCTGAAGCGTAAGTTCTAGACTCTGTTAGAAGAAGGTAGTGAGCTAGATGAGTTATTGCTCTGAACTGGCATGGGAAATTTTTTATGTTTCTGTGACCACAAACAACAAGTCAGTTATCTACTGTGTTTCTGTAAATCAATGAACCAAAGAAACAACTAGATGGAATACATACAAATAAAACTAGCCTGCTAGAGAAAATACGCAATCAAAAAAAGACACCTTTCAACACTTGTGTCAGTATGATCATCTGTTGCAGTTACTGGGAGCACTTTCTTTCTCTCTGAATCCATTCTGATTTCAAAATCTGAAAACAAAACAATAAAATATTAAACAGTGCGAGAGGTTACAACTAATATTCTATTCAGCTAATTTGAAAAAGTCAGTAGACATTGTCACCGCTGTGTTTCTAATTCTTATTTTCTAAAAATTTACCTATTACTGATGGCTTTTCCTTTCCCGCAACCAATATAAATAGCTATAGCTTGCGCATCTCTAGAAAAAGAATTTTTTTTAAACTGTAGATATAAAAAGTTTATAAGAATGAAATCATAGTTTAAAGAAACAAGTCTTGACCTTAGTCTATCATACCTATTCAGGTTTTCCTGTAAACTGATCCCTAATTTTAAAACTATTAAGAAGAAAGTTACTGTAAGTATCCTAAAAAATACTGGTAAGCTGGGTGGCTGGCAAAAGAATATTAAAAAAAGCAAATGTTGTGAAATTATCACCTATCAAAAAAGATCATATCCCATTTTATAAATTAAATGGGAATTCAAACCTTATCCAGAGTGTTAGAGGAAAAACAAGTCAGAGACAAAAAGAAGGTGGCTGTTGGTTTTTGCTTTTGATGTGATTTAGTACTAAGAGGGCAACTCTCTAAAATGGTTGGCCATACTGAATTCATGTACAATTACACAATCTATTCTCTGATGCTTTCCTCAAAAGTCCAAAGCAGTTCTGTGAAGAAGCACGTCATAATGTTTTAGTAAATTGCTTAAATACTTTAACAGAAGCATCCTAGAAAACAGATTCACCAATCAAGCACTTCATTTGCTGCAGATAGTGTCTTCAGAGTTTTACATTTTTAATCACCCGTACCCTATGCACATTTGTTGCCATCTTATTATTTTAGGAATTATAGATCTACATTCAAAGGAGTATGACAGTAATTTGGCTTCATACCAATATGGTATTTATGTGGCAGCTGAACATTTTGCCGAAACATGTTCTCATCTCCCAGAAGTTCTAGAAGGGCCTTGTGAGCCTTTCTGAGATTAAGAGATACTAATGAGGAGAAATCCTCAGCCAGCCCAAATGCAGGCTTTGTGAAGGAAGGGCTATCAAGTTCCACACATGCTTTCACACATTGAAGCATCCTTTCCTTCTGTTCTTTGTAAGGATCACCTGAAAAAGAATACAAAAAAAAATTAAATCCAATGTACTATCTCACAGAATTCTTCATTTTATTATCATTTGCAGTCTGTTCCTGCACAGCAAATTAATTTCAATATAAGAATCAAAACACTTTTTTAAAACAGAATAACTTCAATATATTTTTAAATACATCCCATTGATTCACTAATTAAAATTTCAAAGTTTATAGCTGAAACCTGTCCATTTATCCAGTCTTTCCCCTCTACTGTACACAGCTCTGTACATGCTATCAGTTATTACAGAAAACTTCAGGAGAACATTGAATGAGAAAGCAAATGTAATGTTCTTTATAAAATCCAGACAAATAAAAGGCTATTTTTGAAACAAAGAAGATATATCACAGTTTGGCCAGAATTTTGAAATTGTGCTTTAAGAGTGCTAAACTGCCCAAACTCTAAGCCAGCAGAGCTTTCAGGTTCAGTCAAAGCAGGCTCAACAGTAAGACACAGGGTCTTACTCTACACTGAATTTCTCCTCTGCTAAACTATGCTGTTGACTGTAGGTAATTATAATGCAGAAACCAAATTCCTCTACAAACTATTCCGAGTTCCTCATTGTAACTCAAAGTAGTCAAAGAAACTTCTATCCATGACTTACAAGTATTAAAGTTCATTTACAAAGTTTAGACTTCCTGCGTTTTTTAAAAATGCCCGAACATGTCAGAACACTTAAAAAATGCCTGCACGTTGAAGACGAAACCCCTGGCTCTCACCCATTTCAAATATTACTTCAAATCTCACATTTACTCATCTCCATGTGCAAACCTACTATTTAAAATGTGGCCACCTCGTGGCCCAAGACAACAAGCTTGATGACCAGCACAGAATCAGAGAATATACTGTATCACTTAGATCGCCAAAGTTAGCTTTTTCTTGAGGACTTCACATTTAATATTAATCATGTTTGCCTTCTTTAATTTGTAAACTTTAACACAGTAACAACAAATTTTGAATGGAGGTAGACTATCCCTTTTAAAAAAAGAACATGACACAGTAAGGCCTGACCTGATTGTAGAAGTTCATCAAGGTTGTCCTTTTGTAGCAGCTGATCAAGTGCAAGATGAGGAAGATATCCTAAAATGCAAAGTGAATACACTGCTTTCAGCAGTTCCGTGTTGGAAATATGGGGGAGGTACTTATTCAAGCAGCTATGAAGAGTCTCAAAAAACCTTTCCAAAAGAAGAAGAAAAATAACAAATACACAAATAAGAACTATAGAAAATATGGATTTCAAACCAAAATACAAGCTAGAAATCCTCTTCATCTTGATTAATCACATGCTGTGTAATCCAACATTAACAGACTTAGTAGTCTGGTCAGTCTAGGACCAAGGTGGTCTGCATTTGCAATTATACTGAGAAAAATTCCTATGTAGAAAAGATTACTAACAGACACAGCAAGTTTACTTTACAGATTAATAAAATAGGACTGTGACTTTTTTCAAAAGTGAAATCAAATATCAGTTGCCATTCCAAATATGACCCTATAAAGATTATTTAACAGATTAGCAGGCTTTCTAAACCAAAACCTACAGATGCTTTTGGCCTCTGGAAATATAGTTGAGTCGTGAATAAACTCGGAGAATAATCAAAAGATATTTCAAGTTCAGGAATTCAGGGTCTTCTGTCACCTTCTCAGCAAAAATATCCATCAGTTCACTAGGCTGAAAGCCAAGCATCTCGAAGGCCGAGAGAAAAAGGATAATCTAAAACAAAAGAAACTTTTTTAAAGTCAAGAAATAAAGTCAATAAAATGGATCATAATGGACATTTTTAAAGGAAACAAACTTTCAAATTGTAACATCCCTTTTATTTCCTATTTCTATAAGTCAATAAATAGAAGAGCATTTTGAAATGTAACTCTGTCAACTTCAGAGTGTTATTTCTAAAAATCTGCTCGAAGATGAAAGATAGCATGAAGAAAGATAAAATGGAAACCACCAGAAATTACCTATTCTACTGGTACAGGTATAAATCATTCGGTCTCCACCTCACCTGTCTTTTGTCCCAAAGGCAGACAGTGGAAGTCACATAGTTTGCTACTGCTGAAAACAATTTTACATTACGGTACTGGAGATTGTGACAAGCTTCCAGAATAAGAATYAACTGCCGAAATGGAGCATCATGGATATTCTCTGTAACAGAAGAGCAAAAAAGGACAGATGATACAAAGCAATGGGAGCTGTATATTGGAGACACAGTGGGGATAGTGAGGCAAAGGGAAGGAGGAGGAAAAAAAATTAAGCAGGTAAGGAACAGCAGAATAAGACTAGCTAAACTGACCTAAAATTGAACCAAACAGGAGGAAGGAAAGTCTTAACCTGGTTAGAGTGAAGGAGCTGAGCGGTGAAGAAACCAAACTGAGCCAGGACCAGGGCTAGAGGGGACAAATCAACAGAAGAAGCAAGCAGAAGAGTGTGTTACCTAGAACATCTCCTGTTCCAGCATTCCTGATTCTCACCACTCCCCTGCTCTCAGCACAGAAGCCCCCAGGCTAGCCCTAGTAGCAGTGGTGGAGCCTCTGGGCTGCCCATCAGAGCACTTTTGCCATGTCAGCTGAGGGAGTAACCAAGAAGTGGATCTAAAGCTGCTGATTAATCAGATGTTGGCACATCAGGAAATTTATATATTTCAGGTTTTATTTACAAAACTGCAAGAAACCATGAGTCTATATGCACGAATCTATGTTTAAAAAACCACAAAGGCTGTCAAGCACAGAAACATTAGTGTATGCCAAACTGGAAAATGTGGAACCTTAACTTAACCTGCTGGCACATTAGCGTTATGACACAGCCTGAGTACAAGATCACAACAGATTTCTGCACAGGAGTGCTGCTTCATTCAGCACAGAAGACGGACCTACTCCTGAGAAGAAAAAGATTAAGTACCTAAGAACAATGCTCTCTCTTGAACATCCTGCTTTGTTTGCTGCCATGAGTGGCACACATGTCATAAGAGACAGTGACTGCAAAAAGAGACAAGAGTATCATTAAAGTAGTAGGAACAGCACCCATCAAAACAAGATTTTATCTTTTCCTCTGTCAGATGACTCAAAGGGATAGCAGGAAAATAACTGAGTTTAACTCCTCTGAGTTGTGCTCACTAATTTTCCAGGCTCAGCATGAAACACTGTTACCTAATTTGYTGAAGTGCTGGGTGCTGAAGCTGCAATTGAAGCAAATGGGAGGTGTGCATCAAATAAAGGTATTTTTAATGCTAGGTATCGTTAAAGAAAACGGGCCAAAGGAATCCGAAATTAATGGACACTTGAACCTGAATCTCTCTCTTCTGCATAACTAGTATATGAATGTCGCCACTGGGTCATTTCCTGGCTGCTGCAAAAACAAACTCAGTAAGTACTTATGAAGTAGTCATTTRTTACAATTAAGGTCAGGCCCCCAAATATGGGAGAGGGGGCTAACCAAAGCACTTTTCGGAGGGCCTGAACAACAGCACGGGACCTGAAAAACTTGCTGGAGAACTCCTTTGCCCCATGGGCCCCAAATCATGCCCCTCTCTTCTCTCCCTATTCTATCTCCGGCCTCTGATGAAATAAATCTTTCTGCCCTCAGAGCTCAGTTTGCACTRTGTGCCGTACATAAATCCTGAGAACACACACTACAAAATGCAGAGAAAAAGTATTGAGTAGCTGCTCACTCAATGCATGCCATCTAACCTGTGTGCTGAGTGAGGCACAAATTCTATGCGAGAAGCCAGTATATGTAATTAAACACTGTGTCCTAACACATATGAACAACCAGGACAAATTAAGATGTACAAGCAGTCCAAACATTCATGTTCCTAATTTTTAAGAACATTGTTTTGCTATCTTACTGATTTTTACACAAACATTCAGATGTATTCAAAGCGTGAATCAATACATACTGACCAAATATGCTTTGGAGATGTATTATAAACGTATGGAAAAAGGTGAAAGCATTAGCCTTCATTTATTTTTTTTCTGGGCTGCAGTGTGAAATCAATTATTAAGCAGCATTCAATAATGAAATTCAGTTAATCAGGGAAACATTATGTTCCCTTTTGTTTATCACCTAAACACACTAGACCATCAATCCGTCTTACAAGGTGTCCATTTCCAATTCAGATTTGTTTTAAAAGCTTATCCGAAATCTACTTTCTGTTGCTCGCATTCAGTTCTTTTTGCTAAATTTTGCATACAGAGAAAATGCAAAGAGAAATATATAATTGAGGAAGATGTTAAGAAGGACAGAGACCACAAGAACTATTTGCTTTCATTATACATCAGTAATTTTCTTTGTTCCCCCTTGTCAAATGGCTCCACATTACTAAAATATCCTGTAAAACAAAGATGTTTCCTGAGTTTTAAAGGAAATCAGAAAAGGGAGATGGGACAATAATTAGGAAGATTTTGGTATAAGGAGGGGGAAATTTAATAAACCTATTTTTTCTTACCCAGAATCTTTTCACTGCAGGCATTCAGGATTGGAACGGAACAATAATTCATTGCAACAAGAGCCAAAAACACACGGTGAGCATTCGGGAAAGTCAGATGGTCTATCTCTTTCAAAACAGCCATCTAAAGTGAATTAGAGTTTATTAAATCCTTCATTCTTCAGCTGTATTATCATTGCTTTATGGTAAAGGAATTTACACCAAAACTTTCCCAAATTCCTTAGGCTGCTGAGATTCATATGAAAGAAAAAGTAGTAACAAGCAGCAAAAGCATAAAGTAACTTTTTTCAATTACTTAATACACAATTAGAGCTGATAGTTTTCTAGAGCTGTCAAGCAATTTGCCTTTATATGGATTTTTTAAAAGAAAAAAGTCTTTATAAAAGCTTATTTCCAAATACTGTGAATACGTATCTTCTACCAACTACGGTATTAAAAGGGTAGCAGAAATACAGTTGGCACAGCAGACATTTAATACTACTGCAATTACTGTTTTGGATGTGTGTGAAAGCTGTAAGCCTTCAGAGTGATCCAATAGCACATTCAGTGGCATATCTTTAATACATAGACACAGCTACAAATGGGGACTGAGGAACAAGAGAACAGGAGGTCAGCTCTGATGCTGCACAATAGACTTCACTTATAGAAGCAGCAGTTGGATAGATATAAATGACAACAAAAATGAGACTATGAGATTTAGCTTTACTGGCTTTTAAAATAAAATATTCTTATAGCATGCATACTAAACAACAAATATAAAATGTCTACAATAGCAAATGCACTAGACAGTATTAAAAAAAATAGCGTTCTGTAGTCTCACAAGGTATTATAAAAGCTCCCTTCAGTTAACAAGTGGAAAGGTTGCTTTCCACACTCCACTACATCTTGTGCCAGATTCTCACCATCTTGTTCTAAAAAGTGGTACCTTGTCCAAGATTTTTTGATTTACTTAAATCGGAAGTAAATCAAACCCTTCACCCTCCATTGCTCTATTCTTGCATGAGAAGCCCAGTTTCCTATCAGTGCTATGTTCCTTCACTTCCTTGTGAATGCTATTAACCCTGACCTTAGAGCCCTTCAGCTGTGTGATGAAAACACTGGCAGGCAGAGTTTGAAAGAAGCTTGCAAAAAGTGTCTTTAATCAGGGGACAAAACCTGACATGGTCTGCCATATAACCACAGCCTGCTCCCAACCACTGTGTTTCCTGGAGGAACCCCTGTGTCTCTTAGATAAAGACAAGGATAAAGCCACGAGCTAGGTGAGTTCTTCTGGCATCTCACTCCCAGCTCTCTCTAACCTCATAGCGTCATGGGACATGGCCCCATGACAGAACAGTGTTCTGGTCTTCCAACCACAGGTCAGACAAGGGAAGCAGGGAACACAGCCTGAAAGTGCTTCCACAGAATATAACGTGGCCAACCCAAACAAGAGGTGAGAGCATTACTATTTTGTTGTTTCAATTCCTTTTGTACACAATTCCATTGCTTTCTGCCCCTTCACGGTTTGACGTTCCCAGCCTCCAAATTTAATTCTCTCTTGCAGATATAGCTGGAGTATGATTCATACAGCAAATCCAGTTAACCTTTATATTATATTTTCTCTTTGTCTGGAAAGAACCATGCACAGTTTATAAATAATGCAAGAGCACAGGTTTTTTGGAAGTAATAGTGATGAAACGAAATTTACCAACAAAAATTATGAAATTTACCTCTAGTTTCTTTTTCAAGAAGACTGGAGCATCTTTTCCCAGGCATCTCATCAGGTTTTGCAGTATAAAGATGTCTCTGATATCTGGGATTCGCTGCTCTACTAGTAATCTGTTAAAGAAAAACACAAGGCCTTCAGTTAGAGTGAATACCTGTTTAATAGAGGTTCTCTTATTTCAGCAGACACAGATATGTACCCCGATTCTCCCTCACCGATACACCCCAAAATAAAGCTGTAATTTATCCTGCTCCTTTCCACCCCCTCTTTTTTGCAAGGCTGGCACAGTTCATGATGTAGCTGCAGCACAGATGTTTACTCAGAAGGGAATAATTATAATGATATAAATATATGACTTCTTAATGCCATCCTGATACAGGAGTGTTGTCCCTCTTACATTCTGAATAGCAGAGGCACCTGCCCAGACTGCACCATGTGATGCGCAGATATTAAATGCTGCAAGCCTCATGGAATTAACATATTTCTGCAGAAAAAATTGCAGATTTTTATCACCAAATCATCTACATGGAGACAAGTTCTGAAACAGCCAGAAAACTCAGGGATGGACCTCGATAACAACCTGAAGCAGATGAGGAAAAAAACCCAACAAGTAGTGCTGTGGGCTGCAGGAGCAGAAGGGGGTATCACAACACAGAGGCACCATAAGCACCAGATCAAGGAGTCCTTCTTTCCCAGCAGCTCCTTTTCTGGCTCAGCAGGAAAGACTGTAATTGTTATCCCTGAATCACCCTTAAAAATACCTCCACAGCAACAAAAATATGAAGTGTTACTTTTGTCACTTTCTAAGACAGTGAACTGCTCTGAAATTCATCACTGCAGGTGCTGCTTCCTGCAAATGGGCAGGAGCTCTGGACATCAATACAGAGAAAGAGCTGTAGGTGGATCACCTGCTTTGCCCCAACCTACAAGAACTGTGTACCTGAGCTTCTAGGAGAACCTGCTTTTTGTGGCTAACATAGCCACCTTCTCAAAGCTGAGCCTGGCACAGGACCAAAAGTACAAAGCCATGGCATGTTTTGCGAGAGCTTCAGTAAAAACAATCTCATGGGGGTGGGCAGATTGGCTACCCACATAACTCTCATCTGCCTAAAAAAACCCAAAACATTACAGCCAAAGAAGTTATTCTGCTAAAGCAGTAGATAGAAGGCCTTGCTGGGTGCACAGATATAGTTAAAATTTGTTTTCCTCTTAATTTTTCCTTACTCAGTTCAACAGAAATAGTCCCTGGCTGTTAAACAACATTCTTCATCAGGAGAACTCAGAATGCTTCACAAAGTTAGCCTCACTACCTCCTTTTTACACATGAAAAAAACAGAGGTGTAGATAGGTAAAGTGACTTGACCAACATCACAAAAAATACACAGTGGTGGAGCTGCAGTCAGAATACGTGTCTCCTGCAGAGCAGTCTAGCATCTTATGCCATCAGAAGCCTTTCTGCTTGAGACTGCAAAAACAATGCCAAAAATCAGTCTTGTACAGCTGTTATCTCATGGTAATCATCTGAGTCCTAAAACTGCAGTATCTTTTATGCATAGACTCTCCCTCCACGATTTCTAAGAGACATAAAATCAAACAACATTTAAATATAAAGAACAAGTGAAAGATGTATTTTTCTCACCGTAATCCAGCTTGAAGAGCGCTCACATTCTTGTCTTTATCCAATCCTGCTAAAGTACTKGCCAAAACTGAGACACATCGGTTATCGAGTTGATTGAGCTTCTCCTATTGGAGAGTTTTCACAATGTTAGATTACTTCAGGCCAGTAAAAACTTCAAAAAAGAAAAACTGACCACTTTTAATCTCTACCTGCAACACTATCTTTCCTCCCAAAAGTCAATTGATCAACTTTAGTTCTTTTTTGACCTACAAGACCTCACACCAGTCAAATTTAATTGATTTGAAAAGGGTAATGTTCTTTGAGACTTCTACCTTCTGTTAAGTCTTTCTGAAATCAGTCAGTGGTTTCAAAAATGAAGGAAACTAGACGCACTCATCAAGTGAGTAAGCCCTGTTTTCCTGGAATGCCAGACTAAACCAGGGACATAAGCAAACTCTCACTAATGTTGTATAGCGTGCCAGAATTAGCCATGAGGTTCCAGGCCAGTCTTTAGGAAAAGAAGGATTTTGATACTTACTTGGCATACCCTCAGCAAGGTCTGGACTAGGAGAGTGTTCTGAGGAATGCCTACGTTCACCACAGCATGCAGGCTGAACACCAAGTCCCCCCGCGTCATCCGCCTGGAGTCCTGCAGCAGCCGCCGGCAAAGCTGAACAAACGCTGGGTGCTCAAAGATCAGCCGCTTCTCGTAACGCTGCTGGTCTTCAGACAGGTTTTTGAGGAGTCGCCATACTGTAGTTAAACAATTGGTGAAATGCTTGGTGGAAATGGCAGACTCTGAAGCCAAGTCCAGCACATCGCATGGACAGGTGCACTTCTGGAGGCTGTGAAAGAACTGTTCGGTGTGATCTGCTCCTTGCTTCGCCTCCACGTTCCCAGAATCATCCTCCAACTTTTGAAGTTTCAAGGAGCTCTGGGAAGCCTGCTCACTCACCCAAGCCTCTGTGCTCTTCTCCATTTGTATTTTAGCACCTGTGCTAAAAACATCTGTCTTTTGAGATAGAGATCGAAGAAAGGGTTCATGTAGACAACGAAAAATATTTAAAAAATTTTTCCTGAAGTTCGCATTTTCCACGGGATCCTTGTATCTGCCAGTCCCTAAAGTGTGTGCTCTCACTGTAGTTGAAGAGCTGGGTGCCAGCAGAGAATTGCACCTATGCATGCATCTCACTGTCTTTAATAAATAACTTATTTTATTATTCATTTTTGCTAATATCTCATTAACGGGTTTCAAATACCAGCTTGGAACAACATATCCGATGAAATTCTACCAGTGGAAACAGCCCTGGAGAAACAGCGTAAGCTCATTTATCTGTAAAGCCAATTGAGAAGCAGAGATTAGTTAGCAGACTTTCTATGCCTAAAGTGAAGTGCCAAATCTACACATTTCTTTTACAGAAAAAAAAAGAAGAGATGTGGAAAACACATGAAGTGGCCGCTCCCGCTGGACTACGGACCCTCTCAGAGCGACGCGGTGGAGGGGACTTACAGGGGATACAGCCCTCCCAATGGGTGCGCACCGGCTCCTGACGGCCGGAGCCGCCGCCGCCGCCGCCGCCGCTGCCCCCCGCTCCGCGGCCGTTACCTCGCACGCGGCGGCGCCGCACCGCCGCCATGACACCCCCGCCCTGGCCACGCGCTCTCGGCGGGCCTCGCGAGAGGGACGGCGCGGGCCGAGGGACAAACCGCCGTGGCGCGCGGCGCGTTGCCGGGCAACGCCGCGACCGTTGGAGGGTGCCGCGGGCATGGCCAGGGTGGTGCTGGCAGGTGAGGGACCGCCGGGGCCCCCGCGGCCGTTGGGACCGGAGCGGCTACGCGGCTGCCGGCGGCGGCAGCGGCAGCTCGCCTGCGCTCGTTGCAGCCTCTCGTCTTTGCAGGCTTTGTAGCTTTGGCGTTATTAGTATTTTTACTCTCTTTAGAGGTGTGTCTGTGTGCCGCGCTGCCTCAGCCGTTTCTGAGTCAGCATTGTCCCCCTTTCTCACTCTCCCTGCCATTTTCTCTCCGGGGTGGCTTCCTCAGCCCCTTAAGCGTCGGCTGAAGTACTTTTTCTGAATGGGCTGCATCGCCTACGAAGTTATCTTTTTCGGCTGGCTAATATGCTTGTCCTGCCACTTTCTGGGAACTCAGGGGATACTGGTTACATAAGACTCTCTTTGAATTGGAACAGTTCAAAAATTTGGATTTTGGATTGGAACAATTTTTTTTTTTTTAATTGGAACAATTCAAAAACTCTTGGTCTATTAAGCCATTATCAGTCAATGTCACAAAATCTTCCGTTTGCCCATGTTCTTGATGTRTTCACAGGTAGGGCAAATTGCCCGTACTATGCCAAAGCAGAACTCCTGGCTGACTATCTCCAGGCTAATTTGCCGGACTTCAGGGTTCACAAGATCACTAAGCACCCTGACAAATGGGAGGTAAGGGATTGTTAGTCAAGTCATTAGCAGATATCCCAGTGCTTCACAAAGTAAGGAATGTGCTTCTTATGTCTCTTCTTTTCCTGTATTTGCATTTTGCTGTGTGGGTAGAAGTGCTGGAGCTTTGGCTATGAGAGACAGCTTGAAGAAAGGTTGAATGTTGTGAGAGACTGGCATTCTCATGAGTCTTACTGCAGAACACGGACACAAAATGAGGGCCAGGCTGAAGCTGTGTTTTGTTGGTTAAAAAGTTGAAGAAGTTTATTTTTTTCTTATTATGTATAAGTGGCTGCTTGATCTTCTGCTTGCTGAAATTTTGGAAAATTGTGAATGTGTATGCCTTCATAGTCATTAATTGTCAAGAGAATTTCTGGCTTTGAATTACAATGGAAGTATAAAATTAAATCTCACATTTTCACTTACTGTGTGGATGGGTCTTTGAGCACTTTGCTGTATACCAAATTGCTCGTTCTACTTGAAGGCCATTTTACATATTGCCATATCTACACGGTAGTCCCTGTAAAGAACTGGGAAAAAAATCCAGTATTACTTCATGAGATAGATAGTACTGTCGTGCTTTTTACACCTAACACCTTGCTTGACACCTCAGCCAAGTAACTTGAAGAGCTCTAATGCTAAGTGAATAGCAATTACTTCTGCAGCCTACTTACCTTCTGCAGCTAAATAGAAATCATCATGTTACTCATTGCTTCAAAGTATTCCTTTCTTCAGTACCACTAAGACAACTGAGAAAAATTAGGGAAGTAAAACCAAGAAGAAGATAGTAAAACCTTTTGCTCTTCTGTTGAGGTATCACCATGACTTGGTTTGTGTCATTCTTCCATTTTGAAAACACTGGTATGTTGGTAAGCTGTGAAACATCTTGTAATTATGTACTGAGAGGAAATAATATAATAAAAATGTTCATAGCTGTAGTATTTAAGTGTTATCAAATGTGGAAAAAGTGTTAAAACCTTTTTCGGGTGTTTACAATAGGAATGGCTTCATGACATCTGTGAAAGGAATGGATGGGAACACAAATGCTCTCCAATCATTTGGAGAGAACTGTTGGATCGTGGAGGGAAGGGCCTGCTTCTGGGAGGCATTAATGATTTTCTGGAATATGCTCAGGTAAAGAGCTGCTTTTAATACTGTAAACCCATATTTTACTTTTTTTTTTTTTAATAACATTCTTGTTCTTTATTCCTCCTTCAAGTGTAAGATGAAAGTGACCTTTCTAGTGTTATGTTTTTGTGTTTGAGCTGTCATTTGATTAGAGATCACCCTTTTTGCTCTTAGCACTATTATGGCATCACCTCAACAATGCTGAGTGAGGAGATGTTAGACATTGCTGAGGAGAACCTACAAGCTCACATTGAAATTGAAAAAGAAGAGGAAGAGATTAAAAGTCTTATCAACCCTTTGCAGATATGGATCACCAGGTGAGAGTAAAGAGAATGTCTATACAAAATTTCACTCAGCTTCAAAAAAATGCATTTCTTCTCATCACGTCTAACAGAGCTAATAACTGACAGGTTATACATGAACCCCTGTAATTTGCTGAATTGAATAATGTTCTGTACCCCTCCATAAGCACTCAGGATATAATCCAGAAAGTATTTCTACTTTCATTGTATTTTGCATCAAATTAAGTGAAGGATGCAAAGAGGCAAATTTGGGGGTAGCAAGTATTTATGAAATAATCTAAGAATTTTGTAATACAGAATGTTTTTGGAAATACTTAAATAAGTAAACACTACTTTGCAGTTCTGTCTTCAGAAGTTTCTGCATTTCTGTTAGTATTTGCCATTAATACTTAAACACCTAAAAAAAATTTATGGTTCTTTAAAGATACTAAGTTTTAACTGACAGTATCCCCTGAAATGTATAGGATGGAAAAAACATTAAATGAAAGAAGACCCCACTTTTAATTTTTAAACTTAAAATTGGAAGAAAGAGCAAGAAATGAACCAAACTAGTGTACTGTTTAAACATTAATCAACTACAAAAACAAGTTCTTCTTTAATTTGTGTAATGYTTCTGATCAGGCAGTGTTTGTTGATTAACTGTATTTTTTCTGTATCTTTCTCTCATCAGTGCATCAGCTCCAACCTGCTATCATCTGATCCCTCTATTGGCAAATGGAGAAGTGTTTGGGATGACCACAGAAATCAGTATCCATTTACTTGACACCGACCAGTTTACAGAAGTTCTTTGCGGTATTGTGATGGAAGCTGAAGACATGGCATTCCCGCTCCTCCGTAGTATTTCAAAGCACACTGAAATAGAAGAGGCTTTTCTTCAAGCTGATGTTATCATTGTTCTTGATGATATCCTCTTCAAACCTGAAGTCCCACTCCTTGAGGACTGCATCAGAGAAGTGAGCGAGGTCTGTCGAGTGTATGCTCACCTCATTGAGAAGAATGCCAAGAGTGGGGTCAGAGTCATTTCAGCAGGAAAAACCTTCGTAAACCTTAAGGCAATGATGATTATGACATATGGCCCATCCATTAAACCTGAAAATATCATTGCCCTTGCAACATTCTGGGAAAGTGCAGCTAAAGCCACGCTGGCCAGGAAACTGAATATAAATGCAGCAGGTGAATATTTGTGGCGTCTAGTAGCATTTGGGGACTTCAGTGGATAGAGGTCTTCTAGAGCGTGTTTTTCATAGCAGAACATAGTTGGTGTGCGTGCAAAAATGCAAACACAGCAGCACACTCCCTGAATTTCATGGCTGTATGGAACACCAGGGGTGCCACTAGCAGGTGCTGCCATTCTCTGTGCCTGCAGCTGTGTGGATCTGTGCATGATCCCATGAATGTCAGTTATCTCGCTGACTGTTGCACGCGGCCCTACAATTCTGGCATGCATATCATGCTGGAAGTGCACTAAGCAGGACTAAGCTGCATTGTGAATCAGGAACTAGGACTTCAAGGTTGCATTTGCCCTGTGCAAATATTGTTACGTCGGAGACACCCAAGCTAGCTGTGAATAAACCAGTATAGAGACATGACAGCATACTGCTGTGCAAATAATAAATTGAGAGTATAGTAGAACTGTGTTGCAGTGTTATTCCTGAGTTAATTAGCTTGCTTTCTCAGGAAGGCCAAGGGCTGTAGCTTCGTTATATTCACACAGTTCTCCAACACCCTGTTTTGTGTCACCATTCTCTCTGTGTTGCAGGGATAGGAACTGATCATCAATAACARGTCTAGATATTTTGGGGCCTAATAAAATAGAAAAATAACTTTTTAGTTAATAGGCTGAATAGCACGTCAGCAGATTATTTGAGAAATTCATTTTGCACCAAAGCAGTTAGTTTTTTGTGTTTTTTCTTTTTTTAATAGTTTTCTGCAGATCACTATTAGGCAGTCTATATTTGCATGAGCAGGGCTTTAAAAAGAACGTTGCCATATGTTTGCAGTATGATTTGTTTTGTTTTCAAACAGCTAAATATTTACTAGGTTTTCTCTAATATATACAATAACATCTTATAAGTTAAAGTTTCTTTTTCAGCTTATAATGAGGTTTCATGTAGTGTTATGGAAACAGAGGTTAGCTGCAGTTTTCGGATGAAATGATCTCTGTGATCAAAGCAGGACATTGAATCAGAGAATAATTCATGTTCAAAGGGTCTTCTGGAGATCATCTACTCCAACCTGTAGTGTGAAAGCATTTGTCTTTCCCTTCATTAATCTGTGTATTTTCCTCTCTTACAGGAGTTAAAGATGTGATTATTTGGGGCAATGTTACTGGCTGGAGCTACATTGATTTCTCACATGCAAAAGTTTGTGGATATGACAGTGCTATTTGGGGTCCACCTGGTTTTTCACGTCCTTTGTGCAATGTGATTTATGATGGGTACGGTACAGAATTGTTTTTCAAAGTAAAACTAACCAACTTATATTAATCTCTCTATCTCTGAACCCTTTAACAAACAGAGAGAAAGATTTTGTTTTCAAGATCTGTCTTTACTGACAGATCTTTTACTGTATGTAAAAGAAATACTCAAGCTGAAGTACTCAGTCCCCAAAAGAAGTTGAGTAGTTGCTAGTGCTATACATAGTTCTAACTCCCCTGCCAACTTTGGTTATAGTTGTGTTTTCCTACATGTTAGGTGTGTTTCTTTTCTATCGTATCAAGAGCAGCCCATAAAAAGTGGTGAAAGGCCAGCTAGTGACTTAGTTTCCTCATACACATAAGACATCTTTGAAATAACACTAAACGTATATCTGCTTCTTAAAAGTACCTGAACCACATTGAAAATATGGCCTGAAGGGGCTAATGCTGTCAATTTCCCAAAACAAAGGAGCTGCTAACRCCTGTAAAAAAGGACGCTTGGCAGCTAGATAGTTTCTTGCCAAAAGGGAAATAGCAGAGAAAGGATAGTTGTAGTGAGGAGGCAATAGATGTGACATGCACTCAGGTCTGGCTGTATGTGGAGCTCCTGCTCTGGGCTGAACCTTCCAGCTTTTACTGAGCTACTGAAAGAGGACATTTTGATAGGCAGGTTTTCGGGCCACAAACACTTAATTTGTTCTATATTTCTACTGTGGCTAGCATAATGAGATTCTGGTCTGTGGCTGAGTCCTTACATTAGACAATAATACTTATAAATAACAATAATAAAAGTTATGACTTGACTAAGCAACCTGACTTTCATAGGTAAGGATGCTTGTCATTACCTCTTGAGTGACTTTTAGCTGGACCATATGTTTTTTTTCCCTTTAAGTACCTTGCCTTAAGCACCCAAGTTCTAATAAGTTTTAACTATTATCTTCCCTTGGTTTTAGTTCTTACTTCCTCTAGAAAACTACTCTTCCTGCAGTTATCTTTATGTTTTTTTTTCTTTTTCCTTTTTTGATGGTAACAGCCAGATATGTTCAGAATTTCTATCTGCGCAGAGTTCATTGAGTTCCCGGGAGTATCACTGTGTAGGAATGTCACCTGCTCATGCAGTAGCTACTGTACTCAGATACTGGTATCATGGCTCTCCTCCTGGGGAGATTGTTTCTGTGGGAATACTTACTGAAGGTAAATCTATTTTTACTTGACATGTTCTCTGAAGACATCTCTTTACCATATAGCCTTCCTCAGTAGCTGTAATGCTTTTTATTTTTTATCAAGCTTTTTAATTTAATCATAAATTGAAAATCAAGTGATACAATGAGAGACTGAGAGTTTGTTTCAGCATAAGAGCTTCCAACTCTAAGCAACTGCGCTATCGAGAGCTTATGATTTGGTATTCACTTCTTACAGGCATCTTTTAGATTAATGTTGTCTTTTTGCAAATTGTCTTTTAGTTTAAATGCTTTTCTTGGAGTATGTGTTTTGCACAAGGACTGTTTATAATTCTTAGTACCTAAGCTATAAAAGCATGTTGTTCTTGTGTAGTTATGTGAACTGATAAATGGAACGTTTCACAACAGCCATTTAGCCCTTGCATGAAATAAGAGTTTTAAGATTTCCCCTTTTTAAGATATAAAATTGTTACATGTGCATCAAACTAAAATCCAAAGTCACAGTAAAAGGGAGGCCCTTTAGTCTTTGAATTGTACATTGAGAAAGGCAGTCTCTGTTTATGCTAAGGTTTTACACAGTTGGAGATTTCTGTAAGACTTAATCTTGACACTGGTAAGGATGTGGGTTTTAATCAGAAATCATGTGTTTGGGGTAATTTTTCTCTCTTCTTCAGGTCAGTTTTGCATTCCTGAAGGGATTATCTTTTCTATGCCAGTAAGGTTCCAGAATGGTAGTTGGGAAGTCATGACAGACTTAGAAGTTAATGAAACAACTCAAGAAATTCTGGGACTCTTAACTCATGATCTAATACAGGTGATGCTCTCTTGTATCTAATAATATGCCTACCCTGCCACCTATGGGTACAGTATATCATAATATAACTTTGGATACTGAGACCCTTACTTCAAATATTAGTCATCTACAAATTGCACACACATGTTTACTTATGTAAAACCTCGTATTTATCAGTGTGAGGTAGTATTTATATGTGGAAATGATCAGGCAACTGTTCCATTACTCGAAAAGGAGATGATAAAATAAGTTTACCTATGTAAATGTAGGATTTGCCAGCCCCATGTTCCATGGGCTTTGTGCAGAACAGAGATATTAGCTTTAATTTAATGTTACTACATTCTGTGCTGTTGATCTTGACTTTGCTAGTGTTATATTCAGAGTAGTTCCACGTCATGAGCCAGATCTGTTGAGATCCTTGTGGCTGTGACTATGCACAAATAAAGAAGGCCAGATTTCTATATAATTTGGTTTTTATTTTGTTTTGTTTTGTTCTTAGAAAATACAAGATCAGCAAGCAGTAATTTCATCATTAAATTCTTTTTACCTCACTGAATATCAAGAAGTTAATTTGGCTAAATATTAGTATCCAAAAAAGACTGATCCCAAACTGCATTCCAGCATCAATCAGATATTTGTGATCTTCAGTCATAATAATAGTATAGTTTTTACTTGAACATATTTTAAGTTTGTGATAGAAATTGAAGGGGGTGAAAATAATGGGTGATAATAAAACTATCTTTTTCATTCAGGAAAAGCTCGTTGCACTAAAGAAAATAAAAGAAATGCGTCCGTATAGAGATGGTAAGATCACTAGTAAAAATATTTGCTTCAAGGTGGTGTTGTCTCTTTCTAACAAGTAACTATTACTGGAAAAGTGCTTTCACCGTACATCCTACTATATGTTTTTGAAGCTATTCTTTACTATTATAAATCTAGAAATAATGGGTTGAATTTCTAAGAGGAAAAAAATACTGTAAATTGGAGATTAAACTTCTCATTTTTCTGTTTATTACAGTATCCACCCATTCATTCAATATCTTTAGTCTGTAAACCAGACAAAAGAAGAAAAGGCTGAGACACCCAGAGAGCTTAGGCTAAAAAAAATGATGTCGCTGCTTACTGCAGAGAAGGCTGTCTCAATAAGTGGCAGCCATGTCTGCCACTTCTTCCAATTACAGTAAATGAAAGATCTTTCAGAGATCCCTACTTTCTAAATTATTGACCCATTTTCCTTTGCTTGTTAATGACACACACAGAGTTTCTCATGACTTAATTTTGGGAAAAAAAAATGACAAATTTCAATTAAAAATCTATAGAATAACTCCAGTATCCCTTTCTAATATGAGGAGCTTGTGAGAAGGCTGCAGGCTGCTATCGGCTAACTACTTAGTTGTGGCCTACTCTTGCAACATTAGTATTGAGTGCCACATTATGCAGGTATTACCTGAATACCCTGCTTATCTTCTTGCATGTTTGAATATTTTAGGAGGTAGACAAAAATATGGACTGTTTTTGCTTTTTATTTTTAACAGACCTGGAAACCTTGCCTACTGGTCTACAGGTTGGCTGCAGGAGAAAATACTGAAAATTCTCATATGGTAGACTAAAAAATCCTATTATTTTTAAATATAAATAGAACCTTTTAAAACAATGTTTCTGTTGTTCAAAAGAGCAAACTATAAACATTGGCTAAACATTGTCATTGCATTTAAAGTATCTTCCTTTTCCAAAACCTAGAACTCTTGAGGCAGAAGAATATTTCAAAACCAGTGTAAATATAGCATCCTTAGCCTGGAAACCAAGGCAAAACTCCCACTGACTTCAGCGAGTCTAGGATTTTGTTTGTGGCCAATGACATTTCTTCAGACCAACAGACTGTTTCAAAATCACCTCTCAATGTCCAGAACATTAAGACAATATTGAGCAAGTTTGTCACAGATAAAGAATAGTAATTTCATAACTCCACATTCCTGCCTCATATGGTAGTCATAGATGTAATGAAACAGTTTTTGTATAAGAATGTACATTCTTAGGCAAAATTTRTTTTTAAAACAAAAATTAAATTGCATGCATCTCCTTAGTGACAAGACCATTTTTGTCTCATGACTTTATTTCATGGATTTCATAGAGACTACTCATATTTTAAGTTGAACATACGATTAATCAAGTCCTTGCTTAAATGAGGTTGTTAAGAAACTACAGACCTTTTTATACACTTGGAACTACAACTATTTATGAAATGTCATATTAGGATCTACTTGCCTATATTTAGAGTCTTAAAAGATGGAGACTRTGTTAAATTAAATATCATTCTGCTTGCTTATTTTTATCAGATGTGAAAGTTTAAAGCAAAATAAATAGTCTTCTGTTCTTTGACTCGGATAAATTCTGTTGGAATACATTCATTATTTCTGTTCAAGTGGAGGTTCAGACTCTTAACAGGGGTAGAATTCATCTTATGTGAGGAAACCAAGAGGGATTTTTGTTCCTTGCCAGCCAATATGAATAGAAGGAGAAGGGGAGGTTGGTTGGTCTTTGAAAAAGGCGCTCAGAAGGCTTGGGTATCACCAGGGAGTTAGAGGAAAGGGTGCAATTTCTTGTATGAAATGTGCATGGGAGGAGAAGCGTGTACAGGAACTGAGATTTCACTGGTACAGGTATCCTCATGGAAGAGTTCAGATGGGAGTTGTAGAGGCAGGTGTTGTAAAAGGTCTTGAAGAAAATGGTAAGGAATCATTTATTTTATGAGGACATGTTGTTAAGGGAATTAGTTTCTGGCAGTGTATGCACAGAAAATTGGCTGAGTCTTTAAAGAGCATCTGGAGGCAGGTGTCTCAGGAGAGCATAGAAAAGAAGGATGCTACCAGTAGTCTTTGCAAGCGTTAGCTGGTTTGTCCCATGACTCATTCTTCTCCAAGATGTGAGGGGAAATGATAACTTCTTCAGTGTGTATTTACATTTTTTTTTCCTACATGGAATATGATTTGGCAGTCTTTTACTATTTGTATTCTTTTATTCTACATGTAGAGATTGTAGTTCAAACTCACTGTGCAGATCAAGCACCAGCATTACACAACTGTTAATGAGAAAGAAATGAACTGTTTCTGCAACATATAAGCAGGCCTACAGGGCTTCTGAGTCACTACCTGAGAATAGCGGTCAAAGAACTTCTTCTCAGATGTTTGGAGGAGAAAGACAAAACAAATATCCGTGGCATGGATGTCTCTTATATCCTAAATTACTCTAATTAGGTTAGGCTAGTGGCCTGCAGGGAAATCCAGATCTTTCCTCATGGAGACATAACAGCATGGAAACTAAAATTTGTTTCCCTAGCTTTTGCTTAGGAGAAAAAAAAGAATATGTTATCGTATTTTAGCTTTCCTATTATTTTTTATTCTAAGTTGGTTATAACTGCCTCTTTGTAACACAGTGATAGACTTAGTCATGTATTGACAATTTTTTTTTTTTTTTTTAAGTAGTAAGTAGTTTCCAGTATGCATTTTCTCACAAGTTATTGAGTAATGCTGTGTATGCAGGATGTTCAGAGCATTGGTGAATTCTACTACCTGGGTGCTAGAGTAACTGGAAAAAAAATTATTAAAAATGTCCTTACAATAAATGGATTGATCTTGTAAATGTTGCATGTATTCTACATAAACTCTGGTGTTTGGATCCACGACAGAGCATGTAAGTTTTCTGGTTGGTCTGAACAGTTCTTATTCTAGGACATTACCACTAGGGCTTCCTGTTATCCCTCTGTGTGTTGTTGCACTAACTGTTACAACGCACTGTGTTCTTGCAGTAGTGTGCCTGTCTTCCACCTCCTTTTCAGTCTCTATAGCAACACTGTTTCTCAGCAACTGGGAGATGCTTAGTAATGCCCCTCAATTTAGAAATATTGCACTCAAACCATAAGAAAAAAATGGCTTTGAAACAAAGATCAAAGAAGTTTTATCTTTAATAATTCAGAATATTTATTACTAATTAATTAGTGTTCTCTGTTTTGACTGCTGAGACAATTACCTGATACTTTGATCTGGGCCTTTGCCAGGCATTTGTTGTGAGCAGCATTCAGTTAAAAGCAAAAGCTTTAGAACTGTGTGTTGAAGTCAACTTTTAAGTGCTGTAAAACTACTGGACTTCTTTGACAGTATCTTCTAACTTCTGGGCCTTTAGTAGGTAGCTGAGAGAAAGGTAAGCACTGTTACTGTACTTAAGAGGAGAAAAATTATAACTTCATTCTTTGAACACAACATAGAATGTTTTCAGCCTTCTTAGAAAACAAAAATAATTGCAGATTATTCTATTTTATGCATATTTAACGTGCTGGTCATATGTTCTCTGACGGATTTCAAAAGAAGAAAGGACTCTGATCAAATCAGTTGATTTGTTGAGGGATTTCTGCCTTATGTGATCATGATTTATCTTTCTCTAACTTAATTATGTATCATGTTTTAAGATGTATTTTATTTGCTAAAGTACATTTTCTGAAATCCTGTATATGCAAACAAGCTGTGTATAAGTAATCAAATCCTATCACTTTTCTTGCTAATTCCAGTAGGATTCAAGGATAAGGCTACTCTTGTTCTGCACATATTGTTACTTGTGTTAATGGGATATGGGTTTATAATTGTAAAATGGCTTTCCTGTACATTTGTAATTAATTTTATAATTCTTTTTTGCTTTGTGGAAGCCTTTTTAATAGTAATAAAGGGCATATGACACTCTGCAACTCAAGTAGTGTATCACTGAGCAATATAGTTCAAATGTGATACTTTGTTAGACAGATGCTGCTTCTACATTCATATTCTGTTTGTTATAGAGGAGATGTACTAACACTGGAGTAGATCCTGCTCATTTCACCCAAGGGCTCCTGCTGCAGTCAAGATCCAGATTCTCAATAGGATTTTATATGTAAATATGTAGACTGCACATAATGTTAATAATGCCTTTCATAACTTTTTGAAGACAGGTTTCATGGATATAACACACCTGATGTGATGACCTTGCACAGTGACAACCAGTTCAGTAAAACATGTAAGCCCATACTTAACTTTGAAACCATGAACACCCTAGTACAAGAGTATAGTGTATTTATCCATATGGATGACTTAAAGGATATTGGTTAAACATTGCACTGTGATGACTAGAGAGCTTGTCATCTTACAGGATCAAGTGCTAATAGATTATGAATGCTGTATAACTCAGTGAAGTCAGTGGATCTGTTCTTATTTGAGTGAGCAAATTTGAGTTCTAATTTTAAGTGAGTTTGAATTGTGTATTTTTATATTCATCCTCTTGAATTGTGTATTTTTATATTTATCCTCTTGCTTTATGTTATGTACATTTGGTGGAGAAAAAAGAAGGAAAAGATTCACATAATAAGCTATGTATTTGTAAATCTATCTTTTAGCAAATATATAGGCTTTGGGTTGCTACATGTGGCTTTCACTAAACACTTAGGTTTAATTCACTGCTTAGAATCTTCTGATTTCATTGATTTACCTACATTGATTTTTCACTCAAGTTGTGCAGAGTCATATACTGCTGCATTTGTTTTAGGAATAATTGTATAAGCATGTGTATGTAAATGTTAGGCAGAACTGCAGTCTTGCAGAACCCAAAGTTGGATGTGAGCTCTAAACTTTAGTAAGAAAGAAAATAGAATAGTGAGGAAGCAGCATAGTGGTATTTCTTTCAAAGAAAGACTTCAATAAGAATTGTGGCATTGTAGTCTATAATGAAGAAGTAATAAAAGCAAATCTGTATCCCATTATTTTAAATATTTATAGATTATTAAGAGACTGAAACGCAAAATTGCAGCTTTCACCACTTAAAATGGTGAGCAACACATCTGATAGACTCAATAATTATAGATCATTCAATATTTATGCATCATAATTGGCCAGTGTCCTGTCATGTTCATGACAAATGATCAATCACTCTGACTGGAAAATGTAACAAAATTAAAGTTTGGATAAGTTCAGCTTTAATGTCAAATTTATTATTTATATTTTAGACAGTTTCCAACTATTTAACATTTATTTATTCTACCAAACTTCCATTTTTTTTCCACTATAAGCCATATATATGGCCTTTGGAGCATCATGTAACTTAGCAGATCTATTATACCTAGGGTTTTTCAACTTTAAATGAAATATAGCTACTATACTGAATTTATATTTATGTTTTTATATTTAAAAAGATCATGTAATTTAGCGGATTAATGACATATAAGTCTTGAGGCAAGGCTTTAAGTTTCCATTATTATCAGTGATACAATGACCTCTGCTTTCAGGCATGTGTGAAGAGTTAAATTCATGGTTTTGCTTCCTTTTCCCCTTCATTCTTAGCTCAAAAAAAAGTAATCTTAGCTCAGCTGAAAACCTTACTTCAATTTCAAAATTTGAGAAAATAGGGTTGCAAGCAATTGCAGTCAGTGATTCTTGGGAAGGGGCTGGTAGAAAGGTGTGCTCTCTCTCTCCTGGAATTATACACTATGGAATGTGTGGTAATCCTGTATGTGCACAATGGATTATTGAATAGTGAACGATCCCATTTCCTGTGCTTCAAGTTGTCTTGGGTCTGATTTCCCCCTTAAACAATTTTGCAGCTTCTAGAGTTACTTCTATGTTATCCTGAGTAGAAAGGACTACCAGATCCTTTGCAAGCAGTTTTCTCAAGTTTCTCTGTACATGGTAGCAAAACTACTATGTTATTTTATGTAATTTCTGTTTAATTTCATCTTTGAAATGCATCCAGTAAATTGTTCAGATTAAAAGGTTTAATTTGAATGGTTCTGCATGTCTCTGTCTAGAAACTGTGGTTTTACACTTTGGTTTGTTTCATTATAGAATGCCTAATACCATCTGTCCATTTCAAATGGATCCAGACCTGCAGGGTAAGGATTTTTTTGTCAATTTTCTCAAGAGGCATTTCTGTGTCTATTTGGACACAAACTAATGAGTTGTAATGAAGTCATGCCACTTTTAGAATCTGTGTTGTAACACACAAATGCCAAATTACATAGCTGTGCTGTTTTAGCCTTACAGTACTACCTGTATTTCTGTGTCTGTCCTGGCATCTTTCTTGCCATTCTCACCTTAGCTCATGGAATGGCCATGCATGCAGGGGCTGTGTCCACTGACTTACAATATATGATAAGGGTTTTTTTCATTTATTTTAACATAGATATACAGGATGACCATATGCCCCCTTTTTGAGTGTTAAATCTGAGGGTAAATGTCATCTGTTACATAACAAATAGCTCAAAATGCAGAACTAGTAGGCAGCCAGCTGGAAGATTTCAGGAAACGGTGCTCTTTTCTACACCTGAAAGAATTCCTTTGTCCGTTTCTGAACAAAGGACATTTACGAGTCTTGAGGTGAAATTTGTCTGCTGCAGAATGGTTATATGCTGGTGTTCTGTCCAAGGGGCAATCTTCATCTCTGTCAGAAATRAAAGGTTTTAGTTGTGGTGTGGCCTCAAATATCCTCTCATAAATAATAATCCTAAAATATTTTTGTATTTAATTTGGGCTTTTTTTCTGTGTGCGCTATTTACCTGTGTGTTTTTGCAGGTTAATTCTGGAATTATTGCTCAACAGACACAGAATGTCCTACTTTGAGGCCACAGATTGTCTATAAGGACAGATTCAAATAAAAAATGTAGTAAAAACAAATGACTAGCAGATGGGTATTAAAACAGATTCCCTCTGCTTAGAAAGGATCTTGCCCATGAAAGGTGTTTGAGTTGGATCATCTGTATGTTTCTAACATTTGCATTCCTTCTTAGAGAAAGAAAATAAACATTTGGGACTTAATCCATAGCCTGTTGAAAACAATGAGAATCCTTCCATTACCTTCAAAATAGCTTTTGATCAGGTCACTGAAGAAAGAGGACTGATGATACTACATGGAAGTCAAAATTCATTTTTCACATTTCATGACATACTGTACTACATCTCCAAATAATATCACAAAACATAATCTGACAAGAGCAACGCTAGACAGATGGTATAGCGGATACAGGCATACTTCTATATCCTAGGCAGCATCTGGGAACCAGCAGAGCTCATAATTTGCGAACTATTAACGTTAGTTTGGTACATTTGTGGGGAACCATTGCACATAGATTGGCCTGATTCCAGAGTAAACAAGTGGAGAGTTTTGTGCGTTACTGCTATTCAATTATGCATATTTGCTGTTTATCTTTGTCCTTCATCAACTGTGAGTAACTCTTCCTCTTTGAACTACAGGGATAGAGAGTCCCTGAGGACAGGAGGATAAGTAATAAATTCCATGCTAGTTTCTAAAGCTATTGTGATCAAGCCTCTTTTATCATGAAGTTCTAGGTATGTGTGTAAAGCATCAGGTATAGGTCAAGTTCTGAAGCCCGTACTCACATCCCACTCGGAAAAACATCATTTAGTGATGTGAAAGGGATGAGCTGAAGTCATGTAATGACRTGGGATTCAGTCAAGCAGTTTGAGTAGGATTACTAAGCAGAGATGTCAAAAGCCAGTTCCTCTGTTAAATTACTTATCTTCTGAGAGAGCCCCAGATGTTGATCCTGACGAAAAATTTGTTTAATGTTTGAAACAATATGCTTCCAAAACAATAACCCTGCTGTGTGGACTGACAAACTGTCCGTTGTATAAGAGCATCTCTATTCTGATCAAGAGCATTTTGCTTCAAGAAATACTATTTCACTGTGACTTTAGCTAAAAGTATGCATAGTGGATATCCTTTTTTCTGCTCTGTGGATACAGYTGATTCCCTAAGAAGCAGATGTGCTGTGTATACTAAATACTATTTTTATGATTCACAGTGTGGCCAGTCATAGGAGGACCATTTTCCCGCCAGAACTTTTGTGGGGGAGGGAAAGAAAGTATTTTCATTTTAATCAAAAATTTTCTACAAAGTATTGTGGGTTTTGGTTAAGACTAATTTKGGGTATTTCAGGTTTTGATTAAACAATGTGATTTTCAGTTTTTTATTGGAAGGAACCATTCTGTTGTAATGTGTGTTTGTTTTCTTTTACAGAGGCTTTCAATGATGTTCGGAGCTCTGTCTACAGAACAGCCCTAAAACTATGCTCAGTGCAGAGTCTGTGCCAGTGTTAGTAGATAGAGTCCTGTGCTTTGTCAGGGAAAAGAATTTGTAAAAATGCTGTGCTGCTGTCACCATGGGTTTTGATGAATTCTGCTCTCTCATTTTATACCTGCGAATCTTAGAGAATATTACAAACATTTAAGAGCCAGATAGTACTTCCTATACAAATATTTTTTTCCCCCTTTTGAATGTCAGTAGAAATACATTAGTAAAATTCTAAAGGCATGGGGGATTTGAATTACTATTACAATCTGCAACATTGCTATGTAGACATCACCAGCAATTATGAAACTATATCTGTATATTGTTCTTCTCATTTAATGTCAAAATTTCATGGGTTTCTTAGTGATTGATTTATCGGATATAGACATGGACATCAAAAATGCATAGGATAGACATTATTAATGCTATAAATATTAATGAGAACAAAATAAAATACAATAGACCGGAAAACCCCTGGCTAGTGCTTATTCCCCTTGGTTTTGAAGTGAACGAGATTTCTGTGCAAGTAGAGTTATGGAACAAAGTCCTGGACACTTAGCTTGCTTTGCAATTACTGTATGTAAATTCCATCTTGAGCTAAATTGCATGGAAATCGCCTTGAATTTTCCGCTTGAAGCAGTCTGTTGCTGAAAATGCACCATCGTTGCAAGTGAGCTCTTCAGGGTAGCATAGAAAAGATGACTAGATTGTTGGCCATGGCCATGTTTATTAGTTTGGGCACACTGTTGTGTGACTATATTTAATCTGATTTCGCACTCTATCTAGTAAATCTGCCTGGTGCTATGTGTCACAGCATGGAAGTGTCAAGTCATGCAGGCACTGTTTTTTCATTAGCTCTGTTGCAGAGTCCTTCATGCCCCTTCTTAGCTTTTGTAGCATCTACCCAGTTACTCTCCTCCTCCTTGAACACTGGTGCCCAGAGTTGCGTGCAGGATTCCAGATGGAGTATCAACCATGTCTCGCACTGATACTTTCCCATCTCTACTGGAAAGACCTTACATAGTATTCTAGGTTCTCCTCTGCTTCTTTAGCAGCTGTATTGTATTGACGGTGGTGAGAATGAATACATGCATATATGCCAGTGTTTCTCTTCTGATGTTACTTCTAATTGATCATGTCTCTGTTGTACTGGATGGGTCCTTTAAAAAGTCCTGGCTTCCCTCAGGATATTAGGATATAGTGGATATCAGTCATCCCTTCCCTCAGGATATTAGCTATACCTTGGCACATTTTATAATACAGCCTGCTTGCCCCTTTCTTGGCCAAAGCACCTCCCTTCTCTTTGTGCATGAAAAGAAAGCCTACATCTAAGCACAAATTGACTCCTCCATCCCAGGTGAGCTTTATTTTGAAGTACCARTGATGCATCATAGTTTTGTATTATATCTCTATACAAAGAGATTTGACTAGAAAAGTCCTCTTAAAAAAATCCTCACTCCTCCTTACTAGAAAACTATAATTTGGATGCAGTTATTCTATTTTCCTTCCCTTCCTAACTGCCCCTAAATCACATCCAGGGAATCTTAGTTGAGGTTTTCCATCTTTCCAGCTTCACAAGTTCAGCTAAATCCATAAACCCACCAAGACCTTTCCCAGTTTATTTCCTTTTTATGTTGCATACTGTTTTAGACTTCATTTTGCAGTCTTGTTTTAACTAGGCACTTTTAATTTAAAAAGTTCAGCTTCCATTCATGAGAAGACAGGAATCCTCATTCATTTCTCCCTTTATTTTCCTACAGTGGATCTAATTGATACTTCCTTGATTCAGCACATCCTATCAAATGAACAGAGCTATGGGGAAAAGCAGATTTCTCTGAAAGTGTGGCAGCTCTCCGAGATGCTGAAGGAGCTGTTCCAAAGGGTGAGATTAGAAAAACCAGGCCAGGTAGATCCAAGAGCTGCCGAGTTCACACTGAGCCTGCTAGCTGCCATGTATGACAGGTGAGAGGAGGCACATGAGTAAATCCAGCACCTAGTACTGCTAGAGCAATTCCATTTCTATTATTCTAAAGCTGTTTCTGTAACAAACTGTCCCAAGTTGCAGATATTTTGCTAAAAATTACTCATAGTGGGAGTAGTTCAGCCATAGGAAGATGAGGCACAGAGCTTTACTAACAGTGTAATGTTTCCAAAATTATCTGAAAGTCCAGACCTGTACTAACCAGCCTATATTAACTTTTTCTGCGAACAACTTTGTACAGAGAGTGGTTCTTCTTTTGATTGCCAAGATATTTTGTTATACTCATGAAAATCCATATTTGCCTTTGAAKGAGAGTATCCATGCATAGGTCAAGAAATTGCCAGTCACTTTTTACTATTTGTTATTCTTCAGCTTAAAAAGTTTATCAACCAATTATGAAACAAAAATATTGTCTCATAACTAAGCTGGTCAGCTAGCCCCTGTGAATAGCTAATAGCTTTTGGGAATAATAAGGAAGCAGCTTGCAAACTGTATTTTTCTCACATACTGTTTGTGACTAATGAATTAATTCACCAAAGGCAGGATTGTTTCATGAATATATCAGATTTGAAAGGAAAAGTCTAAGTTCACTGTTGAATTTATTCACCACAAATGAAATTCATTCCCTTCTGCATCACAGCAAAGCTTTTTAATAAGAATGTGAGTGAGATGTAAGTGGTCCATAGGACTTTTTCTTGAATTATTGTTAATTAGTAGTATGATCACTACTGTTAAGATCCCATATTATGAATTTTTTGTACTTACAAAAATCAATTAAGACTAGGTATAAAGCAGTGTATTTTGAAACAGCTAGAAATATGAAGAGCATTTAATAATTTGTGTGCTCTGAATACCACCATAAGGAAACTATTTAGGAGAATCTTCTTAACAGGATTATCTTGGTCTTTTTTTTCTTTTCCTAAAACAGCCTATCATTTTCTTCTTGCTGTAATTTCTTTTTTAATTTTTTTCCCCACAAATTTCTTGCTATATATACAGGATAGAAAAAGCTTCTTCTAATTTTCTTCTGATCATTTTTTTTCCCTGGAGTGCTGTTCTCCACTGTCAATAACGGAAAATTTTTCATGGCAAAAACACATAAGGACTTTTTAATATTCATATAGTAGTTTACTTATATGCCTACAGAAACCATATAAGAGTTTTTGATTGTACACTATATGAGATTTGAGAGTAACTGTCACAGGTTTGATTTTTGTATGTTCCCTTAAACAGTCTGGTGAATATGCTGTGTATATTTTCTTTCTTTTCAGCAAGTTTTTAGTCTTATTTAGCTTTATTTTTAGTAGTACAATGCTGAAGTATACAAAATAAGGCAAAATTTTTCTATGAAAGTTCTGGAAAGAACATGGGCTAAATGTATATTTTCAAAATGTATAAACTTTTGACCAACAAATCCCCATAGCCTATACCTTAGAGCGTATACTTACAGCTTTCTGCAGTGTGCTCTGTATCAATGAAGTATATCTAGAGACTCTTGAAGACAATTTTATGTAATGATATTTTAAAGTACAATACTGCCTTGCAAAAGCAATATCTTAAAAATAACATTCCAAGATTTCATGGGTTATGGCTTCCAATTCACATCTGTTTTGTCTTCAGACAAAGCCTGTGTTGCAAACACGGGTTCTAAATTAAGCTAGATTCTTTATGATTTGTGTTTCTTAACAGTTAAAACTAAAGTCCTGCTCCTGTATGTGTCCTTATGGCTAAACTGAGTTGCAGTGAAATTAAAGGGACTTGGCCCAAGAGGAGTTCAGTGCAGGCCTGGCACCCCAGTGAAGCTTTCTGATCATATAGTATATAAACCAGCTTGTAATTCTGCTTTCTCTTCTATATTTGGAAAGGCTTTCCACAAATAAAAAGCAGGACATATTTTAGGATATGTATTATAAATGTAAAGCTAAATTTTACTTGGAATGTGAGGTCTTTTGAGGAGATGCTGTCTTTTTGTTTTATGATTGCATGATATCTTGACCAGTTAATACTGAAATTGTGTTCAGTGACAAAGGGTCCCAGACATAAAAGTCAACATCACTAAAATGCTGCACCAGTTACATACATATAAAAGGACATGAATTTTGAAGCTGTCTTTCAACATAATATTTTTTTTCTTTTGAAGCTTCAGTTTTCACATTCTTGGTGAATGTAATTTAACTTACTTTATTTTCCTAGATCTGGAACAGGTTACATCAAAACTAGATCTGCTGCAGCTGCCCTAATTGCCCTTTCAGGAGACAGTCTACTTGCGAAATACAGAGGTGGGAAAGATACAATTTTATACACTGCCTAAAATGCTGAATGTTGAAAAAAAAATCTCCATTGTAATTTTTCAACATTAAAAGAGAATACCATTCTGGCATACAAAAAGTAAATTAAATTGACTACTGTAGGGAAAGGTGATGCAGAAGCATACTGTTTTATCAATGTCCATAGCAATCTTTGCATAAACAAAGTCTCAGAACAAGTCATAGTAAAGTTTAAGCTAAGTAGAGCTTAAAAATGAAGACCAAGTTCTGCTTGCCTAGCAGAAAAGGACAGAAAATCCCAAATTTTAAATTCTACTAGAGCAGGAAACAACTTTATATGTTTGATCCAAGAAGCTTTTAGAGCCCTTTTACTTCAGACAAAAATGCTTAAAGAGCTAAGTATGAAGGTCACTCAATGGAATGGGCAGCACAAAGATTTCTGCATGATTTAAACTCTTAGAATGGAGAACAAATGGATCACAARTGGCATATTGGCTTCATATTGTCCCATTGCACACTGTGTATTTCCTTCCAAATCACCTGGAATTAACGACTCACAATTTAAATATGGTAGCAGAACCACTGTTTCTTACAGCCATGAAAATGAGCTTGGTGTCTCCTTCATCCTTACCTGTCTTAACTGCCAGGGATAAGGAACTGCTATCACTTCCTTGCTTTCCTCCTTTTTCCCTTGCCTATGGGAAGAAAGAATTGTCACAGCAGTCACTGAGTGCCTGTTAAATACACAACTATAGGAGAACTTTCTTGAGAGAGGCTTATTTGGTAGGCAGCAATTGTCATGCAGATAGTTTGAGAATAAGTAGGAAGAAGATTCTTCAGGCTCTGCTGGGATTCCAGTTTCTTTCCTCTGGTTGTTTTCAGCTTTCTTTCAGTTTTATGCTGTCCATGATGGGAAGAAGGCCTTGATTACCCGTAGTGCCCTGAGAAGCCTACTAACAGACTTGAATCAGGTAATGCTACTGCAGTGCTGTTAGACAACAGGTCTCATAGGGAGAATCCTAATCTAGGAGAAAAATGTACAGGTTGCTATATTTTGTGTTTGACTGCATTATGGGACTGAAGTCAGTAGGGCTCTATGTGGACACAGGGACCTACCATGCAGAGCTAGGCGTGTGCTCTAGGTAAAAGGATCAATTTCTATAGCTTTTCTCAGTCAAAATAACCACTGGCATCCGTGTCTCTGTGCCTTCATTTTGCCTGAGCTTACAGATCCTGGTAACAGTTGCATGCAACTGTCACTAAAGCAACTCCAAACTTCAGATGTCTGTACTTACTAGAATAGTAGACTTGCTTGCACTTGCAGGATAATGCCTTAGCATACTGGTATTTCCAGCTGACCTGGTGCTGAAAACAGGGTCTGAAAAATCACCCCTGGCACTCAATCCCACTGTCTTTTGGTATTCTGGTATGACAGCATACTATGTTGATTTATTACAATAAATGAGCTGGAAGCAAATCATTCTGACACATACTGAAATTGAAATATGAAATTGCACACTGATGGTATGAATTTGCACACATTTTCTTCAGTACCTTATGTAAAATGGCTTTTCTATAGATGCTTCGCCATCTATGTGCTGTCACCTTCTCAACAGAGCATGGTGGGAACATCTGTTTTTTATTGAGATGTTTCTGAGACTTTCTTCTCACTGCAGATCCCAGCCATTGTGGGAGAAAGCTGTGCTCTGTCTTGTGTGGAAATTGCTACTCAAAGTTGTTTCCGTGGGGTGAGTAAAATTCAGATGTCCTGAAAGTGACTTTGAATGTTTCTGGTTGATTAAAAATGCAAGTATATCAGAATATTAACATCCACCATTATCTACTTTTAAGGGAGAGGACTGTTTGTCAGTTCCACAGTATAGGAGAATTGATACCTATAGAAATGATGCTCAGTAAGATACTACTGGAGACATTTATTCCAAAACTTTTGGAAGCCAGTAACATTTTACATGAATGTAAAAACCTCTGATACTAGATTGGGGTCTGCTAGCATAGTTTTTGTTAGGAGTTCTAGATGAGGCACCAGCTCTTTTCAAGTAAATGCCTGAAATTGAGATGGATGTTCTTTCCAGGTTCTGAATTCTGCAATTGTTGAAGAAAAATTCCTGTCTTGGCTGAGATCAGAGCCTGCGCTTCTCCTGTGGCTCCCTGCATGTTACAGATTATCTGCCACAAAAATGGTTTCTCACCAGGTTAGATGTAGAGTCTGCAAGAATTTCCCCATTACAGGACTCAGGTGCGTCAGTAATTACTGTAATCTATAAAATACACATAAATAGTTCTTACCGTCATTTGCATATGCTATAGGCCCTAACTGATGTGTTAAGCAACAAACATGGGAATAATCTAATTCAACCAATCAAACGGGGAAAGAGAGGATCATCACAGGCTGGTGCTCAAGCCTGCATCCTGTTTCTATTTAGTTCACTATCACAGACATGATTATGGAGACTCACTGAAAGTCAGCTGGCAGTTCAGCGGTAGAACCAGAAATTGAACCTCTGCTTTGTCCCATCATCAGGCATAATAACTGGTTAGTTCACTTATCCACCTTACCACCTTATCCACTTAAGTAAAAACGCCTCGTGGTATAAAAGAGTGCTATCCATTACCCAGGGACCAGAATGCACAGGACATAATATTTTACTGTTATCTTCTTCTCACCAATAGCAAACTTGGATTTTTATTTTTTTGCAAAGTTGCAAATCCCACATCAATAATGTAGTGATATTACAGTTCCATGTGAGTAGCAATTAGAGATAAGCTGGTATATAAGAAAGCTACGAAGATGTAACTGCATTCTCAAAAATGCTACTAGAACACCTGTTTCTTCATTGGACCAAATTTCAGTGCAGCAAATAAATAATTTAAAAGTCATGAGTGGGTTCTGGGGATTAGTCCATTGTCACTAGGACAAAATAACTCTTACATTTAGGGAATGCTGGGAAAGTCATTATTCTAACAAAGGTACATCTCTGCATTCCAGAACCCACGGATCTGGAATTCCAGTAATAGAGCTCGCTTGCACCAACTTCTCAGTAGTGGAAAAGTAACTTAATCCTTTTATTTTCCTGCACAGGTGTCGCTGTCTGAAGTGCTTGAATTTTGACCTTTGCCAGGGCTGCTTTTTCACTGGCCGTCTCAACAAACCACATAAGAGGTCACATCCTGTTGTGGAACACTGTGTGCAGGTACAGTCCCATTGTGCCGATTCATTTCCCTGTTCAGATTCTTCATGTGGGCAGTTAGGCAATAGGCTCATGAACTATATTGATTATGAAATTATGTTTATATCAGGCATCATGTCCATGAGACATTGGAATTATTCATCTGGGAACAGTTAATCAGGATAAGGAAAAAAAGGGGCATCTAAATTTAGAATGGATGTTTTGTTCTGAAATAACTGAATAGAGCCATGAAATGTCATAGAGAAAATCCCATCTTCTCCCCAGGGAGCTGTGTAGCAGATTCGCAATTTGTAGATTATCCTTAAACCTGTGAAAAGATCCCTTGGGGTGTYCCAGTGCTCCTCCTTCCCAGTCCCAACATGTCCTCATTCAGAAGTTAATTCAGCCTGAAGTTGCACTATTTCCTGCATGAAACTTCCTTTTTTCCAGACCTTTTCAACCTTACTGTAAACCTTATGTACCCATTTGACTCTATCAGTTAGGGACAYGGCATGAAGAGCCAGCGTGGGCCCCTACTAAGCTCACCTACTTGGGCTCCATTACAGGGGCAGCTTGTGCTTTTTTCACACTAGTGGTGAAGATCAACACTGGAAATCTGTGTTTGGAAGATCAGCTCCTCCTCTGAGCAGGAGATTTCAGATCCTGTACCAGCAGCAGACAGCTTTTTTGTGGACCTATATAATATCATCTTCTTCAGTTTCACTGAATGAGCTGAAAAGCATCCATAAAGGTTTTCCTAGTAAGCTGTGCTTTATGGCCTCCTTCCTGGAACTATATGCTAGAACAGAACGATAATCGTATAGCCAGTGTCTGCACTGAAACTGAAGAATGTTAGACTGCTTCTGCAATCATCCTTTTTCTGGGGGAACATAAAACTATAGCCACTTACTTCATCGCTCTCTTTCTGAAAAGCAAACCTATTGTTAATACTATGGGAAATTATATCTGGATGGTCAATATTTGCATTAAAAATAACAGACACATTCATTCCTCCAAAGATCCTTTCGCATCCTCCATCTCTGAGAAAGCAGAAGAATCAAATGGCAATTGTTGTCCTCATGTAGAGATTTGTAATAGAAACATTAAAGTCAGTGTGAATGGAGAATGAATGGGAATGCATGGATGTGGAAGCACCAGAAGGAATGGCAGGAGGGTTAGTAAAAATGCAGTTGGTGATACAACCTAGATCAGCTGGTCAGTAATATCACTGTACTTCCACACACAGCTTCTCAGGACACCCAGATCAGAAAAACAAAAGGCAGCTTGAAACAAAGGACAAACTGCCATCTGAAGCTAATAASAGATGATGAAGGGAAGGTAAAGAGCAAGACCTGTAGCCGTAAGACACCCAGATAAGGAGACAGAAGACAGTGAGTAAATCCTAATGATTTACAGAACAGGGCCTGGATGGAGAGACAAAAGATCATAGTCACTGTCAGCTCCTAAAGGAGCTAAAGGCACATCCAAAAACCAGCATGTGGTGACCAAATTAAGAAGAACACAGGAGGATTAAGGAGGACTAGATACTTGGCATCTCTTGTCTTCCATGTCACGGTCAGTGATCCTGGCCAGACCACGTGTGTCAAAGCTTAGTGCATGAGTGCTGGAGAAACCACCCAGACACGTCTATGTTAGTGCTTGTGAATGAGTTAGTGTGAGTAAATGAAATCAGTCTTCTTTTAAAATAAAATCCCCTCCCCCATCTGTACTGTCTGACATTGAGCTTTGCTACATTGTTGCTGCAATACTGCAGCTAGACTCAGGCTTCCTTTATGAAGTCCTACTGTAACACTAATCATGTAAACTGTACTTGCATGGCCAAAATCTATACCAAAGCTAAAAAGAGAAGCTGCTCTCTGCTGTAGATATCATTTCTACATCCTTTGTGTGAGACACAAAAGAATTGGTAGTTAACCAGTTTTCTCATACCTTCCATTCTAAGTAGGTGCTTGTCTAGGTAAGTCTTCACATTTTCTTTACCAAGGAGTGGGCAGCTGAGTGGGGATGGTATTTGAAATGTCAGCACTGTTTTTCTTTACTGTGCTGACACCTTGTGGTAATGTTATTACCATGCTGAGAAATTACAAGGATGCGTGCTGCATGTT
The DNA here is from genome assembly GCF_003343035.1 of Apteryx rowi. Lineage (NCBI taxonomy): Eukaryota > Metazoa > Chordata > Aves > Apterygiformes > Apterygidae > Apteryx > Apteryx rowi. Next base: position 5,840,882 of record NW_020447419.1, on the reverse strand, counting down.
TGCTTTGTGTTTTCCTGTTCAATCTGTCAGGGCTCCCCCATGTTCTGCACCTGGCAGAACATGTCTCACTGCCTGCATTTCCTGGCACGGAAGGGGTCTGTGTATCATTGTCCAACTTAGCTCCCAGCAGCCATGAGCCTCTTCAGCTGTCAAACGGTGGATCTTTGCTTTCTCCTGTTTTCGTCTTTGCCTTGGACTGTATCCACTTGTTTCTTACTGCTTCTGGGCAGCACTTGTTTGAAAATTCAGTCCTTTCTTGGTTGTCCATCATTCCAATAGATGTCAGCAAAGGCGAATGCAAAGCTCTTTCTCCGCACTATCAGGAACAACCTATTTCAAGAGCGCTGCAGAAGAAAGGAGGCTCAGAGAAGGAGGGCTCTCGAGATAATGGAGAAAAGGCACTTCCCTACTCAAAAAAACCCTCTGTGAGTTTGTTTCCAGTGAATTTTTACTCTCTGAATAGGATGTGTAGGCTGTAAGATATTGCTTGATGGTGTCTTTTGAGAAAGTGACTTTGTTATGACAGACACCATGTTGTGATTTTTCTATAAAATATGAAAGTATAAATGGTAAGTTGCTGCACAGTGTTCTGTAACTTAACTATGATTACCATGCTGGCAACCTAATGACCAATTGTCTTGTAAAATATAACATGCGTATGTCTTCCTTCCCTCTTTCCTAGTGTCATCTCTCTTTCTCCATGCCATTTCTTATCATGTTCAGTCTAGGGTCAAGCACTGCAAATATGTAGTACCTGACCCTGAACAACTGCATGGTTTTTTAACACTTCCTCTCTGTCAAAATCATTGGAAATTAACTCTCTGAATACTTCTTGCATGTTGGCCCATAGTGCATTCTTTGAGACTCATTCTCCTAAGTCCCCCTGAATGTCAGTCCTGTGGGATTGCTCACAACAGCGAGTAGCTGATCTCTTACATCACCATTCCAGTTCCTTCAGATCAGTTCTGATTTGCTTGCTTTTAGTTAATGTGTAAATGCATTRCTGTATTTCCACTGACCATACTGGTTAATAAAGAACTGTATGGAAGTCTTGCTATGATTTTCTCTRTAGTTGCTCCTTTCTTGCTTTGAGCTTTTGGTTGATATTTATGTGTAAAAACTGAAGAGAGTGATTATATGAGATAAGCACCACATATTTATGAAGGGTGAAATTCCATAGTAATTGTATAAAGGTCTAGCAGATCTCTTTCATCCTACATGTGTTCTCCATTTGAGACTTCAATGAAATTGAAATGGGGAAAAATAGTCACTCTTCTCCAAAGGAATGAATTTCATCCTTTTTGTCCTCATGAGAAAGGGGAGAAAAATCTGTTTGTAAAACTTGATCGTGCTACACTGATAGGTAAAGTTTTTGCTATTAGAAACCAGATTTTATATACAGTAAGGCCAATAGATGATAGTTACAGTGATTCTCACAGAGAATATTATTTCAGTTTTTGTTCTTTAGAACGCAGTAAAATGCTAAACATTTTTCATTGTTCATTTTTCCTCAGTCATATTCAGTAACAAAAATCCTTTCTTAATTCTCAGTATCATTTAATCCTGTCAATAATCAAGGTTTTTCTGTAACTCTGTGGGTTTTTCCTTACCAGTTATTTGTTCAGCAGTCAGTGAGATAAAGCAGAATTTGGGGTTGCCATTCTAGGTGTCACTGTGTGACTTGTAGGTGTCTCAGCCTTTCCTAGCATAAAATGGCCTGAACAGCAGGATTTCTGGTCCTTCTCTATCTTTTTGTAGTTGGTGTTCCCAGTATATTTAGTCCTTACCTAGTACTGGCTAAAGGAATTGAAAAGAAGCAGCAAATTGCACTGATGCTTAATGGGAGGAAAGAAGAATTTGCTGCTGAAGTGCTGTTGAAAGAGTAGAATTCATTCCAAGGAATTTCATTCTTGCAACCAAAACAGCCAGTGGGCATGGATAAATCATGGTTCTTGCTTAGTCARTGGCATAGTTGTCTGTCTGTGCATTAATTTTATCTTGATCATTCTGGGTACCAAAACTGTGTAAGGCCTAATCCATTCTCTACTCATTAATTTTTTGTTGGTRTTACAGTGCCCCTGCAGAGCTCAGTGCATTACCACAGTCTGGCCCTGAAAACCTGCCTTTCCCAGTGGACAGACCTGTCCTGGAGTCACTCAGGGTCATATCTGAAAACAGAACAGTAACGCAGCAGAATGAGAATAATGGCAAAACACCTGAGCAAGGCAAGACAGCAGTTCAGGTGAGCCAAACATGAAGCTGTAATAAATAGTGCTAAAGCTTGAGGAAGACCTACCAACTTAACTGTTTGATTGCCTTCTGAATACCAATGAAGAAGAAATTTAATGCACAGCTTCAACTTTCTGTTATTTTCTCACTTATGAAAAAAAACCTGTTAATCTGAAAACTTGGTGAAGCAAAAGTGTGATACCTTTCCAAGGTTAGTGACTAACTGCTTGACTTCTGTGAATTTCTGAAGCGTACGTAAGAATATTTGCTCTGTTACTTTTTTTTTTTAATTTGCCTTCAAGTAGCATATTGAAGACCAGCTAATACTGGAGCCCTCTCTCCATTCCAACAGTAACAAAATGCCACCTCATCCTCCTTTTGCAAGCAAATGTCAAGGGAGGACATTTGATTCTCATTAAACTTAGGCCATTTCTATCACCATGGCAATATCAAGAGAACAGAATGGACCCTTTTTAAGGATGAACCCAGAGTAGTGTCCACTCCAACTAAAATAGATCATGTGTAAATCTCTCTTGTCAATCCAGTTCCAGGTTCTCTGTACAGAAACAGTGGACTGGGAAGGACAGTGTAAATAAAAATAAGTACATAACAGTTTTGTTTCTGTATTTACTTGAGAGGTTGGTAGTTCTCCGCACGTACTCAGAATATAGGAAACACTGGGTTGTCTTAAAACCAGTTTGTGTCATACACTCATCCTGTTCTTTCCAGAAGCCATGGGTGAAGTAAGTGAGAGTTAGCCTGTGTGTGACAGCCTTTGGCTGTCACTCCTGTGCTGCTCTTTGGAAGATCTGTCTTTTAGAACTTGCTGCCTGACACGATCTATAGTGCCAGCCAGCATATATATCTGCAGGAGCAGCTGTGCACAGGCATTATTTAAGTCAGAAGAATGTAATTTTGATGTCTTGGACTTGTCATTTCAGAAGATGGTGAGACAGGACTTTGCATCCCTGCTGTGGGATTCTGTCACACTCATTGTTGCCTTGTTCAGTTTCTCTCTGGACTGGGAATTCTTTATGAGCTGTTTTACACTTCTTTCCAACATGTTATAATGCAGATTTCARTCTGGCTTAAAAAGATGTAGACCGGAATTGCAACTCTAGGTAGCTTTTCAGAGAATCCATGAGCTTGAAGGCCCTGGGAACCCGGCTCTTAGTCTCACAATTTCCTGGCAGCCCTGATTCCAGCCCAGCTTACACCACGCCTCTATAGCAGCTTACCTGGAAGGTATTTGTCTCCCTGACTTCTGGGACTACTGTCCCCTGCATGACCCAGAGACTCCTCCTTCCATCCAAAGACCAGGAGTTTCTCTTCTCCCTTCTTCATCCAGTCTGTCTCCATCCATCTCCCTGTCCCAGAGCAGTTGTGTGACTTGGAAGAGACTGTTCCCAAAYTGGAATCTTCCCTTTTGCAGAAATTCCAGGAAATGAGTTTTTGTTCTGATTGAAAACAAAACAAAACCTCAAACACTTAGAATTTGCCATAGGTCAAAGAATTTGTCCCATGGAAGAAATTTTCCAGTTAGAAATATTTTTTGCATCAGTTGATTGCAATCAGTTAGCTGGAAGAAGTTAACTAGTAAAAAATTGTAAAACAGACCGTATGTCAAAATTTCCATGCTTACTTATAGCAAAATTTGCATAAAAAATGAAATGTGGTTGCTGATAAAATTATAAACAGGTGTTTTTCTCTCTTTCCTTATAGACAATAGCCTCTTCTGAGGCAGATGTGTTAAAAATGCATGAATCCATCAAAAGTATCCACAATGACACCAGGTAGGTAAATGCAGTAATACAGTGACTGAAGGCTGATGGGCAATGCTGTGCCAGTTAAGGGTTAGAAGAAAAATCATTTCTCCTTACTTTAGAGATTTTGAGATTAAAAAAAAAAATCCTATCAATTCAGGGTGAATGATAAAACTTAACAACAAAAATTGCAAATTAAGATAATTGGAAAAAACAATTTCAAGCCAAGCAAAACATTTCATTTTGCTTTCATCAGCTCTTCACTATTATAAATTAGTTCACATTTCTAAAAGTCATTTTTAATGGAAAGAATGATCTTTCTCATAGAAATATCAAAACAGGATATTTTCCCACATTTTTCTCTGAATAAAAAGTTAATCAAAGCCAACTTCTTAATTTACTTGTAGTGTTTAAATCAAGGCAGGATATCTTTCTAAAAAATATGCTGTAATTCAAATAGAGTTCCATGTAGTAACTATTGGGAAAAATTTCATGACTCAGATTATCATGGAAGTCCCTTTTGGTGTTCTAAGCTTTGACATGATTGAATATTCATTCCTAAACTATAATTTTTTTATGTGTGTGATATGGGTTTTGCTGTGACCTTGCTCACCTTTTCCTTTCACCTTTGCTCTTTCCCCTCCCTCATTTCTGTAGTTGTATATGAATGTGCTGTAGATATAATCATGTTTGTGACCACTGAAACCAATGGAATTAAAACAGCGCATAGAATTTGATCCTGAATCTACTCTCTTTATTTCCTTCAGTGTGTTGAGTTCCCTCTGTTCCTGTTTTGTTTCATTCTAATAAATCAATGTACAACTGCTATTGTACTGCTGTGCTGAAGGGCACTCCAAGACAAGCAAAGCATTTGCAGTTTCACTGTAAGTCTGTGTCCTTACCTCACTCTCTGTTCTCACATGGGAAAATTTTGAGATGGCAAACGTCCTCAGCTTTCACTGAAATTAGGAATAGTTGAGAGGATAGCTGAGAAGCCTGCTCCTGAAATACTGCATTAGCCCCTGACCCAGAGTTTGTCATATAGCTGGGTGTATGAATCATATTACTCAAGGGAAGCTCTTTGTTGTTATTTGTGGACCAGCTTACAGAAGTTATGTACCTGTTCACAGGACTGGGCTCTGAGATGATTGAAGGTAGTCAACACTTCACAGTAAAGGCCTATTAAATGCTGTTAAAAGGGACTACTGTAATACTAGTTTTAATTTCAAATGTTCTGAGGGACTGTCTGTTCAGCCAAGTCTTGCATAATTCCACTGAAGATAATGGGACTTTTCGCCTGTGTGAGCCAATGCATACCCAAAAGAAAGAGAATCAGCTGAACTTCTGGATGTAACTAAACAAGGCAGATAACTATTTTGGCTGTGTGATATGCAACAGTTGATTTATTGCTGCAGCATTAACCAGCTTTTATATGTCTCCACCTCAGTAGTGGGGAGAACAAAACTGTACTTCTACCCTGACTTCTTAGTCAGATCCTGCCTCTAGACCAGAGATATGGGCGGTATTTTGGCATGCTCTGCTCTGAGCAGGTAATTTCTGAATCTCCTTTGGTGTGTGTGGGAGGGTGGCACTTCTCCTTGTAAAAAATCTCATTATCTTTTCAAGGACAGTGGCCTATGCAGGAACTATCTGTATTGTCAAACAAGCTGCACAAAAGGTCTGGAGCAAGAAGGAAATCAGTCAGAGAGGGAGAGAGGCTGTCATTATTCCTTTGCTGCCCAGGGAAAGACGGTGGGAATCTCCTGCAGGTCAGGGTTTGCCATAAGTAGTTTGCTTCTAGATGGAGAGGCTGCCCTAATGTCTGTCCCTGTTGCAGCTGCCTTTGTGGAAAGTGGCAAAAACCCAAGATGAAAGGGTCAGTCTTGACCCCACTTCTGCTCAGCAATCATCTTTCCTCATCTGGAACGTGTACAAGTATCTGAAGGGAGGGTGTCGAGAGGATGGGACCAGACTCTTTTCAGTGGTGCCGAGCGACAGGACGCGAGGCAATGGGCACAAACTGAAACACAGACACTTCCATCTGAACATGAGGAACACTCCTGTTCTTGATAATTCTGGTCTAAGACCAGCTCCTGAAATACTGGCCTCTAACCCTAGAGCTATCTCCTGAACTGACAGATAGGAGAAAGTTTGTACTACAGTATTTGCACTTTTCCGGGTTTGGGTGTGTGCGTGTGTGTGGGTAGGTGTGTAATGGGTTATTTGATCTAGTAAAATCCCCACCCTCCTGTGTTCCTGGCAGGTACATGAAGAAGCAATTCAACAAATTGAAAGACAAAGTACAGTTCCTTCACAACTGCCAGGAAGATAAAAGCTGCAAAATAGAAGCAAAGCTCCAAAACCTGATAGCAAGCCATGAAAACCTGAAAATGAAGCTGCAGCAAGTGAAGCAAGAAGTAAAGGTATAGTGATAAATGTACCAAGAATCTTCACGGTTATGGGAAGTTACCAAGCATTAACTGTTCCTTTTCTTGTTGACCAGTATTCTTAATTTTATTTTGTGCACTCTCTGCTTGTCTGCTCAATCCACCTATTGTTTTTTTTCTTCAAAGACAGTATAGGCTCTCCATGGCAGGGATTTTCTTTTCATTCTGTATATATTCAGCACCTAGCACAGATATCAATGTCTGGGATGTTTAGATACTACTGCAATGAAAATAAGAATGAGAGGGGATTCCAATAGGAGTGAGAAAACGTTTTCCAACAGAATCGTTAGATACTTCATTGCAGTCTTTAGAGAAGAATCCTGTGTTGTCATGGGATAAACAAAATACTCTTTTGTCATTCCTAATTGCTGTCTTGCACAGGAATGTGATTTAGACCTCTTGTGAAAAATATTTTATTTGTATTCAATTATATTAACTCTTTAAAGTGTCTCTGAGATTCTGAAAGGTCCTGTTTTACAGGGAAGGCATGCACCTTCCTGTATGCCTTCTGGCACCTGCAGTGTTTTTGTGTATCCTCTTCTGCCATGCTGCTTTTTAGAGTGGTTTTCAAGGACTGTCAAACATATGGAAATGCCAGACAAGTCACTAGTGCACACTTGGTCAGCTGTATATCACATGCACAGAGGAGTCCAATATGACCTGGCATGTCATACCCTTCTGTGTGTGTGCTGTGACACTGGCCTGTCCACAACATGTGAGATTGGCTGCACACATACAGATAAGTGTCCAGTGCATGCACGGTCAGTTCAGTGCATCCCAGTTATGCCACACTCGGCATTCATGCAGTTTATGGTGTTTACCATCATAGCTCTGTCTGGAAAATCCCAAGCACAAATGTGGTACCAACAACAAACCTGTTTTTGGAATTTCGAATGTTAACATATATGAGGTGTTTGATATGGGCCACACTGTACAATATACATATATTTTTTTCCTTAGTTAAATTTTCTGAAAATTTTTTCTAAAATAATTTAATATTGGAACATTATTATTCCCACGTTTCAGTGACATTAAAGAGTATAATGTCTTCAGATTGGAAATGTGGAAAAAGTGGCCRCATAGATTTCTCCAAACTCAGACACAGGGTTTTATGTTATTGCAGGGAATTATCTTATTTGTGAAAAGAATGGTTTGGTACACTAGAAATTAAAAAAAAAAAAATCTGACCCAAAATTATTTTCCCATCTTTTTTAATACTACCAGCAAACCAAAATATAAATTATTTTCACAACCTAGTTTCTGTTTTTGTCTATTGTAGGCGATATTACAGTCATCAGACCATTCATCATTTGTACTGTGTCAAAATACGATGCCAAGAAATGAGCATGCCTTGCTGGAAAGAAGAATGCAGGATGAATTAAATCCTGCCCTAATAAAGCCTATTTCCAGAAAATGTACAGACTGGAAATCTTTGAATCCCCCCAACTCCGCAAATAAAATGCAGGTTTTACAGGCTCCAGAGGCTATTGCTGCAGCGAACTTTATGTTCTCAGAAGATCCACTGGAGTTAGTGTCCTTGCAAAGTGACAGACCTTTTATGGGACAGTATAAAAAAGCAAAAGAGAATCAAACACATCTGCCCCAAATGACAGAAAACTCCCTCAGTGGAATCATGAGGAATACAGCTCTTGTTCCCACGGCAGTACAGATACCACCTCATGAGAAAGAAGTCAGCGAGGAAGCAGAACTGCAGCAGCTAGTGATGAAACTGAGGGATGCGTTGTCTCTCCAAGCCCGACCAGGTAAAAGTTCTCCAAATTAACTAGACACTGTCTTCTCACCTTCATCCAGTTTACTCCATAATAGCGTACTCGGCTTGTAATCAGTTAGCCCTCAGAGGAAAGTCAGAATCTTGCCTTTGCCATTGTAGAATTACTTCAGCACCACATTGCTGTAAGGTGGAGTTTAGTCCCTAATGCTTGAGTAATTTGAAGCAGGATAAGACAAAGCTCTTAACAGAAAGTCAGTCTCCGCAGTCAATTAAGGAACAAACTCATGCTGGTAAAGGCACCAGAGATCTTTTCTGTTGCCACCTCTATGACATTGTAGCTATGGCTCTAGTCCCAGACAGACTCCCAGCAGTACAAAATAGCTTTGTAATCAATGGTCTTACTACAGCAGAGCTTTATTCAGTGCTCAGGATGCCTCACTTTTGATAATGAGGATGTAATGAAGAGAGGTGACAGACAAAGCTGCTGTTTCTATATAGCTATCTTAAATTGGAGTTTTATAAAGAGTTTTTCAGAGCTCCCACGGAATCCAAATGCTCTGAGAGACCTAAAATCTGTTCTCTGTTTCAGCTCAAGAGTCTGCTTTGAAGCAGCAGTTCTTCTCTACAGCTGAAGATGTTTGCAGATCCTTCTCTGACCTCATCAACCAAATAACTTTGCCAGTTTGGAAGTGATGGAAACTAGCATTCACCTTACAGCTTCACAGAAATATTGAAGGTAATTGAAGCCATGTCACTCTAAAGTGTCTCAAATATTTCACTGTAATAACATAGCATAACAGAGTTCTGCCTTTACTGACTTCACCAGGGCCTCTAAACTGATGTTAGAGAAGGATGTCCCTTTCTACTGGTGGTTTCCAGCTCATTTGCAGAAGATGGAGGGCCATCTGATAAAATTCAGCATGTCCTCACTAATGCTACACTGGTTTACACAACTTCCTGTCCTGTACTTTCTTCTCACTGCTTTATAACTGATAATGCTTTGTGTTTCAGGAACATCTGTTTTTTACATAAGAGATAGCTTGAGTCAACTAGTGTCAGTGATATATCATCTGTCATATCATTGTTTCGCAGACTGAATGGAAGGAATAAATTCTGAACTGTCAGCCTTCTCAATACTTAAGTATTCACATTTTTGCAAACAGTTGAATTCATATTTAAAGGAAAAGATGTTCTGAACAGATAAAGGAATTCGATTGCTTTAGAAGGGCCCTTCATTATTGCTTAATATATATGTAAGTACAGAATTTATAATACAAATGTAATGTTACTTGCAGCATCTAAAATATTGGAAAAGTATTTCTTTTTCTTTGATTGCTAGCACTGTGTTTTCTAAAACTCTTAGAGTATTAAAAATACTTATCAAGCCTATATACTCACACACAGGCATATATATGCATGTAAGTAAGCACAAACTGTGTGGAAGTTTGTAAATCGATGATTGGCTTTAGCTAACAGATGCACTTGTTGAAGTCAATTGCAAAGCTTCTATTAGGCATCACCAGAGAAGCAGTCTGGGATTTGAAGAGAAAGGAAAATACCAGACAAAAGCACCATCATATATGGCTTTGATCCATCCCTATTACAGCCTAGCTTCATTTCTTATGATAATGGGTACGTGAAGGCCTTAGAGGGAATTTTGCTCATTCTTAGAAGAAAAATAATAGGTGCTCATTGCTTTCCTTGTATTACTTCCTGTTGGCTGCATGTTTCTTACAACGGTGCCACTTCAGTGATTTCAGTGAGATGCATTGGTATAACATGTGATGATAGAGAGGATCATTGAATGTGCGTTGTTTTAATGATAGCAGTTCTGAAGATTGAGGTAATGGGTGAAGACAGGGTATGTTAATGATAATTAATGATGTTATTACAAGAGGTTGTACTATTTTGGGTTGTTAATTATTTGTTAAATAACAACATGAACTAATAGCAAACTTACTGATTCCTTAGCAGTGCAGATGATTGCCCAGTTCTCTCTCTTTAGCTGTTGATACACCATGGTTTGAGTTCTTTCCTAGGAATTGTGCTGTATCTCTTGTTGATGACAGCAGCAAGACAGACATTTATTCTGATAGTGCACAAAAGTGTTTTAAAGATCTGAGAAATATAAATGATTCAGTACCACTTCAGAGAGTAAAATTATAGGTCCAGCTACTTGTTGTCACTGTTCTGGAGGAGGTATACAAAAAACAGTGAATGAGTATGTGGATGTGGGCTCAAAAGCAGTCATGGTTCAAGAGCAATTTACATACTCTTAAGTGTTTTAGTTGAAGTCACTGGAACATAGCAGCTTACTAAGAAAGAAAAGACTCCTAATGGTTACAGGAATTTGTTTGTGACTACTAAGAAAAAAAATCAATTTGGGTGAAAGCAAATTATTTTGGAAGCTCTGAGAGAAAAGTCAGGTAAATTACATATGCTAAAACTTAGCTTCATATATAATCAAACAGGGTTAGGCTGATGTGATTGAAAAGGCCAATGAAAATATAGTGTTTAAGAAAAGCTACTCAGCAAAACACTCAATTTTCCACCTAGAGTTTCCTGGTTTTGTATTTTTTAGAATGAATTATAATCACTGAGATAAATGGACTGTCTGACTTGTATTAAAATGACTAGAAAATCTGTTTTCTTCTGGTAGCACCTCAGCCACCTCCTTGAAAGACCTTACACTGTGGTGGTGATGATAATGAACATTCCTGGTTCTTTCTGCTACTTTTGGTTACAGGAAGCCTTAATTATGCATAATGCAAATATTCAAGAATTACAAACCACAGATAATGGTATGGAACTGGAAGTTAACAAACAATTTGCAAAGGCAAGGTGTAAAGGGTGAAAAATAAAGAAAGTAACTGAAGGAGGAGGACCCCAGAAAACACTTAGCGATGAGGTCACTAGAACATGGATGCATCTGTATTCTGACTTAAACAGGATATAGTGTGAGACAGAAACTTAGTAGCTTTTGTGATATAACAGTGCCAAGAGATACAAAGAACAGGCCAAGGAACATAACTACTGATATTGAGAAGATACCCATCAGCTTCTGATGAGGCTTTAAATACCCTTCAGAGTCAGTGCAACTGAATTAAAATTGGTCATAAACAGCAACAGCTGAAAAATACTGGTTTGGTCAGGTGCAATAGGGGGACAGGTCTGGAATGCAAATCATTACAAATGGGTATCACTGAACCTCTTAGCATTTAGCTCTTACTTCATGGCAGGAGATAAAGACTCAAGGAAGTGTTTTCCATGCTGTTAGGCAGCTGTTTAGCTGCCAATTCCCTATAAGATGAAAGGAACAAAATCCCAAGCCCTTTATTTTGTTGTTACTCAGTCCAGCTCACAGTGAAGCAATCTCAGTCAGGCATGAGGTAGTTTGACAGAGAAAAAGGTACCTAGGGCTTGCATTGCCAGCTTTCCTCTGGGTGACTCCTCATGTGTCATGTTTATATTTACCCCACTGAAGTATCATGAACAGTTCTGTAGGAGGTGAGAGGAAAAAGTTATGATTTTTTTTTCCTCCTCTATGTTACTCTAACAAAAATATAGTCCAAGATACCTCCAAGTGTTACAGTTCTGAGGGATGCTCTGAATTTAAATAATCTGAAGTAATTGGAGTCATTTTCAAGGGGGGTGTGGTAGAAATGCTAGTAAATTGTGCAGAGTAATTTGTTGTTTGATCAGATATATTCATTATTGTGACATTAATACTTTCTGCTTCTGGGCTGCAATGATTTGTGATCATAAGCCTAGTTAATTACTAAGAAAACCCAAGCATTTTTTTACTTAGAGTCCCCTGCTCATTAAACTTAGGATTTAATAAGATGGTAAGCATTACTACAGCCTCTTTTAAAAATGGAAATGTTGACCACATGGATTTGCGCAACCTCAGACAGGAAGTTTTATTTTATCACAAGGATTAAGGAAACAAGGACTCAACAAGGCCAAGGATGTAAAGCGTTTCCTGAACAGCCACCTTCATCACAGGTTTCTGACTTGCAATGCTGGAAGAAAATGGAAGATCACATAGCAAATTAGTGGGAGAGTCAGAGCCTCCTCTCTGTCAAATGTCCCCATGCCTTTGGGCTTGTGCCTCTTTGATCATTTAAGATGTCCCCACCTGGAGCACATGCTCATTCTGTCCTTTTCCTGTCACACTCAGACTGAGGAACAGTAAGCCACAGTAGCTGCAAACACACCCCTGGTTCTTACCTCAAGATCTGCAATGAAGATCACAGGGGAGAGGGATAGGAGGCAATGCCTTGTCTATAATCACGGGCCCATTTTGAATTATTCCTTTGAGAATGTACAGCAAACCTACTCACATTCCATATTCACAGCACTTTCTTAACACAGCCAACCTCAAAGGCCCAAATTTATAGTGAGTGAATGAATAGCAAACATCAGCATCATCCAGTTCTGTTTTCCTGTCAAACTGTCGAGACCTGGAAAAAAGCAAGCAAGACCTAAGCTATAAAATAGAATTGAGCTCTGAGCCCATCAGAGGGAAGAAAATACGTGAGGTAGGAGTTCCTTTAGGAATTTTATTAATTGCAAGTTTATATTTAATTGCATCTCCTTTTTATTTCAGCACAATTAATAACACATTGTCATCTTTACAGCAGCAGTTTCCAACTGTTCTCCATAGTGTGACCTCATATTAGAGACTAAGTTGTTTTCTCAAACCTTCCTCCACATACTAATCCTTCCCTCCCCATTTCCTCAAAGGCCAAATGATGCTACAGCCTGTTAATTAAGAAACTTGCTGAGGCAGGGCACTATTGTGAATTTGTCTAAGATAAACATCAGCTTGGTCAGCAGTGGTATTTCACTGTCTCTGTTGTTATATGTGAGGAGGAAGAAGGATGCCAGCAGTCCTTTCCTAGAGAATCCTGTTGTTACGGTAGGAACGTGTCTAGATTGAAAGCACTAGCCTATTCCCAAAAGGCCCTATGAAAGAGCAGCTAAAACAAAAAGTACCTGTTCAGATCGTTTCTCTGGTTTTACATTCTCTTGAGTTTGAGAAAGATGAGGACAGGTAACATCTGCTCTACAGCAGTACCAATCCCACATGGCTGAGGCATGCAGCCCCTACCATACTCTGTTGCTGGTGTTAATAGCGGTAGGGACTGTGGGTGAAGATTGTGTCTCTTGTGTTAATACAAAGCTGGGCATAATGGGGCTTTTAGATATATTAACTTAGGTAATGAACAACAGTAGTACAAGAGAGAGCAGATCTGTTGTAACAATGCCCTTGCCTGTCTCCCACGCGGTAACAGAGCACTCTGGTAAGCTGTGGCAGAGGCAGCTGGGGAGACAGGGTGCTGAGTACGCTAAACTACGTGCTCCCTGAGCTCGTGCTGCTTTAGCGTTTCCCCCCTCTCTTGAGCGTTTGAATGAGTGCTTAACTTTAAGCACAAATTCAGCGCCACTGAAGTTGATAGGCCTCTGAATTTTGCTGTCTGCTTCCATAAGATCAGCATTTCACACCGTGGGACTATGTTTAAACTTTGTTTCATTCAGGCCCACTAACTACTTCAAGATTTTATTTACACATTTTGCTACTTAAGCCTATTTCTGCAAGTTGCTGAACACCCAAAGTGTGCAAATGAGCAAATGAGTTTTTCTTCAGGCATTTTGCAAAAAACAAATATTGCCATATGCTCAGGGAAAGACACTGTGAATGAGCAACTAAATGTATTTACCCCGAACAGCTGAGTTTTGTAGTTGCTTTCATCCAGTCAGGCAGTGGTAATATTTCATTTCATCAAAGCATCAAGTATCAATTGCCCAAAGTTACGTTGCTGAATTAATACCAAATTGCCTGTTAGAGTTATCAGTAAAAGTCAGAGGGAACTGATTTGGCTACAGAGAGTTTGCAAACCATAAAAGAAGCAAATTCAAGTTATGCCAAGAGGATTCTTTTAATTAACAACTCTAAGTGACAATATGTAACAGTTTAACATTTTTCAGAACTAAAAATTTTGGGGAAATATTAACTTTGCTGCAAGTTGCCATAAAAATGTCATGTGAAAGCAAACAGGAGAGGGTCTGGTAACACCTGTTAATTTTTTTTTTTCTGGAAAACTGAAAACATTTTTTGAAGATATTTTTAATATAAAAATATGTACTACTTTTCTTTGGTAGAATGATGTCTTCCAGCAATAGTTGCTTTGTACAAACATACACCTGTACATAAAATAAAACATCACCATCTCAACTCTAATCCTGTCCTGGAGTCAGTGAAGGTTTTTGGCAACTTCCTGAYTGGCTTGTCTGTATCTTATTGAACGATCAGTTGTTTCTATTTCAGCACCCAAAATACAATGAGTTTTAGTAGCTCACATGCAGTATAAAAAGCTCACATACATACACATTAAAGTGGCCAACTGCTTATAAATCATGCAGTTTATTAAAGAGACTGAATTCATAGGCAATTAAAAAAAATTCACAGATCCAAGAAGCCAAAGTTAATCAGAGACACAGTGCTCATAGTTACAGGCTTTCTTCCACCATGTAAAGTAACATCCATGAGGATTAAAATGCAAAAACTGAACAAATAGTTTTAAAAAAAAGTACAGATAAAGATCTTAGTCTAAATGTGTTATTTCCTCTTTTTGCCTAGCTCCTCAGTGACTCTTCCAAGTAACGTAGATCTACTCTTTTGCACGTAGACACTTATTAAATCTTCAAACACATCTTTCTTCTTCAGAACTGGCATCCTCTGAATATGAGAAAATATCCCTGAAAAGTGACATGAAAATATATAAAGTTATCAATTTCCAAACAACAAAGAGCAGCTGAGTGCTCAGCTTGCCACATCTGTATTTCCTCCATTTTTAGCTGCTACTGTCCCAATTTTATCAGCAGCAACTAATTGTCATTGCCCCAAAATCTCTTGTTTTGGTGATAGCCATATCCCTCTGTTTGCAAGTTGCCCTTCATTGACAAGTTACTTTGAACTTTTCCCCCCAGCATGGACCTTTTCCATCAGTGTTCATATAAAAGTTTCCTATTTGTAATGAGCAAAGTCAGAGCACCCAACTATCAGAGTCATGTCCTGGTCTTACCAACTCACTAACTTGCCATCAACCTCCTTGCACAGTAGATGAGATTTATCATAAAAGTTAGTGGCACATTTGAAGAATGATAGGATATTTTCTATGCAATGGTCTCCAAAAGCCTGTTGATTGGCTTTATTTCTTTCAATCACATTTGTTTTCTGAAAAAGTAACTGTTTAACACAATACCTGCTCACATGCATAATACAGCAGCCTTTGTCCCACTGCCCTGGCTGGCACCCTGCAGCCCCAGCAGAGTCAGGACAGCAAGTTGGGCCGTGTGTGAGGGTTGATCTGAGCCCAACTGCCTGCACCTGTGAGGGGAGGTGTGCACAGCTGTGGCCACTCTGAGGGACCTGGCAGTAGAGGAGCCTGTGGGACCAGGAGAARAAAGGTAGAGAAAAAGTAGGGCGGGGGGAGGGGGGTTGGTGTTTGTATTCTCCAAATGTTTATAGTGAAGTGCTACATGACTGCTGAGGAGGGTTTATTCTGTACAGCTGATCTTCAGGAAGATTTGTGGTGAGTWCAAAAGCTTTATTTGCTTTTGTTTGCTTCATTTTTCCTTGTGATTTTCAAGTCCTTGTTTTGACTTTATGAGAGTTGTAATTGCTCTAGCACATCTAACTCCAGTGTTGTATTGTGAAAAATGCTTTTGTGAAAACTGCTTTTTCATAGCATTTGGATTTTGTTAAGGGAAGGGAATGTGTAGCTAAAGATACCTTGGCCAGATAATTCTAAAGGCTCTCCTCATCTGCCCTTTTGCACTCAGTCTGGAGCTGACTAGCACTTCTCTGCAGGATGTCTGGAGATATCAAGTTGTAATGCTGTCGGATTAAATGGGACTCCAGTGGATGGAGTCTGGGTGTTTTTCAGATAATTCATAATTAGCAGTGATTTTTCAGTTTTGATTTTTGTTAAGGTTTTTATGGATTGTGATAGAGCCTGAAGAGTATCTTCAGACCTTTTGGTAACCTCAAGGAGGAGTCTAGCAGGACTAGAGTGATTCAGAAAACAGCGTTTGGCGCTGTAAGTCTGGACTGGACTATTTCTACCACTGTCTTGGTAAACTTGGTCTCTTGGTCCTGTTTCCCAGATGAACAGAGTCTGAGAAACTGTGAAGGTGCCTGTTAGGTGTGATAGTGTGGTTCTGTTCAGCAACATCTGAAAGGTTTACCAAGGACTTCACTAGGTTTTTTGACTTAGAATTTTTTGTTTGTTTTTCCTAGAAAAGCGCAGTTCCTGATACTCTATTTTTACGATGGCCTCATGTGGTTAACCCTTTCATTCTGAAATCTGATGCTATAATAATAACACCTTAGCAGCAGTATTTCTGCGCTAAGTTCAGATCTCTGTCTTGCTTTTTCATTTCAATGATATGTTTAAGGTACTACTGTGAATACAGCTTACAAGTTGCTCTTGATTTACAATACTGTTTACCATTTAAAAAAAAAAAAGGTAAGATTAAATTGGTGCAAGTATTTGGGAGGAATAAAAACCAATAAGTTCAGTGTAGATCAACAAAGATGTTCTCAACAGATACAAAAGTAAGAGTATAAGACAAAAAAAATCTAGCATTAATGTTTGACTTTTAAAACAGCCTGCTGAAAGCTATTCATATCTGCCCATGTAGATACGGAATGAAGTACACAAGGTCATTCAAATGCTAGCAGTGCTGCTCTTTGGGCTGAGAAAACAGGCTTGTACATCTTCTTATGCATAAGCGGTAATTCAGTTCCTCATCGTTTGCTAGTGTGAGATTTCTATCTGCAATTATTAACAATTGATTTTTCGGTTTTCAGTGACTAAACAAGGCAGTAGGGTCAGGAGTTACGAAGATTAGAACAACCAGCTTTGTTAAGAAACTGGAAGGCTTGGATGAGAGGTTAGATAGCTTGTTCAAAAAATGAAATTTAGGCTGTCACTGCTGTAAGCTGCCTGCTACTAACTGGTGTTAATCAATTGTACAGAGAAACCAGATGAACTGATTACAATTCACAAAACAGAGAGGCAAAAGAATAAGGAAGGGTGGGGAAAATCCTTGTTTCTCTTAAAGTGTGCATACTAAGTAGTGTCTTAAAATCTCTCTGTATGGGAGTAAACAGTTATTCACAAAACATGTAATTTGTTTCTTCAAAATACATCAGGCTTACCCTTAATCAGTGTCTTGGACAAAAGCTGTTTATTTAAGAAAAACAGAGTGTGACATAGATATGAAAAGCCAAATGTAAACAAAAGGCTTAGGGGGAATTTAGGCAATGACATTCAAAGCTGCAGTCTTGAAAACAGTAATTAATCTGGTGCTTTAGCCTTGTGGGCATGTCAGGTTTTGATACTACTACTGCCCCAGGTGTCTAAAGCTGCACTCTGCTTATGCTCAAAAGTGCAGCAGTCTTGCCAGGACTGAGTAATTTGGTGCCTTTGTGATGCCCAAGGCCGCTTGGGAACCAGAAGGGGGTTCTGGGCTGTCTTCTGTCAGCATGGCTCAACATAGCAGAGATCTTCTCGGAGCTGTGTGGTTAGCTCAGACTTTTTGAAGGGCAGGATATGGTCTACTGTTTGCTTTTAAAATGCAGGTAGTGGTGACTTGGTTCACAGTTTAGAAACTGGACTTGTGTTTGGGAGTTGCTCTTCCTCCTGACTTTGAGAGGGTTGACTCAAACGCATWACTCTCACCTCCCAGCTTGCCAGCTAGGACACTCTATAAGGCTCTATAATGGGGGTAAGGACCTCTCTATCCTTCCTATTGAACCCTATCTTTCAGCGCACAATTCAAGGTTTGTGGTTAAGACCGGGACTGTGAAGGCATATAGCTGTCCCCAGAGTGGAAGAATCGTGAGTACAAGTCCCTTCTTCAGAGACACCCTAATGGGTAGCCACCCATGGAGGTTCTTCATTATTCCATGCACAGTGCTCCCTAACAGCCTAATGACTAAGACACTGACCTAGGAAGTAGAGATAGAAGTCTGAATCCTTTTGGGTGGAAAAGCAGTTCTGCATCCTCCCTGTGGGTCTTACATGTTAAACTGCTTGTGGAAGCAGCAGCACTTCTTCCCCTCCATCAAAAAATAGCACCTTCCCCTTTCTGGAGGAGGATATTCCCAGTGGAAGGATGTTTCTGCTGGTAGCGGGACCAGAACTGAAGCCTTGGAGGGGAGTGAGACTTAGGAAAAGCTATGCGGGATCTTCCTTCTGAGAGTGGGAAGGCTGAGTGTCATGCTACCGTTTGCAGATCCTGTTGTGAGGTGTCAGTTCTCACCCTACTGTGAGGCACTTACTTTAAGCCTGTGGATTCTGCTCTGGGGATGGGAACCTGGAGACTAGGAATTGCTGCATTTAGTGTCATAGCTCCTATTCTTCCTCCCAGAGCTGAAGCTGTGTCTGAARTCCTGCACACTCCTGAGTCCTAGATTTGTTTCCATTGTCTGTTGGACCTAGTTACCAGTATGGAAATAGGAAGAAATATCTAGCAGTTGACTACTAGATGGAAGTAAATGTATCCTTATCATCCTGCTGCAAGATTGCTGTTCTTCTCAGCAGCACCAGTATGACTGTTCGTGGGGTAACGCACCCATCAGAATGAGAAATGCTGACCTAGCCTAGCTAGAAATGCTAGCACAATAGTGGTAAAATGTTGGTATATCAGAACATCTTTTTATGTTCAGTTACTGCRCTGCCTTTTTTTTGTTTGAATCCTCCTGTCTTTCACTGTCTATCCCTGCCCTCCACCCTCCCCCACCCCTGCCAAATTTGAAACTTAAAAGCTATCACTGGAGTTCAGGTAATTTGGAGGTCAAATTCTTGCTGAGATCATTTTGAACATAAACATAGTTCTCTACCAGATGGGTTTTTTTTGTGCAGCCCTGTCAATTGCTTCTGTGCTATTAACACATGGCAAAATAAGCTTGTATCCCTTTTTTTCCCTACTAGCCTCTAGTTACTGCCTAAGAGATCTGTATTAAAGGAGTGGTAACCTTGGTTTCTCCATGTGAATTGAGAATGTAGAGTAGTGATTTTCTGTTCAGCTTCTGCTAGCTGCCTTCTCCCTAGGCCATGGGTTCTGGAGAGCACGCAGTCCACATAGATATCCCAGAAGAGCTGAGCCAGGTCCCAGAACAGAGCCCCGTGTTTCAAGTTCTCTGATGATTTCAGGAAAATCATAAAGTCCCAAAAGCCACTGACAGAGTCAGAAATGCGAGGCTTCCTCATTTCCAGCAAGACAGATGAGGAGGATTCCCAACACTGGGGGTCTGCTCGCCCAAGAGCCAGTGGATCAATTTGGCTATGGCAGAGGAAAGGTGTCATGCAGAACGCTCCCATGATCAGCAGAGAGCAAGTGAGTCTCATGTTGCAGTGGATTCTTCCTCTGCTCCCAAGATCCATTGTGTCACTGAAATGTCACAGAAACAAAGGAAACTGGAGAAACTTCTGGCTATTGTATGAAGGAATTAAAATCTTGCTATTTCACATCACATAGAAGGTACTTTATGTAGTCATAATTCTTCCTCAGGTCTTTAAAATGTGTGTGCAGTCTTTTGCATGTATGAGTATAACTACAGTAGAGTTGCATTACTCTGTGCAGTGGAAGCATATGTTAAAATTGTTARTTATCCTTAAATCTGTATGATGAACTCTTATCTGGAACTTCTTCATATTGAAAGCCTTTGTCTTTATTGAAAAAGGTTAGAGATCTGCAAATAAAAATCCACTCTTTTACAGAGAATTTAAACTTTCTGACCATCTTGCTTTCCTCAGTAAAATTTTGTGAACCCTTTAAAATAATCTGCAGACTCCCAGTGATCTGTGGGCAGCAGGTGGGAAACTATTTCTTGTAACTGTTTTAATGAATTAATGGTAAGTTGCAAAACCATCCTTTGAACAGGACTATGATACCTGTTAAAATGCAGAACAGTTCTGAAATGATGATACAGCAAAGCCACAGCACGATAGCTTGTATTGCACAGCATGCATGCACGCATGTGTATAAACTTGAATTGTTCTGGTAATGTAATGTACAGATGCTTGTCGCAGATCACTGTAAGGATTGTCTGTTAGAATTGTGAAACTTGGTAACTAGCAGCTACAGGGGGGAAAACCTAAGAGTGATAACCTTTTAGGAACAGCAAGGTCCAGTCATCTCCATCAAACTTCATTTAATTTCTAATACGCATTTCTAATGTGTATGAGAGGTAACAGGTTTGGGTTCTGTGGCAATTGGTAACATCTGAGATCATTTTGGGGGCAAATAAGTGTTAACAAGTGTGCTGAATCCTTGAGTGTTTTGGCTTTCTTTTTTCTTTTTTTTTTAACTAGATCTCTCAATCAGCTTAACTTAATCAGCAGCTGGGTTTTTGTGTAGACAGCCTCTTCTGTGAGTGCTCAGCAGAAGCAATGCCCCTCTGCTGTGCAAAGGAAAACATAGGAGGCAGGATAACTCTGTACGGACAGATTGCATGTGAAAGGCAGCCCAGTCCTGGGCTATTCTCCCCGCACCAGTGTGCGAGGGGGGAGAGGGTTGGGCCCTTTGTGAACTGTATTTCCCCTGCGGAGCTAAAGGAGACTCTTCAGAAATTTCAGTCCTGGCAGTGATATTACTGCCTCCCCCCTGTCTGGCTACTTGATGGGGTTCTGGGAAAACTTTGGAGGTATTTAGACTTCAGAGAACTAACTCTCCAACTGTTTACAGTCATTTTTAAACTGAGTTAGGATCCTGTGAGCAGACTTGGCTTGACAGGTCTTGGATCTGACCCCTGCATTTAATCAATAGAAGAGGGACAGCACAGTCTTCCTGTACTGCTATGCCTAGGGCTGTCACCTATGACAGCAGTGGTAGGAGCCCTGTTACACTGCTGCTTACTTTAACAAAATGGGGCTGTCCTTATGCCTGTGGCCAAGATCTCTAGAAGCACCTTGCTGTGTGCCCTGCTGCTCGAGGCAGGTTTTGATGGCTCTCAAAGGYGAAACTGTAGAAGTCTTGTGAGTCGCTACTCCATTCTTACTGCTTTGTGCACAAAAGCCCTTCCACGGGATAGCAGACACCCATGCATGGTATGCTGTGCAACATGCGCGTAGATATACGCTTACTGTAACATTTCAAGGGACATTGTTAACTTCGTATTTAGCAAGCTCAAAAGTTACTTTGAAATCTCTTCTTGTGGTATAGTTGCCTTGTTCCTCTGACAAGATTTGGATTTAGTTACACTCCTTATTTTCAAAAGTCTTTTTTTCTTTTACTGGTTTTGAAAACAATTTAGCAATTGTAGATATGACCATGGGGAAAAAAAAAAAAAAAAAAGGATAGTTCAAACTGAGGCGTGATACTAAAATTGTCTTTTAAAGATGATGCTGTCACTTGGGCAGGGGGCAATCTGGTTTGCATTGGTTAACGATTGGGTTGGTTACTTTGCTTTTCCCCCCCACCCCGGGGAAACTTTCTAAGTTACAAAATTGGATAAAACAAGGGTGAGGGGTTCTGGATTTGTCAGAGGTGTGAACAAAGGGACGGTCGGGCAGGGCGGGCGTCTGCGGGTCTGCGGCATTTAGTGTGGTGTGGGTCCGGACCAGTAGCCGGGAGCACTAGCCCGTATGATCTGGTTGAAGTGAGGGAGCATTCTGCTGTTAGTCTGCTGCAAACCTCGGGATTTTTTAGATGGCTGAGGAGAGTTGAGGGGATGCTCAGGGCTCTGACTTCCCCCTACCACCACCACTATTTAAACACACACACACACACGGAATGTACAGTGCCTTGCAACAAAAAAAAGTTCATTAGCTGACTTGTCACCGTTTGCATGGCTGGAGCTAAGAATTACGGCTGTTCTCAATCCTAGAGCTTAGGTGCTGACCGCGGTGGCGAGCGGCGTTTGCGAGCCGCCCGGAGCTGCGCGCGGCTCTGCCCGGGGCTGCTGCCCCGTCCCGGGCTCCCGTCCCGTCCCGTCCCGTCCCCCCGGCGCCGCCCGTCCTTACCTCGGCGCTCCGGCGGCAGGGCGGGCAGGGCGCTCTCCGCGCCCGGCGCCGCCGCGCTCCTTAAGAAGCCGGAGCGAGCAGCCCCGCTTAGTTTTTACGTCAGGGCGCGGGGAGAAGCCCCCACCCGCTCCCGGGCACCGGGCGCTCCCTCCCCTCCGGCGAGAAGCGCGGCTCCTGCCCCGCGTTGGTCCCTCTGCTCTGCACCCCGACTCGGGGAGCCCCTGACTGCCCCCCGCCCGCCTCCCCCCGAGGGGCCCTGCTGCAAGGGGGCTCTGCTTGTCTGCCCGGCCTGTCCTCCTTTCTGTACAGCCCGTGGCACCGGCTCCTGGGGGCTAGACTGGGAGAGGTGTTGCCTCTGGCCAAGGGAAGCTGTGCTCAGGGGCTGTCAGTAGAAGAGGAACAGCCCCTGCCTTGCAGTTGGCAAAGCTGCAGCCTCCTCTCACCTTCTCTCCTAGTGATGCTGCCCTGGGGGCCAAGGGTAAAGACCAGGTCCCCACACTGGAGCCCAAGGTGTCCAGGCCTGCCTCTGGCATCTTGCTTGCTGTGCCAGGCTGCCAGAGGGGCTCCCCAGAGTGGGAGTCTGCCTGGCCCAAAGAGGGGTGTTTGCTGGCCAGGGCTCAGCCCACACAACAGCAAGCTGGTGCAGCTCTCCTGGTAACTGAAGCAGAGTCCTAAAGAAGAACCCAGTAAAGGAATTATTGCAGTGACGGAGCTGAGCTGCTCACTGCAGCTCAATTCACACAGCTCTGGGTAAAAGAGAGCTGCCCTGGGGGACTGTGTTCCCTCCTGAAGGAGAGGGCCCTGAGTGTATTTTTCCCCCCTAGAAAAATAACTATAGTGTGGTATATTATTGCTGCATATCCTCCTTGTAAGGCTCTTGGCTGTTTCCCCTCTCCCCTGTCACGTGCTTGGAATGGCTGTAAAACCTGAAACATGCTGGGAATAGGCCAGGCAAGGAAACAGGTGGTGGACATTGGTGAAAGGGCCATCACTTGGTGCATGCAGGGTAGGAAGGAAAGCCTGTGCTCTACTGTGCGAATGACAACTCTGCTCGTGTTCACTATGTCTGTTGTAGTCACCCCTTCATATCCATCTGCACTGCAATAAACTGTTTATCCCAAAAAGCTGGTGCTGGGGCTCCAGGAACAGGCCACTAAACAGTGTCCAGCATAACTTTCTTAACACTGCTATTTGAAGCAATAGGGTGGGAGAGACTATTCTCTTTCATAATTCTGGGTAGTCTACAGGTCATATCATGCAGTACTCTGACCATCTGAAGTCAGTGGAGCTGTACCAGCTCAAACCATCTAGGAACTAGCCTGCGTTTTTTGTGGGGGAAGGGGATAGGAGGGGAGGCAAGGTTCAAGACTGTTTCACTGACAGCTCCCTTCAGTATTTGCACTTAGAAACCTAATCTTTTCTCTGAAGTAACTGTGCTTCAGTTGCACCAGGATAATCCTTGTTGAAGTGAGCAGAGCCACTCCACTTTACACCAGCTGGAAAGTTGGCCTGAAACACTGGTTTTCTTTTAGTCATCTGCATCTTTATAATTTAAATCTTTCTGTGCGTCCAGTCCATGTAAATGGAGAAGCATGTTCCTTTCCTAGCCCATAATCTTTCAATGTGTCCACAACAACATAGACTGCACTGTTCTTTTCTTCTGACACTTTATTTCTTATTCTTAATTAGTAAATCAAGTCAAAGTGTATTTTGCATAAGTAATGTTACTTTATGACAAAAGTAAAAGGAACCTTTTTGGGGGTGGGGGAACATCTGACTAGAGTCAATGTAGATAATTATATTGTAGGACTCGTGCAGATTTGCAGATGTTCCATTTATTCCTTAAGAAATGTGGCACTGAGAATGGTAAGCACCGACTGCCAAAAGGGACTTTGGAAAGAAATGAAGAATTTAATACCCTGCAGCAAGCCCTTGAAACATGGCAGGGGAAAGCCTGTTGTCCTGAATAGGAAATCCAGCATTTCTTCTCTGTGCTATCAAATACAGGCTATTCCATGAGACTTCCTTCTCCCAGGTTCTAGGACTAAGATGGTCCTCAAGCTTCTCCCTGTTTTTTTTTTTTTTTTTGTCAGCTGTGTCAGTTTCTTGCACTTTATGGAGCCACCTTGGTGAGTAGGAAGGCTGAATAACCAGTGTGCTTCTCCCAGCCTCTGTTTTGGGTTGAATGGGGTGGTAGAGAAGGAAAAAGTGTGGCCGTAAGAGATCAGTGTCATGGTGTAACCTGAAGGCAGTTCCTAGGTAGAAAAGACTCTGAGGCTGCTTGTGTTTGTTGCTGCTCTGGGCACAGGAGGCCACAACAGAGCAGGACTATAGCACCATGGTGGTGGCTGTTCCTGCCATTGCTCCGTCTGTGGTGAAGTGCTCTAAGGACTCTGCCCTGTACTGCTAAGTGTAGAGGAGAAAGGCTGAAACTGGAAAGGAAAAGGTGGAATGTTTCTTGTGAACTGATATATTTCTGCCAAGCTGGAACCTTTCTGAATTCATTGTAAGAAGCGAGTTTATTTAATTGAGTCCCTTCTGGGGAGCACTTTATCTCGTCTTGGATCAAGAAAAACATTGGTTTCATTCCACTCAGAATCATTCTGGTAGACCCAAGGGTGCTGAACCAGGGGATCTAACAGAAATAAGAGTTGCTGCTCAAGGGAAATACTGCTACAGATAACATACTGTGCTCCATAAATACTTCCTGAGCCTGCTATGCTCTGGTCCCTCTGAACCAGAGCACTCATACTCTATTTCTGGGAAAGAGGTTTCTGTTAATTGGATTCATCACCTCAACCTCCTTGCAGAGAAGAAATGTAGAAGGGTTGGCCGTCTCATTCAATTCTGTGTACTCTTTCTTGATAGAGCTTTCTGTGCCCTTTTTAGGCTATGAATAAACTTTCTTTCATTGTGCTGCATGATGTATTCCCCTGACAGCCAGTGTTCGCATCTTCAATGGGTTTACCATATCTTATGAATGGATTTAATTCAGATGGGCTGTAGATCATATCCAGAGTCGCTTGCAAAAGGAGAATTTTGTGAAGGAAAGTTTATTCTTGATCTCATAACTAAGAGTTATTTCAGATCATGAAGCACTACAGTAATGGCATATCTTTACCAGAAGAATGTCAATTTAAAACCTAAACATGTTAAAATGAGCTGGTTGTAGGAGTGGGGCTGGGAAGAGAAAAGTAGGAGAGCACCTCATTGATACTGGTGTTCTGAAGACTGTAAAGGCATAAACAGCTATGTGCAGAGTTGTTCCCTTCCTGCGGTTTGTTCCTGGAGAACCCGCTGATGTAGTTTAGCGTTAGCAGTTACTAGGCTATGGCTTATGGTTGCTTGAGCAATGTAAGCCCTTACAAATTTAAAAAATTAAGTTCAACACTGAGAGGCAGCAATGTAGGATAGTGTTCGCAATGTATTGCTTGTCTTTACCTTCATAAGCAGCAATACCTGAACCCAACATAAAGCTTTGTGAAACCATCTGAATGATGACAGAAACATATTTAAGCYTCAATCCAAAAAAAGTTTTTAAGAAATATTATTAGCTGAAAACTTGTGTTTTGCTGAATAGAATTCCAAATTTTCGCAGCTTTGTGTGAAATCACAGAATCACAGAATGGTTGAGGTTGGAAGGGACCTCTGGAGATCATCTAGTCCAACCCCCCTGCTCAAGCAGGGTCACCTAGAGCACCTTGCACAGGATCGCRTCCAGGCAGATTTTGAAAATCTCTAGAGAAGGAGACTCCACAACCTCTCTGGGCAACCTGTTCCAGTGCTCTGTCACCCTCACTGTGAAGAAGTTTTTTCTCATGTTCAGATGGAATTGTCTGTGTTTCAGTTTGTGCCCGTTGCCTTGCGTCCTATCGCTGGGCACCACTGAAAAAAGTCTGGCCCCATCCTCTTGACACCCTCCCTTCAGATACTTATACACATTGATAAGATCTCCTCTCAGCCTTCTCTTCTCCAAGCTAAACAGGCCCAGCTCTCTCAGTCTTTCCTCATAAGAGAGATGCTCCAGTCCCTTAATCATCTTTGTAGCCCTT
>NW_020447419.1:5716958-5813773 GCF_003343035.1 Apteryx rowi | reverse complement strand
AGCTGAGGCTGACTGGCCTGTAGTTCCCTGGGTCCTCCTTCTTGCCCTTTTTGAAGACTGGGGTGACGCTGGCTTTCTTCCAGTCCTCAGGCACCTCTCCTGTTCTCCATGACCTTTCAAAGATGATGGAGAGTGGCTTAGCAATAACGTCCGCCAGYTCCCTCAGCACTCGTGGGTGCATCCCATCAGGGCCCATGGATTTGTGGGTGTCAAGTTTGCGGACTTGGCTGCAGACCAAGTCACAGCAAAGGCAAAACTTGTGATTCTCAGAGGGGAAAACCTCAAAAGTCAGTGAGCTGGTGTGTGTTTTTTGTTTTGATTGTTTGGATTTTTGCGTGGTTGTGTGGGTTTTTTTGTTTGTTTGTTTGTTTTTTTGGGGGGGGGTTGCCTGTTTGTTCAGCAAAGTACATGGCAGAAAGTTGTTTTTCTTCCAAGTCCACAAAGGGAAAGCGGGCATCTAACTCTCACTTATACCTTTGCAAATTTTCTCTCAAGCAGGAGATTAAATTGTGCTTAAAATTGGCTCCCTGTCAAATATACCTAAGAGCTTCTTGGAAATGAAATACTCGTGCTTGATCCAAAGTCTGTTTGTGGATATTTTTTATTAATTTTTAAAATGATATTTAGGGCTTTGAGTCAGGACTCGGAGTTATACTACTGCCTAGTAAAGGATAATGCAAGCCCTTAATTGAATGCAGAACACTTTTTAAAATAGATACTCTGCTTTAAAACAAACAAAAAAGGTTAATTTCAGCTAAGAAGTCATGTAGGATTGTGATGAATCGATGTTCTGCAAGCAAAAAGAGGAGCAAAATTGAACAAATTTCTCACCAAGTGATTTGCTCCCCCCTTTGCTAGCCAAGATAGTTAGTGTAACTCTGAATAAATAGTCTGTATCAAAGTAATGATGTCATATCAAAACATGGTTTTCACATTGTTAATGTCAAATGTCTTCTAATTTTTTTTGYGTTTGCTTTCAAAAAATGTACAAATGTGCCTGACATACAAACACAGACAAACTCTTTAGAGAGGACTGTGCTCTCCCTGTCTGTTAGTTATCTCTGTGCAGTGAGATTGCTTGTGCTTGGGGCATATGAGTATTGCAAAGATATGTTGTCTTCCAGCCTGTTTAGCTGAGGAACTGAATGGGCCCTGTAACGTCTTGTTGAATTCTGTAGGTGTTTGTCCCATTAGGCATTGAATGCAGTAGGAAGTGTCTCAAGAAAATAGAAGTTAACATGTAATAATGTTGGGAAGATCATGTGTTTGTAGGTGACTGTCATATGAGGTCTAATTATGTCTCCATGGAGCAAATTTCCAAGCAGCCTGTGTTTCTGCCTCACTGTGGGTCAGCCTGTCACATACGGCAAATGCAGGGAGCAGCGCTTTGTGTTCCTGCGCTCAGCCTCCGCTCGTGGCCTCCTTCTGTTCTGGGGCTGTCTCTCTGAGCCTGCACTGCGGCACGTGAGTTCTCTGCTTGGCTTTCCCAGAGGTTCTTGAAAGCTGCTTGACCTGGCAGTAAACAGTTTTTGTGACTGGTGAGGATTTTTTTTTTTTTTTTTTAAAGTATCGGCAAGTGTGGAGGGCGTTGCTGTAACTGGATTTGAGACTCTACCCTACTAAAGTCAGAAGCTAAATTCCCAGTGTGGGTTTTAATCCCTGAGCTAGGATTTTTATTGGAATGATTTAGAAATTGACTCCTGACTACTGGTGGGTGTACAGCAGCACTGGTCTGGGTTTTGTGGTTTCCTACACAGATTGCTCYGAGTTGCCTCTTCTTATCCTTGACTTTATAGTGCTTTCATTCTTGTTGCTCAGGTGGGCCATCTGGAGGCAGCTATCCTCTTCCAGCATTCCAGCCATTTTGGCAAATGACGCCAGGCGTTTGGTGCCTATGGAGCCCCCTGTGTCACATGGTCTTTATTTAAACCCATGAGCAGGGCTAGACCGAGAGACACTGGACACAGCTTTGTGGTTTTCCTCAGTGAAAGTGTCATATGAGCAGCAACGATAAAGCACTCTTGTCCTCCCTCTCGGCAGATGACATGGGCTAGCATCCCCCACCACTCTACTCTTAAACTATTCTCTTAATGTTGCGCTCTTAAGCGACTCCCTAGTTTCTCTTGGGACCTAAGTAGTGGGTCAAATTAGTAGCCACAAAGTGTCTGATGACCTCACACTGCTCTGAACATGGKTATATTTGATGCATTTTCCCAAGCAAAAATTGTGTTCCATTAGCCTTAAGTTTAAAGTGGCTTCATCATTGACTGATTTAAATTGATTTGTGAAAACGGTAATATTCCTTGTAACAAAAGTGTTTTAGCACAAGTTTTGAAAAGCCATTTGGAACGGGTATTTTACAAGTGCAGACTAAGTGATGCTGGTCAGGAAATTAGGATTTTTTWTTTTTTTTCCAAAATGTAATTTGATGTGATATTATAGATGCAAATGACCTTTGTGAAGAATGTGACTAAGAACATCCTATATTTGTATCTAGATATACTGATACATTCCAGGAAAATCCTAAAAACTCTGACTAATGAATACATTAGCAATTAAATGTTTATGTCCTTTGGGCAGATTGTCTCACTTTAGCCATCCAGTGCAGTTTTTAGAGAGTTTTTGATTAATTTTAATGTAATCCATAACATGCATATCCAGATGACTCTTAGTTCCCGAATGAAGGAATGTCCTTGCCCTTTGGGTGCTGCACTGATATCTCCATGCTCAAAAATAAAATTACTAGTTCTTCCTGTTTCCTTCCCCCCACCACCCCAGCCCCCCAGTATTCACAGGCAATTAAAACAAAACAAAACAAAACAAAAAACCTTCTTTCCTTCAGGCACTCCAGGCAGAAGTGAAAGTCACACTGGGTATGTCATGGGTAAAAGAGCAGTTGCGTGAAACATGCTTTCATAATAGCTGACATCAACATCTAAGTAGAAAGCAAACCCATTATGGGATTGCTTTCTCCTAGTGTGTTATAGCCAAATCTTCTGGGGAAAAAAAAAATGCATTCACAGTGTGTCCTTTCTTAAAGATGAGTAGGAGTGTAATGTAGTCTCTCTTAGCCCTGCCCTTTCAAGAAAGAGATATTTCTTTCCTGCAGCTCTTGAGGAGTAGAGGATGTTTGAGCACACGTGCCACTGTAGTGGGCCAGCTGGGAAAGCATGCCCACCYGCTGCCGTCCTGTGCACCTGGCAGCACGGGGCACTCCCTGGTCAGCAGGGGGATCGATGCGGGCAGCCCGATGGCTATGGGACACTGAGCTGGTCTCTGCAGGCTTAGTTCAATTCTGAAAGTCTGACCAGTTTGGGGGAACTAGTTTGCATGGAGAAGGGGCAAGGGGGGAGTAGGATAAATTATTTGGAACCAAGAAAGGTATCACAGGAGGTTCTGGAGAAGAATGAGGATATTCTGTCTCATGTGAGAGGGGTGGTCTTGTGGGATCTTAAGCTTTCCTTAGCTACACACTTATTCCCAGGTAGTCCAGCAAGCACTCTGTTTTACTGTATGTTCTGTTGTCAATCCTGGCCTAGTGTTCCTCTGCACCTATAAAGCAGTTGCACCTCCCTAAAGCAAAGAGACGTGATGCCTTATACATACACTAATGCTACTGCTATTGTTGGAGCAAGAAAGCTGTTTCCACACGTCTGACTAGAAATACTGATATGTTGTCATGCATAACCAACTGGCAGGGAAATTCACCTTATTGAATGTGGTGTGTTGCTTGGAGGAGAGGGGAAAAAACAAACAACCAGACTAGTGTAAGCTCTGTTACTCAGTGTACTTAGACTGGACAAAAAAAAGAGATAAATATTCATTAAGGAACAGTGTGAGCTAGCTGGCAGGTAGAACTTTTCTTGAACCCCTATTCTTTCACAAATATACCTTTTGAAACCCCCTCTCCAAGGGATGCTGCTAAGGTGATACTAGACTGGATCCTCTCTGGTAAGTTTATCTTTAAATCAGATTTTGGGCATCTGAAGTGACTTCAGTTTAACAAAGTCCTTTCTTTTCTGTTCTGTTCTTAATTAGGCATGCCTAAGAGGTAGCATATCTCATGAAGAACTGGACCTTACTGAATGTCTGTGTGTAGYGTTGTCATAACTGTATTAGACAACCATTAGCCTAAAATCAGAGCTCTCTGGGCCTGGTGCTAACAATCACTTCTTAGTGAAACAGTTCCTCTCCTGGAGATCTCCTTTTTAAGTAGAAAATACCCAGCCAAAAGAGAGAAGGGAATACAGGCAAAACTAAATGGGACTTGGATCTTTTGCCTACCTGTCCAGCACTCTGCTCCAACAGCGTGCAGTCAGGCTCCTGCTATGTAAGGGAATTGTTTCTTTCTTCCTGTGAAGGAAGCAGTTATGAATCTTGAGTTCAGAGCTGCCTCATTAAACAAAGRAGAACTTAGTATCTTTAATTTCCTGAAGCTTTTCAGTGAATGCCGGAGGATACTATAATAGTTCGAGTTTCTTGGAACTGCTTTCTCATTACACAGAAATCCTAGTCAAGCATGTATTGTCTGTATGCTATGTTTATTTTTAACAGTATCTATAAGAGTAACTTCATAATGGAGCAAGACTTGCAAAAGAACACAGAATTCAGATGTGCCTGAAAGGAAATAAGAGAGAAATGCCTGATTTCAAAACAACCAGGCTTGCTTGTACGCTCTGTCTGCATCCATTTGATTTCATTGTTGTGCCACCCTCACTTAGACTCGGGCATGTTGATAAGGGAATAGGTCTGGGGAGGAAATGAATGGTCAGAGTATGCCAAATGCCTGCATAAATATATGAATGGAGTACTGAGGCTTAGCCTGTCGTCCTTGTATTGTAAAGGTAACTTGAGCTTTCTCTGCAAAAGTGCTGACTGAGACTGCATGACACTACCGTGAACATTGGTACAATCTAGTTAGTGGTGTGTTTTGGAGCAGACTGGACTGCTGTGAACCATGTTTCAGGAAGATACCCTTGCGAGGAACATAAATATATCTCTGTTTACATAAGCTGAAGAACTGAGTGGAAGCATACTTTGTGCGACTGCAATAAAGACGATGTTCAGGCCTTGCAAAACTGAAGTCCTTTAGAAAGTCGGAGCATCCCTAACACTGCTGCCATGCAGCTTGGCACACTGATGGATAGAAAGCAGGGTAGGTGTTGTGCTGGCATGATCTTGGGTTTTTCCCTTTGCTGGACAGCAGGAGGTGCCACTCGGCACAGCTCCCATTACCTGTCAGGGCCCTTGGGACATTGGCCAAGGTGAGTCCAAGCTGTGGGATCACAGTAAAATTGGTTACTGCTGCTAGTGCAGTTTTGTCCCCCCCTGGGTGAAGGGCTCTTCCACCCTGGAGGGCCAGGAAGGAGAGTGTCAGTCACCCAGCGATTGCTGCTGGTCTCCTGCCTGTGCCCCTCTGCAGTAGCCTGGAGCAAGGGAGGTTCCTGAGCTCCCACCTATCCCAGGGAAGAAGGGAGGTGAGGGGCCATGTGCCATCGGGCAGCCTTGGCGCTGGCCCTTCTTCGACAGTGCCCTCACTGGATGGTCTTGCGCGAGGGCCGAGGGCTCGCCTTTGGCTCTGGCAGCTGCCTTGTAGCTGTGTGCCTGTTCCTCTGGATACTGCCATTGCTAGTCTCCAGCAGTGACCAGGAGCATGCTAGGAGACTTTTCCCCTGTGTGTTCTCCTACAGAGGAGTGGGGGGAGTTCTCTCTTGGATAAGAAGCAGTACCTGTAAAACAGGGGTGCTGAGTTACTTGGTTGTGCCTCAGCTCAGTGAGGAGTCCTGGTGCCCAACACTAGCAGCTGATCTGTTCAGTTTTCTGGAATACTAAATGTTCCTTTCTGGGAATAGAAAACTTGCATGTACTAATTAGGACTGTTTCGCTGTTTTGTGAATCCATAGCATCCTAGGTAATAGGTATATTGAAGAGTCTCYGCTAAAGAGTGGATACATGGTCAGTAGATATTTAAAACCTCAACCTTGACAAGCCAAAGACCAAATCTATGGAAAACCATCTTGAATTAATAAGGTGGGGGAGGGGGACAGGGCTTATTCTGTTCCAAGGCAAACTTATACCTCAAATTTATACCTCAGATCTAATATGTGTGAAGGCAAATGCTTAAGGATATGCCTCTCATTTTCATATAAACATGACTGTGCACAAAATACTTTCAAAGGAATCAAATGGGAAATGGAGTTGTCAGTTGTTGATCTGCCATTAGCTGTTCACAGTCAGTATGAAAGCAAGTCTAGCACAGCTGCCATAAAGTCACCATATTTCCAATTTCTCCTGCTTTCTCTTAAATTTAAAGCTATGCAGACAGTACTAGGTTCCAGGCAGCTAGGCACTTTTCATTCCTGGGAGGAAAGTGGTAGTCAGCTGGTGATAGGAAGCTATTCAGAGGTGCTTTTTACTTGTTTCATTATATAACTGGATGCTGTCCAGATTAGACTGCAGAGAAGCAACCCATGCTTATGTGTGGGAACTCTTCCTTGCTTTGGGAGAGGAGAAACTGGTGTAAAGGAACCACAGCATGGTGTAGGAAACTGAAATTACCAGTCTGTAATGCAAGCACAGTGAGCTATGCATGCATGCCTTGGTCCCCAGATAAAAGCAGAGCTTAAATAAGCTGCACCTCTGAGCTCCACTGTGTATCTGCAGGTTTTGAAACAATAGACAAAGCCATAGAGGCACTGCAAATAAAAATCTATTCTGTTTCAGTCCCAAAAGTAAATGAAAAGTTCATAAAACTTGGTTTGATGGCTGAGAAAATCTGTCAATGTACAATATATGAACAGCTGTAGAATTTTTTTGAAGTGGCGGGATGTTTTTTATGATGGCTGAGAAGTGTACTTGGAACTTTGTGCTGGTGTCCACCTCTCCGCAGTTAAGTGCTGTGCAACCATGTGTGTCTTAAGGAGGACCAGTTCCTGGGTCTGCGCTTCAGGGTAATCCTGGCCTTTGGGGGGACAACTGGGAGACTGAGGTGTTGGTTAAGTTGGTGCCAAGAGCAGCAGCAGCTCCCYCCAGGGGGTTGTACGATGGACCCAGGGCACCACTGCATTTATGCAAAAGAGGGTACAAACTGCTGTTAGTTGCTTTGACGCTACTAAACTGGGCAAGGCGGGGGGTCTTGTAGCAGCTCAACAAATGCCATGCTAAAGCACAGCCTGTGGTAAAGATCAGACTTATGACAAAAAGCTCTTTTAAAAGCAAATTCTAATTAGGACAAATAGACTGGTACTAAATTACTGTGCTTCTGCATATGAGCGTATTCTAAATTATGTTACTTTATTTCTGAGCAACTTCATACCCCTAAAATAGTATATGTGTAAGTGGATGTCTACTCAGGTCTGACTTGGAGTCCTCATACTTATCTAAAGCGCCCATATACACTCTGCCATTATACGCTTTCACCAAACAACTTGCTGAATAAACCTACAAAAATGTGAAGATGTGCTGCTGTGCTTGCTGAGTTCTGAACAATAATATCTCTGAACTGTATGTGCAGCTTTAAATAGTTTGGTTTTGTGACCTTTTGGTTTCAATAGTACTGGTTTTCGTATCGCTACTACTAAAATTTTTAGTTAATTTCATTTTTTTCTTCAAGCTTTCTGAGGGCACTTAAATAGTCTCTATTGTATTTCTGACATATGATTCACATTAATTTTTCATCTCTTTTGGGTGGGAATCTATAATGAATGTATTTGGAACAAAAGAGGGTTTTTCTGGTTTGTACAACTTGACTTGCTGCTGTGTGGCTTTTGTTCTTTATAGCAAGTGCCCCAGAAGATCACTCTTCAATACTTCTTGCTGTAATAATGAGAGGTTTCAAAAAAAATTTTTTTTAATTTTACTTCTTGTAAAATCAAAAGCAGATAGGAATCTATATACTGCTATTATATCCATATACTGTAGCAAGAGGCTTAATTCCTATTTTAGGAATGACTATCTATTGTTAAAACCAGAATGTTGCATGTTAACATTGAGTTTATGGTAAATCCTTCTATAGTCAAATGTGAGGAAATAAAAGTGGAGATGCGCAAAGTGCAGTGCATCTAGAAAAGTGTTCTTACATCTGCCCTGATGTCCTAGCTGGAGAGAAGATAGATGCAGTGGATCACAAAGCCAGGAACATTGCTATTGTAATTTTTTTCTTCCCTATAGTGAACTAAGGAAAAACTAAAAACTTTGTGTTCAGAGCCTTTAATTTTCCATCAGTGATGGTTTTCCCTTCACTCTCCATCTCTAAATGAGATGTGCATACAAACATAATATTGTGAGATATTAAGACAAAAATATTTCCCCCCCTCATTGGAGCTGTTGAAAGCGTAAAACTTGAGTAGTTATTTGGTAACTGTGTTGTGTATTTAGTTTTCCAGACTGACTTCATTTTTTGCCAGACTGACTCCATTGAAAAGAGAAACTGAATTTCATTCAGCAGTCCACTAAAATGATCATATTATTTACTGAGGACCTCAAAGTGTAATACTTTTAAACAATTACATAATCTAGATTTTTTGTAATTATATCATTCAGATTTTTGAAATGCAAAAGGCTTAACTAAACAATGCATATGGTTCTCATTCAACTYACTGAATCCAGCAGATAAGATTAAAAAAGGTATAGTAAACCTCTTTCCTATGTGTGTTTTTAACCATGTGTTTTGAAGCATTAGTTCTACGCAAACTGGAAAGCCTGTATATAAAGTTCTCCCACAGATGAAACTTGAAAGATGTGGGACAAAGTCTGAGAGATCTTCAGTAAAAGAAAGTTTCAGTCAATTTCAACTACTCTTACAACTTTGATACTTTGAACACAGAAATTAAGTAAAATGGAGAGGATAAGGAAAAATGATTGAAAATTAAACTACTCCATTCCATGTTCATGAAGTTTTTAATACTCATTTTGCTAAGATGTAGAACAAGGACTATTAAATTTCCATTCATTAGCAGGCAACAAGATATGAATGAGTATTAACTTCAAACAAAAACTGATTTATAACATCCAGTTGTGCACTTAAAAATTACAAATCATTTTTAAAAAGAAAGAATAACAGTGGAAGCAATAATGAATATAAAACATGACTGATTAGGCTTAAAACATAATTTCAGTATTCTATGGCATTTCTTCAGACAGTTGTCTTAAATTTGTTTGTGCAATACCCATCTTTGCATAGTAAAGAAAAATTTGTTTAACTCCAGTCTTAAGCACTTTTTCTTTTTAACATGCACCTATATATCTTTTGCTAGTTTGCCTACTAGATTTCTCTTTTAGGAGGATCAGGTCAATTCAGTGGGATCATGCAGCAAACTGGTATGAGCTATACAGTTACCATATGGTTTCATGTCCAGATGAACCAATAAATAAAGCAAATACATAGTGGGTGAAATGGAGACAATGCTGACCATATATTCTGTTGATGACACTTTGTGATGGACAAATTAACATTAAATGCATATATACTCTYCAAAGCATATCAAAGGCATGATGTAGAAAATAAATATCTAAAACATTTTAGTCTAATAGAAAGCACTTAATCTGTACCCACTCTGAGCTGTGTTGTCACTTGCATTCTGTACATACAGAGCAGAAAGCGAATGTGTTCTTACACATGCACACAACAGCTGATGAGTGGAGCATAAATTCAGTCAAGAAGTCATAATTCCTATGAAATTGCTGGTGTAAATAAAAAGTTACTCCAGCACTTAACATATGTACATAGTAGTTGGGGACCACTGTGGTCTGATTTAAAACATCACATCGCACATTTACAATGTTGTTTGTGAAATGCTTCTCAAAGGTTTATTACACAGGTAGTTCATGCATCTTCAGTTGGTTGGGTTTTTTTGGTAACCACTAGTGTTTCTGTTGTGGCCACACTTGCTTTGGGAGCAGAACTTCAACAAAGTTGGGGATTATGTTTCCAAGCCAAGTAGTTTTACAGAACAATGATACAGTTGCAAGTATTTTTGGTTCCCTGTAGAAATATTTGTTGTCACTAACTTAATTCCCCCTGAAGTCAGGCAGGAATTTTTCAGAATATGATTCATAATATATATATCAATGTTGACTACCTGTGTGCAGCACCTTTAACTCATGTAGTAAGTGTTAATGTGATTATGTTAAAGCTGTTTAAAAACATTTCATAACTGTCAGCCAAAACAATATATTGCAGTTCTCTTGTGAGACTGTCAGAGTCAACATTATCATAGTATGAAATATAATTAAAGCCAAAAAGATTTTGTAAGTAAGTCGCAGGGAAATCTGAAGCATTTTTCCTAATGTTTTATTTGAGCCTTAAAGCTAACTCAAACAACTGATTTCCACTGAACAAAGATGGAATAAATCTTGTAACTGGACTTCCATTGCTACCACCCTCCAACTTCTAAATTACAAACAAAATTACAGAAGAGGCTTTATCCTAATTATCAGTTGCAGCAGTAGAATTTTCAGGTAATTTCACTTACATAAACTGACCTACATGAGTGTAAAGTCAATACAAGATTGGCCAGACCTTATGGCTTTATACTTTAAGGGAGGCCTAAACTGGATGTCCTCATCACCTTCTCGTCAGATACGCCTGGGCTAGCTGGTTACTAGAAGCACAGCGCAGCTGCCCAGCACTTCACTGCAAAAATCTGTGTTCAAACACAAGGTGCATCTAAAAGTAATTACAACACACAAACCTTCTAAAATTATATGAAGTTTTTGCACATTTAGTGACAGTAACTATCAGTAGCAAGGGTCAAAATACTAATTTTGTGTTAAACTTTGAAAAGTGATATGCATCAAAGAGATACAGGAAGCGATATAGAAACATCAGTCATCTTTGCAAGCCAGTTTGGTTCAGTGGGGGGAAGGGAAGAGAAGAATAGCTCATTCTAAGTTTTTAACATTTTGTGAGTATTTTAAGGCTTACTTAAGTTTAATTCACAGGAACTAGATAGAAAAAAACTAGCTAAAGTTTAAAAAAAAAAAAGAAAAGAAAAAAGAGGTTGGCACTTCAGTGATTAATTTGAGAGGGTGTCACTTTCTTACATTATATACAGAAAATCTGCATGACAGCCAAAAAAGTAATCCAGGAGGCTTATAGTCAATACATAGATATGCATTTATACATTTTAATTGTTTTTGGTTTCAAGCATACAAACTTTAGATCACATCTGTTTGGTGTCAGATCTCCCTGCATCTGCATGCTATTATCTGCCTTTTTTGAGCAAGCCCAGAACACCCACTGTACAACATGCTAGAGAAAATGGGGAGCAAAAAAGAAACCCAACATCAAAAATAGATTTACATAAAGAATAGAACCTTTTTTTAAGGAAATCCTTCTCTCTATATATAATCTGTGAAAATGATATGTCAAAATCTTATTTCCATATTTACACCTATTCCTTCCTGGAAGAACTATACATCCATCACTCTGTAGCTTCCGTACCCAACAGACTCCTAGCCCAGGAGACGAAACAAGGTGGACATTAAGCTCACAGAGGAGGGAGCTCTGAAGTCCAGAGACAGAACGCACTGCAGGGCTGGAAGATTCATCAGAGCCTACTATTGGCTTCCCCGTGGTTTGTACTTATTGGGCTGCAGATTCTGCTTGGGGTCAGCTTGCTAGCTTGGTTGTTTGTATGTGAGCCATGCAGGTTACCCTTTCGAAAATTAGCTCCTCATGCCACTGGAGTTTTGATAAGAAAAAGGAAGTCATGCGAACTCAAGTGAAGTTAGAGTACCAGCAGGTTGGAAAAAAAATCTTCTGCTGTTTCTTTATTTTGAAACAGTTCTCTTATTGCACTTGGTCTGTTTCTCCTCCTTTGTTGGAGAAAAGAAAAAAACTGGTTTTGAAACAGTTTGCTTGTAACACTTCTCTGTTAACATTAACAAGAGAAAGCTGAATGGAGCAAGTATTTCATACTTATCTCCAAAAAGGACAGTTTTCTATCACCCCAATTCCCAACACCCTATCATTGTGTCTATTGATATTGGTTTCTTATGTTCTTCCTTATTGATTTATTTCCTGCACAACTACAGCAAAGACATCATACCCAAAATCCAGTAGTGCAAGGAGAAGCTTTTTGAATCAAGTTTCTTCAGATAGGGCCTTGTTGATTTGGATCRAACCTTCGTTTTTTGACATTTCTTCCAGGTTGCATCAAAAGGAGATGAAAAGAGAAAAATGCAAAACATTAGTTAGGTATAACAGGAACAAAGTGCAGTACTAAGGTCATAGTAAAGTAAAAGGCTCACACTGAGACAGTTTAACAAGGTAACTTTTCCAAGTGGTTAGAATTTAAAAGATTTTTTTTTTTGCATGCTTTCTGTATCATAGTATCAATTATGAATTTCCTTAGGCAGTTCAAGATCAT
Organism: Apteryx rowi; assembly: GCF_003343035.1. Classification (NCBI taxonomy): domain Eukaryota; kingdom Metazoa; phylum Chordata; class Aves; order Apterygiformes; family Apterygidae; genus Apteryx; species Apteryx rowi. The sequence continues at coordinate 5,801,402 of NW_020447419.1, read as the reverse complement.
GCTGGCATGCAGAATTCAATTACTTCTGTAGTACTTCAAATGATGTGCTAAACTTGTAGAGATTTTCTGACCATAGTAGCATGTGTGCCCACTAGGCCAAGAAAGCATGCATATACCAAAACTGGATGAGTCAAAATGCCCAGCAGTGTATATACACAAGCACACGTGAGTGCTTATAGCAGGTGCCCATCTTTGGCTCAGCCAGAACTTAGTTTGCATCTTCCACTAATAGGAAAAAGTGAGTACCTCAGTGAGCTCTTACCCCACCATGGACCATAGATGCTGTGAATCTCAGTAATGTGCAAAATATAGCAAAGACATTGCACTCGAAGGAGACTGGACAGCTTTGCAAGTTGGGTGATTAGAATTTAATAGTGGATAGCAAGCTGGTATGTTGATATCCGGTCTCCTACGATATTGATGTCCTACGTCAAACAGCAAGACATTACAAAGCGACAACAGAAGTTAGGTGCCACCTCCCCAGTATCTGGCTTTATGTGGGGCATCAAGCAAGGGGCTCATGCATTTAATTTTAACATTGGGCATATGCACCACTACTGCCACCAAACTGACATGCAAAAAATACAGAACAGGAATTCATAAATTTCCCAAAACTACACACCAACCCCAGGATTTTCTATTTTCTGTAGCCCTACTAACTACTATTGCTGCTACAATGTTTATATGTATACCATATGCAAGGTCTGCTGGGGGTTTAAGTGACTAAGACATGTCCAAAAGGCAACTACCCCCTTCCCTTGGGTACCGGTGCCTTCATTTTGGTAAAAAAGCATGCTTAAGAATTGCTGGTTTCTAAAATATCACTATATAAATTGTTTAATCACTTCCTTTCTAGCAGTGCTATACTAACACTCCTTTTGAATTAGGCTGACATTACTTCAGTATCTCAATCCACCTCTGTACTACAGGTAATTTTGAGATTTTTTTTTTTCCCCCTCCCAAACATTTAGGAAGAATTTGAATACAGTAACTTAATTAAATGTGAATTAAAGTCTGCTTTGAGTAGGTTTATCCTGCCACTGAAAAGAACATATCTGCCCTTTTTAAAACACTGCCTGGCACACTTGAATTCATACACTACTGATGAGCAACTAATCAGTCCTCTTAAAGCAAATCATCAATGCATGAAAAAAATCCAGATGACATAACCAGTCCTTCTACTCTGGGTAAACCATCATATTCCAGTTAAACTTGAAGATGACAAATCATTAGAACCTACACTGAATAAAATTCTGTTACCGGAACTTTTTAAAATTAAATCGAAAAGTGGATTTTGTAAGCCCTAATATAAGCTATGGAGGAAAAACGGGTTGCTAACCTCCCCAGTACAACTCTAACCAAACTGTTTTGACTTTTTCTAATCAAATCTTTTCTAATCTGATCTCCATCAGCACAGTAGTCCAGTAAAGAGCATTAGGATCCACTGCAGCTCCGAGAGCACCCATGCTTTGGGACAACAGTCAGTATCTGCTGGGCCCTTGGCATGCATTCTAATATCTGTCCAAACCATAACTTCACTCATTTTCCAGTTTCATCCAGCAGAAATGCACACTTCCAGAAATACAAYACTAACTGAGCTATTGCCTTTCTTCACTTAGGACGTTCTGCTAACACGTTTTATGAGAAAGAAGCATCTGAGGAACTAAAAGGACATTTAAGATATGAGCCTGAAGTAGCCTCTGAAACACCAAAGAGCAGGTAGTGTCAATAGGCAAAACAGTACGCACGTGTATAACTTAACTAAGAATCCAACTTCTCTTTTCTGCGATCTCAGCACTTAACAGGTAGGCAGTCAGGTAGTGCCCTGCAGAATCCAAAATTCTACTCTGATTTCTTGACATGCTTTAACAATGATTTTTATGCTCAAGTGAAGACAGTAGTCTTACTTGCTGCTTTGTAGCTATGTATCAGAGTAGTACAAGGTCCCCTTACAGTGTTCAGGCAGTCTTCCTAAACAGCTAACCTTTAAGCACCCTTCAGTAAAACCTTCCTGACCCTGGGTCAAGCACGTCCCCAGGGCCTGCGTTTATAGCTGGGCCCTGTGCAGGGCTGCTCAGCCATGACCGTGGCGCTGAAGGGCAGAGGCAGGACGGCCTGGCTGCGAAATCCCCCCCGTGGTGCTGCCCTGGGAAGCAGCGTGCTCTCTGGATGAAGCACACGCGCCCAGCACACGGAGACAAGAGCCCTGCTTTGCACTAGTGCCTGCTGAAGGCTGTAGTAAAAATTGTTCCAACAGAGCCTAAGCTACATGATAAGCTAATATCTCCCTTAGCAATCAATAGAATTTCAATGTCTGCATTCTGTATTTTTTGTAATAAAGTGGTATTTTACCTTTTTAAAAATGGTCACTAGTAGCTAAAAAAAAGTACATTTAAATGCACACTGGATACCATTTTTTAGTTGTTACTGGTCTTGTAAAATCCTCAAAACAGACTAACTATAAGCTTTTAGCTCATCACTAATTTCACTTATGCTTTTTTCTTAAATACTTAAGTTTTGAAGCAGGACTTCCTTGCCTGTGGTTGTCACTTCTGAATCATTTTCCTGTTCCTGTTTAACCTCTCAGAAAACTTCTTAGACTTTTTTCAATTACATGTCACAGCTAGTCTCCTTTAAAACTCTCCTACCTCTATCAGAAAAAGCAAATCTGCTATCTTTAAACACTGCAGTAAAAGAAACAAGGTGTGGGGGACCTAAACGATACTTGATGCTGTTTCCTAGTTGTTTTATGTAGAATCTATAGAACATTAACTTCTTTGTTATTTAAATATGCCTTAAATTTTTAAATGCAATKTTCAGCCTCTCAGTCTGTAATCCAACATGAAAACAACAACAAAGTCTCTTATTTGGACAAGAACAAATTTACAGGTAGTCCTGAATCAGAAGAAAGCATACCATGCTGTAATGAGCTACAGCACATGACTGTCTCTGCAACATGATCTTCCTTTATAGATGAAAAATATTTCAGAAAAGGAAATTTCATTTTTTAAAAGGCTAGATATATGCAAGAAATACCATTCTTTGTTCCATTCACTGTTCCCCCCCCCCAACTAATTAGGAATGTGTTTATACAATATCTTTTTGCTTGTGAGTCTCTGCCTTTTTTGTGTGTCGTCATAAAAAAAAATAAAGTTTTACAAAAGTATTTAAAGACTTGTTCAAAATCAATATTTTAATCTCTTCAAATAGGTAATGTTTCTATATACATTCCTAAAGTAAGGTTCAAATGCTGAAGAAAGGATTAATGACCTTTTGCTGTAAACTGATGCAAATTAACAAAACAAAGGGCTAAAATTAGCAGCTTAAAATATTAATATGTTGACCTGCCATTTATTGGATTAGTTTGAAAACAAAAACAAACCCTCAAGTTTGATTCTTTTGTGTAGGTGATGACTGTATCTGAATCACTGTACATGCTTTAAGGAAATACTGGTAAGGAACAGAAGCATACTTCCAGAAAAAGTCTCTGTTAGCATTTCAGTACCTTATTTTGCAGAAACCTTTTTTGGGCAGCTGCACAGACCAGCTAAAAAATTGGGATCTGTGAGGACTGGCTAAGTCTTTGGCCCATCCATTAATCCTCAGTTAAAAAAAAAAAAAAAACAACAACAACAACGAAACTGGCTAAGAACCAACAGAACTGCACCTACAGACTACTACTCTTTATCCTTCTTTATCAGCCACTTTCACATTCTGATGACTGTAAGGAAGAGAAGTCTTTCATGTGCATTTTGCATCACTTTTATTAGCATTGCCTCTTAGCAGTATTGCTTAATTACTCCAAATTGCCTTAATAATGTTGCACTTCTAAGTCAGCAACAAAAGCATTTAATTGACTTACTTTTGCAAAGCTACTGCAGCAGTATACGGGTATACATGCTACAACAACAACTGAACATAGGCCCCCAAGACTAAGATTGCAGCCAGTGCAGAGGACCCAGGTAAGAGCTACTCATAATAAAATACCTTTCTTGTATCAGTCCTGTATAGAATGTTGTTTAAGTCCTGTGCAGACTTTCTGCACTGAAATGAATTTCAGCTCTCATGAATGCAGTATTTTCGTATATTGCCTGGCACAGTTAAGGTAGGTCCTGACACATGTACAATTGCCTCACTGCAATCTAAACACCAACAGCTTTAAAAGGACTATGCAAGGCTCTACTGAAGTCCACTTCCTAACAAGGTTTCCACTCGCAGCCTGTAACTCTAAACCACCAGAAGTATTTAACCAGGCTCTATGTCCCCTAAAACTTTCTCAGTAAACTTTTTCTTCCTTCCTATTCTATCCACATATTAACTTGATTAGAAAACTTAATCTAGGATTCATTCTCGAAACTGGAAGTTTTTACTTTGTTTCCATAAACTTGCATCAAACTTTTCTTTTCCAGTTCCCCTTTCCCCCCCTCAACCTCCCCTCACCTCAGTTCATGAACAAAGTTTGCTTAGTTGCAGCTTACGTTTGATTTGGACTTGACACCACAGTACCGTATGTACATATGAACATCTGATAACCTGTGAAACAAAAATCACATCTCCCAGTTTGTAAAGCAATAGCTACCTTCTCTCATAGTTGTAGAGACTAAACATATCACTTGCTTAAAAAGGAAAAGTTAAAATCCTCTTTATTATCCTCATCTGTCCCTCCAGATATATCTGAAGCAAAGTGTTGGAGGGTCTAGCAGCCCTCTCTTGCATAAAAGTCTTTTGTCAGTTCCCCTCTGACCACCAAGAAGAAACATGCACTTCAAGCTGAGAGCTAGGCCAGGCCAGTGTATTTGAGGTTCTGCTACAGAATAAACATTTTTATCTTGCTCTTTTGAGAATACTAACTTCAAGAGACTCTTCCAATATGCATCTTGTATAGAGATAACAAACTTCTTCATTTGGACAAAGGAATAACACCAGGATGCAAAGCAGAACAGTTGTGACAGTAGTTTAAGCGATGGGAGCACAAAGAAGAAATGAATAATTAAATATTGTATTATTAAAACAGGGAAGGATTCTTGTAAAGATCAGTGTTCATGCAAATTCTCAAGTGTAGGTGAGCCCGGTCTGCACCTGGGTGCACCACTCAGACCAACACTTACACAAGCATTAGAGGTGCTGCAGCACAGCTCTAAAAAAGCTTCAGTCTAGGCCAAAGGTTCCTATGGCACAAGAGAGCTTAAAAAGATTCAGAGCAAGACACTGCCTAAAATTTAAGTTTTTAAAATTTTAATGACTTGTACTGTATTTTAAACAAATTACCTTTTGTATTACAAATATATTATTTAGGGGTAAATACTAATCTCTGTGCCTGGAAAGTATATGCATTGTTAAGTARAAGACATATCTCTCTGATACAGATCCAGAAGTATCATCTGTCATTTATTTTTTCCACTGAAATATAGCTTGTTTAATTCCCATGGAAACTTGCAATATCAATGGTTTTAGTATTATCACTTTAAAAATGCATGCATATAGAACTCTAATCTGTTGTTCTCAATAAAGCAAAAATTTTACTAGGAATGTTAATACAAGGCTTGCAGAAAATTTGGCTGTATTTTTTTTAAAGCTAATTGCAGGTAAAGTATAAATAAAGTCAGTTTTGCAACTAAACTATTTCTGTATTGCTTATATGCTTTATTTAGGTGAAAAGACAACTTTCTCCTATAATCTTGCATCTTCTAGGATAAGGCAGAAAAGATGTAAATGCACCTGTATTAATTAATACTATAGAATATGCCTAGTATGTACAGAGAGTTTGTAAAAAGCATAAGGCCCAGAATGGGTCTTTACACTTAAGAAATCTTTTAATCCATCGAGTGAAAAGAATCCCTATTACTTCATTTTTTTAATATCACATGCAGATTCAAATCTGTCACTGCATACTCTAAAATACACACTTCATTTGAATTTCTGCCTCTGAACATATATTTGAAGCAACACAACAAATCAAAACCACACAAATACTAAAGAACCATTATCTCACTGCTTATAAATCTGGAAAATATTAATCTCAACCATTTTATGAGAAACAGTGGAAAAGATATGAGACTGTATTAAAAACTATTTTGCTAAGAGCTGCCTGTAGTAATGTACAAATACTGGAGGCTGACTTAGAGATAGTTATAAATTAAATTCATTTATTTGTGCAATAAATGAGGAGAAACTGTAAGAAAAAAGATAAAACAGCTTAAGGTAAGTCTATCTGCAGATACTAAAAGGCCAATAAAGATCATATACCAATGATTTAAAAAAAGACTGCCATGTATTTAATCTTTCCTGCTAAAGTAAATGAGGTGTGGTACCTCTGCGGACAGGCTTCCCCGGCTGACACACCTGCACCGTAGCTCCTGTGTGCGCCAAGGGGAGGAGCAGAGGACTTCTGCAGAAGCAAGGGCCAACCGTCTTCTGTTCTTGGCTGGACTAAAAGACAYTTAGAAATATTTTGTTTCTAAATGCATATATAATTAATGCCACTGGACACTATCAAAATGTAACAGTCTAAAACAAATTWAAAAAAAAACCTTTCAGGTGACCTTTCATAGCAAATGAGGAGATAGAAATTAGTGGTCAGGTCATATTTGTTTTGATAACCTTCTTAAACAATTAGAGAATAATTTTTTTACTTTTCAACTTAGATAAGGAATATGAATATAGGCTTGTAATTCTTCAAAYTGTTATTGAAAAATGATTATTATGGAACTATGATTTATTGTTGTATCATGGCTTAATCTTGATTCATATTATTGAAAAGCAATAGCAACTTGAATACCATTAGAAATGACTTGTTTTTATGCTTAGCACTTACGATTTGTAAGTTTAAAAACAGTGGTTCCAAATTTGGATCCTTTTTACCAAGTATGGAGCATGTATGTAGGCAGACTTGACACTAAAAAAAAGGCAAAAATTAATACCTCTTGTACAAGACTCTCTTAGCTTTAACAGTTACAAGTGGAATGATTAGTATGCTACTCTTGATAATTATAAACTATATTAAACTAGAAATGAGCGAGAATTGTTTGTGTTTCAGGAAATGGTTCAGGATTTCAAAATGGTCTCTAATCCTGTATTGAAATTAAAAAAATATATATCAATTTGTGAATTTGATGTGAATCGATGATGATAATAATCAGTAATGACCAACAAACCTTGGCTCTGGTACTTCTGAGACAACTGTTTCAGTAACATGTTTTTGCTATTGAAAACTGCTCCTTTACTGCCATCACTTACCATTTTCACATAAAGGTTTTGATTATAAAAATGCTTATTAATTTTAAAGTACTATTGTATTCAGAATCAACACTCTTCAAAATACATATCTTTTGGGTTTTTTTAACCACTGAAGTAAATTTCTGATAAAAGAGAACCACGATACTACTAATTGGAAGTGCGAAAAAAAACAGATCTTGCTTGTTAAGTGTTAGGGTGAACTCATGAAAGTTAAATTATTTCTCTTATTGTTCTTCAACTTTGCACCCTGATGACATCTGTGTCTTGAATCCATTTCCTCCTCTCCCTCAGTGCATGCATAATTCTTTCTCTTTAAAGAAGTTTGTTATAGTTTGGGATTTTTTAGCTTATAAATCTTGTAGCAGGAACTCAAAATTTAGTGATGTAAGCAAGAAATAGAAATGCCATAGCCACTGAAGAGAAGACATGCGGCATTGCTTACTTAAAGCCCCATCCTGTCCCCCCAAGGACAATAGCTGCTACCAGGATGGCACCAGCGATGGAGCCTATTATAAGATTGGTGGCACTAGGACCTGTGATAAAGGATTATGGGAAGAAAGACATAAGAACCAACCACTTTATTCACAGTAAGTGAAGCATTTGAAGGGTAGGCAAACAACCAGAGGAATACAGACAGCACACAAGGTGATGTCTCTAAACATTTTCAGCAGGTCCAACTTACTTTAATAGTAAGAATGAACAAAGCTGTTGGTCTCTCCCAGTCCTACGTTAACTTCTACCACATGTAAAAATCTAATATTAAAGCATAAACTTCATTAAGACTTACTCCATCATCTAGTAAATAAACTGTCAACTGAGGGCTCTAAGTTTGTAAATAATTCCTTAACTTAAAGGAAAAAGTATGAATGATGTATTTTTTATGCCTACAGCAAATGAAAAGAAAATCAAAAAGCCTAACTATTGTTCATGTAGATCCTGAAAGGTGGTAGATATTTTAATTTGAGCTAAGAGGATCTAGCACTACTTGCTAATCAGAGTCCAGAGTCCCTACAGTTACATCAGTGCTAAATTTGCAAACAATAGCTTGACAAAAGCAATAGGACCTTATAATAAGGAACTGAAGTTGAAATAAAAGCTGTATTCCCATTAAGCTTTCCAAACATCAAAGCATTTCTTCAGCATCCTCAAGAAGCTACTTAACAACAAAGTGGGGAGCGGTGGAGCAGGAAAAAAGAACAACAAAAAGAAGTGGCACAAAATATATTTGTGCAATTTTCTGAAGAGGGCAAGAGAACACCTAAGTACGAAATTCATAATTAACCCTTAAGTGATCTATTTACAGAGGCTGGAGGAAAACAGACAATAGGACCACTGTTTTACCAATTTAATTGCTCAGAACAAGAATTTCCTATGGAGCAGCCTTTGTAAAGCTAATTGCATCTGAGTTCAAGGCAAAATGAAATCAAAACAACAGTTCTTCTGCAGCATGCTGCACACTTTGTGTTTAAACATTTACATGTCCAGGATTAGCCTTCAAAAACAGTTCTTACCTCCTATCCCGGTCCCCTAAAACCAACACTTCTACACTGCAACAGAGAATTACTATCCTAAATATTCTGCTGCTGAGTTTGAACAACTGTCGGACAGCTGGCATAAGAAGAAGGAGCATCTAGAGACAGCAAAGGAAAGCTCAGAGGCAGCCTCAACAGCTGAAAGCCTTAAGGGGTTAGGTCAGTATCACAAACACCTTCTGCCCAGTCCCAGACACTACAAGAAGAGAGTACCCTGGGTTTGAAAATGTATCGGTGACCTAACTTCACTGCATGCCTTACATGGCTCCAGTAGCAGTGCTTTTAGATACCAGCTTAGCCAAAGGAAAACTAAGCTCACTTTTTTTTTTTTTTTGGTAACATTCAGTGGTATGAAAGAATTATTCTGCAAACATGTCATTAACTGGTTCATATAAATATACACTTCAGGGACTGAAGAGCATACAGACCCAGCAGAAAGTCCATGTGATTTATCATTTTGAATTAGTATACATAAAAAATTATCTTCCCCTCATCCTTCAGAACAGAAACCCGGATTTTGCCATGAACTTAGTCTGAATAGACACTGGTTTTCTGAGGAGTTCGCATGTACTTCAGGAGGACTGCTTGTTTATTTGTTTCAAGCAAGTGTAGCGAAATATACAAAATATACATTCTCCCAAACCCTTTCAAACATTTGATTTAAAAATGGCTTCCTGCAATTCCTACACAAAGAGCGTTCAGGAATATTAGTAGAAGACTTGGACTAAAAAGAAATATAGTGAGCTTTACATAAATAAGCAGTGCACAAGCTTGACAACAATAATTATAAGGTCATTTTTTCACAATTTGGAAGAAGACATCTTACTTGGACTTACCTTTAAAATTCCACCTGGCTATAAATCAACAGCAGTGAGCGTGGTGGAGAGTAAACAAGGGCCCTTCACAGGCATTATATTCCCAATCAAAACTTTCTTTCAACAGTTAGGAGCCTAATGAGCTACTGTATCTGACTCAGTAGTACAACTTTGGATTTGCTTTATCAAAAGATTGTACACAGCAAAAGACTGAAAACACAGCAAGTATTGTCTGTAACAATTTTTAGAAGCCTTGAAAAATTCTAAAGCTGATTTCTTGCTAGCCACAGAATGCTATTTTCCCCACAAAAGAGATGGCAGGTACTATGATTAACTGATAGTAATATATTCATAATTTAGATAAGGAAGTACCAAAGGGCCACTTTTTAACATTTCCTCATAGGAAAACTACGTTCCCGGTTGTTATTTGGGGGGGGGGGGGGGGGCGCGCAGATGTTTGCTAGTGCACATCCATTTAACAGGCAGTTTGGACTTTCAATACAGGACACCAATACTGTTTTTATTTACTATAAGTGTAAGTATGGAAGAATTCAATTAAAATTTAAACAGAGGAGGATAATATACAAACCAATTAGGTTTAGTTAAGGAGAAAAACAATGAAATTATGGTAAATGTTAAAGGGGTTGCGATAAAAACATTTTTCAGATTTTACTCAATTTTATAAAGTGTCATTAACTAAAAGAAGTAGTGTTTGTTTTTGACACAACAACTGTGAAAATCAAAYGCCTGTAAATATTAGGCAATCTGCTAGAGAGTCTTATAGCAGAGTAAAGAATAGATGGCTGTGGATGAAGGCATTCCTGTTCCTGTGGAATAATTTAAAACTATTTCACAGTATGTTGGAAGTAGCAGTTCATATGAATGCAGAGAAACAGCTGTTTTTCCTAAATTGATTAAAGAAACTGGAAAGGCAACATTCAAGGTAAAATTTTACTTTTATCAACAAGACTATAATTAATTTCGAGACTTTGGTGTGAAAATAGCTGGTGAAATGCTTATGATTACTAAACATCAACCCCTTGGTTATGAGAACAGAGTTCTCCAGTTGAGGAGCTCCGGGTTTGAAATATTTACAGAGATTTAAGAGGATTGTTGGGAAGCTGTTTTAAAGAACATAACAGACTCTGCACGTGAAAGTACTTAAAATAGAATGCAAATGCTTTTACATGTTGTTGTTTACCTTGCCTTAAAGATGTACGCATTACATTTTATCAAGCATATCAATGAAGTTAGATTGTTAATAAAGTAGGATTTAGCTACCAGTATGAAGTGCACTTTGCATCAGGTTGTTACTTTAGTTAGTAACGTTTATGGAAAAAAATATAAATAAGTAGCTTTCAGCCAAATAAACTTCTCTGGTCACTGGACTTGGATGCTTCACATAAATACATGGAGACTGAAAGTAAGAGAAGGGTTTTAACAACCAGGGTGTACTTGTTCTCTCTAATCGCCTATTGCTATAACCAGCCCCCATTCCCGCAAGGCGCTCTGCCTGGCACGGCCAGTACTCTTTGCTACCGTGTTATCTCTGGCCATCTTTTAAGACCCTAATGCAAACCCTGCTGAAGGTGTTAAAGACGAAACAGTACATACCTCTCGCTAATTTCCCTGGACTTTAGATTGTTCCCTAAATCTTCATCATCATCAGACAGACTTTACAAGAMCTAAAATACATTGTTTTGAAATTCTTCTTGTCCTAGAAGAGTCGCGTTTACTACAGATTGTCCTGAAAGTAACAACAGACTACAGGTAGTTTGATGGGTTTTTTTCTAAAACCTTTATTCCTTTTACCTATCACTTTGCCAACCAAATCCTCCAACTTAAGTTATCAAAGCTAGATGTCCATTTCAGGATGAAATTTGGAAGAAAATGATTCAGCCATATCATCCCACATGATTACTAAAATAACTTCATAGAGCATTAAGCTGAAGTACTTCTATGATTTGAAGAAAAGTTTGCAATTGCCAAGTGAAGCGGGGAGGGAGAGGGAGGAAGGGCAGCACCTGGCATTTGCGCCTTTTGACATCACTGTAAAAATTCGTCCCGATCCGGTCAAGTTTCCGAACTCTGAAAATTCTGACTCCACTGCACCACTGCCTGGACAGAGCAGGCAGGCAGGCAATGAACTCAACCTCCCCTGCAGCCGTTGTGGCAACCACCAGGGACCAGAGGGCATTAGGAAGGCAGAGGGTGTTTGTGCTGCCTCTGCTCTTTCTTGGAACCACACAGCGAAATGCAGCAGTGGCTTGACTTGGAGATACGCTTCTGAAGGAACTACAGGACTAGGAAAAAAGACTGATGGGGTCCCAGAGAGAGCAAACGAAGAAAAGCTGGAATTGGAGCAGAAGGATACAGGAGCAAGAACAAATGGTCAGGGATGTCAGTCAGAAAAGAGTGGAAGTGTGACAGGAGGCAAGGAAAGATAAAAACAGAAGGGTACAAGACAGTGTAAGCAGAAGGCAGAATTGTCCTTAAGCCCTAGTAAATGCTCTGCTCCAGAATACCCCTACCTAGTATATATTCTGCTCCAGAACATAAGTCCCAAACCTCTATAATCTTCACAGTCTTCATTTTTTAGCAAACAGCTGTAAAAGCCACCAGTAAAACATAATCTGGTCTTCCTCAAGTAGATGGTCTAAGACCTTCTTCCTTTTATTTGTTTTTCTGTAAGTTGTCCACTGTGGATGCAAAGGTCTCTACTCTCCTGAAAATCTAAGCTGTGGGGTTTATGTAACAGTCCAGTTCAGAAAAAAATGAAAAGTTAAAGCTAGGGTTGCAAAATCAAACACACAAAATGCTGCCTATTAGTGGAAGACTGCCTAACTGCCTTAGCCTTAATGAGAACTGTGCATGAATGCTTTTTCACACAGTCTGATTAGAAATCAAACTATCTTGTTCTGCCTCTCCCCTTCAGAGAGGGGGCACTGTCACATGACATGTTTTTGGAAGATTGGTGATACCGCATTAGAAACACAGTGAAGCTGGAAATGTCAGAAGAGGAGAATAACAGCAATTTATTCTGCAGTTTGCACTGTGTTCTGTGAACACAGAATAAAGGTAGTTCATTCTAGTATACAGTGACCAAACATCTCTCTCTCTCTCAAATAACCACTCTTAAAATTGAGGTAGTGGGCTAACACTTAAGATTAGTTCCCCATAATTATGAAAAGATAATAAAAATACACATTTCTTGTACATATGCTTTACATATGAATTCTATACTATAAGCATTCTACTGCCTTGAGGTAACATAACCTAACAACAGAACATCAGAAACTTTACTGTAAAACTAGCTAAATATACACACTATTTTCATCAGACTTCCTTTTCTCAGCCAGATTTTGTGACCCATTAATAGACTGAAAACCCCATGGATTGGAATAAACAGTTTCTGAATTATATCAGATAGTCCAGGTTGCTCTGAGTCCATTTTGAAAAATAATCATAAACTTTCAATTTTTTCCCATTATAATTTGGGGTAATGGAAACATTTAGACATTTAATTATATTGTGACGATGTAAAAATTCACAAACTTATTGTTTTATGCCCCACATTATCCCAGACAGGAGAGGGTTCAACACTGCACGAGCAAATCACATGACACAGACACAGTCAAACCACACGACAAACACGGTCACCACACGACGAAGCTAACGGGGCGATACACAGAGGGCTCAGGTGCGGACGCTACCTCACACACTAGGCACCAAACATAAAACTCAAACTAAGAAAAATGCTTACTCTATTCCCCACCCTGTGCCTCCAAAAATCACCCCCAAGGCCAGAATGGTCCCTGCCACTGCACCTATTAGCCTGTTAGTTGCCATGCTCACTGTGTGGAGGGAAAAGGGAAGATTTTTTAAGGAAATGAGCACAAGTCATGTATGTCTGAAATGATAACATGAAATAATTCCTCAAAGGAAAATTTTACTTTGTAATCCATTCTCTGTCAAACAATTTAAACCTCCGAACAAACCTTTCTTTACTCAAATACTGTAGCTCTAAAAATTCTGAAATTACTATATTTGGCTTTATATGAATACTTGCAAATACTTCAATAAGAAGTTTTCCTGTAAATTTAAGGCTATTTCTTTTAGCTTGTGATTCTGTTGCATATTTACTTAAAATTTGAATATCCTCAACCTACTGTTTATTTAAGTTTAAAGCAGCCAAAGCGTAAAAAAAAAAAAAAAAAAAAAAAAAAAATCACCAAAAAGAAAAATTTCCTTTTGATCACCAGAAACATACTGTATCCATAGGATAACTAAACAAATGAAAACTGTTTGTTTGGAAACAGTTCCATTGCAGGAAGATATTGTTTTTAATTAATTCCATTATTATTACATTTATTTGCTACTGTATTTATATATATGACTTCATATTTATCTGTATCTTACCAAAACAGCAGTTTTCAAAGGAAAAGCCTACACTAGAAATGTGCTTCAGGTAACACCCTGGAATTTCAATGTTCTGATGGTCTCAATATCTTTTTTTCATTTTTGAAGGGACCTCTTGTGAGAAAAAATGTCTATACACTTCCCATGCTATAAAAGACTGAAAATATGATAGATTCATTCAGTCATAACAAACTGTAAGCAAGCATCTGAATTTACAGATGCAGCTTCTCAGTCTAATGGGAAATTTTCTAAGGGACAAAGACTTCATAGTCTTCACGCTGAAGAAAGTCTATTTTGAAACTTCTGTTTCTTACCTTTTTTCCATTTCATAAATACACACACACACACACACACACTTAAGACATAAATTTTGCATTAAAACAAACAAACAAACAAACACCATTCCACTAGTCAAACGAGGCCCAATTCTGCAAATGAAATTGCACAGGAAGAAACTTGTGTACATATGGAGTCCCACTGACTTCAAAACTAGTGACCAACACTAACCTAATTCAAAGTTTCTGCAGTAGCCAAAAACTAACAGCAAGAATTCCTTATCTTCCCAAAACAGCTACCATCCTGAATTGCTCTAGCGTGGGTCTGTTAGTACAGGATACAGTAGGTTGCTGAGTTTAAACTAATTCAAGACTCATGAATTAATACCAACATAATTATGGACAGCTAATTTTTAAATCCTGACATACAGTATGAAGGCAAAAGCAATTGATGGATGATGGAAAGATCTGGAAAAAAAAAAACAGAAGTGCAACAGGAGCAGCAGTCAATTATCAATTACCATAACAATAAATGAATAGCAAGAAATACTTGTGAGCTATACATACTCGTAGTAAGAACAATGCAGGGATTGATGGTGTGAAAACTGTTAATTATATGAATTTTCACATCTCTAAAAAGGTTTGTAACATCTCTCTAAATAATTATCTGCTCTCGTGCTATTTAAGCACTASGTTTCAACACTAAGCATCATAGTAAATAACTGAAATCAGAAGAGGTTAAAGACCTAAATTATATAACACACAGAAGTTACTGACTTAAGCAAATCTTTCTTCATCAAAGTGCCTCACAGTGAATGAATAGGAGTCTAGTTTATTTACAGTTTGTTTTCCCTCTTGTATCAAAGTGYAGCAATTCCAACAGGAGTATTTCGTTTACTGCAAAGAATAGCTCTTCATCAAGAGACGTCTTCTAAGAAACAGTCTCTCTGCCTGTACATGCTGTAAGGCATGAAGTAGATGGAAGGGATTTGTTACTTAAAAGAAAAAAAGAAAAAAAAATCTGTAAAAGAACTGTGTAAGTTAAGGAAAGTTTTCCCAGGGTTGCGTTTATGTTCTTGAATATATATTAAGGGTAAAATCTCCTCCCTCCTTTGTCTCTTCAGCCCAAATCCCTCAAATACCTGAAGCGTTGAAACTGAAAGCAAGAAATGTATCTGTCAGTTTAGATCAACCCTAAATGACAAATATGTTAATCTAAAGATGAAAATAAATCCAATATTTTCTAATACTTAAAAAAAAAAAAAAAGTGCACATCCTCAGTGCAATACTTAAAAACTCTTTTCCACTTTTCTTTGAATCTGGACATGGTTCCATTTGAAGAATGAGGAAAACGGAAAGATTAATGTATTCCACTTGAAAGAACTTAACCTCTCAAAAACTGACATATAGGAAGCGTAGTATCTCAGCGCTGTACAAATTGAAGACTTGATATCAGTTCCACAGATGTGGCTATTCACTCTGTCCAGGCTTTATTTCATGGATTTTCCCTGGCTTTGAGAGTCAGATTACACTAATCCTAGTATGAATCCTAAACCTAGAATTCTGGTCATACTAGATGTCATTTTGTGATGCTGCATTTAGTTTAGATGTGATGTTCTTATAACTGAATCTATGTTATACTTATCTCAAAGAAACTGAGTATTTGGCTTCTGAAATGTAAGAAAACTCAAACTTAGGGCCATGGAAAAACAAATTATTTTGGTTTATGCCTGAGACTTATAAACTGGCATATGACATAAGAAGTGCTGGTAACAAAGGGGAAAAAAACCTTAAAGGAAACTACTTAAGTTCCTTGGAGCTTTACAGAACTACAGAAAACTATTTCTGCATCCTTTATGACAAAGAAATTTAGTACACTAAAAGATAATGTAACAGCTGACAGTGTTCAAGCTCCTATACTCATTTCTAGGTGATTCAACATCAAAAAATTAATATAACAACATAGGTAAAAATAATTCCATCTTTTAAAATTTGTTCTTTGAGCCATCTTGTAACAGAAACTTATTCTGCCCTTTTCAGTGGAGTCTACTGAAAAATGGGAGACCAAACTTTATGTCTGTACCTACTGTAGAAATCCATACAGATACTATTCTTTTAAAAATTTTTCCCCCAAACATTTCAGCATTGATATATTAATTTTCAAAAAGGTATTTCCATTCTGAAATTACACAAGTTAATTTGAATTACAAAAACCTAACAAGATAAAAGTACCTTCTTTGATGCCCTTCTTATAGACCTTTTTCCAGAGGAGGGAATCTTATTTCTTACCCACAGCACTTGGAAATAAGCAAGACAGAATTCCAGTGCTCTTAAATGTCACGACAGTAAATAGTGCTCTCCTCATCCACACAGAAAGAGAAGTATCCAGCTCTGTAGTGCTCTCTCCTCCTAACTTTTCAAAGACTCTGTAAGCAGCATTCCACAGTTAGGATTTTTTTTTTTTTTTTAATGGGAAATGGTATGACAAGCAACTTTGTAAGATGGGGCACAACTAGGCAACTCTAAAGTGAACCATGGTAGAGTTAGGAGTCAGGAAGCACCTGCAAAGACTCCCTGATACAAATATGGACTGTTCTAGAGAGCTTCCTTCACAGTGGGAACCTGTTTTAAGATGACCTCTTCAACAGCCCCTGGTAAAGCTCTACCGGAACCATTCTAAGGGGCAAAAGAATAAGGCACGCAAGACAGAAGCAGAGCCATTATGGAGGCACAGACCAAAATTCTGTCTTCCTTTGAAAAGCTGGATATTTTACAGAGTAATCAGTTACAGTCTGCACCACAAGGCCTGCATTTTTAAACCCCTCTATCTTCTTTCAATCAGCTTTACAGAAGGGATGGATGGATCTAGAACTGGGACACAGCAGAAAAATTTTACTCAGGTTTCTCAGCTGTTTATTGGTAACTTAACTCTAAATGCATAATTYTGGATAAATGTAGTCTGATGTTTGATAACGTCCTGATGACAGAAAACAAAAACCTTGGATAGTGCAATCCAAAGACATTCTTTGGCAGAGAAGTTGGAGAGAATCTCAAGTGCTTTTCTTCCTTTTTGAGAAATGTTTCTGACAAATTATTTTCCTAATAGCTCCTCTTTGTATATCTACTTCACACACAGCTGAAATATCTACTAAGTACATAAGAGTAAAAACCCTAAGCAATAATGGTTGTAAGAACAGCATAAGTCCTTAAATTGCTTATTTATTTCTTTTTCTTCCCACTGAAACCTGATACCAAGAAACCAAGGCTTTCTTCACCGGGGACATTCCAATTTCCCCTTTGTTGTGTCGCAGCTCTCTGAAACAGCTGAGAACAGCTAAGGGAACTGGAAATCTCTAGTAACAGATAAGTACTGAATTCTCATATAAAAAAAATAAGAACTATGTTTAGTCAGCTTCCAATTACAGAAAAAAAAATTGTAAAGAATGAAGAAAAAGGAATGAAGGAAATATCAGAAAGTACATACATTTATGTATTGAAATCTTCCCAACATTTAAGTTAGAAAAATAAAAGTTTTATCTATTCTCAAAGCAGACAGACATACATCATCTAAACGAAGCAAAGTTTTACTGTCTGGTTCTAAACAGGACTGTACAGTATTTCTCGCTAATTCTACTACCATGTACCAATGTGTCATAATTATTTGAAAGAACATCAAAACTGAAATCACACAAACCCTTGGGTCCTTCCTCCTTCTTGTTACCAGTATCCCTGATAGGATCATCAATGCTGCAGTCTGTCCCAGCCCAGGAGAAATTACAAATGCAAGTGGCTTCATTACTACACACCTGGAAAAGAAAAGAAAAGAAAAAAAAAAAAAGACAGAAATGGCCTTTTTACCACATTTTATTAAGTTCATTTAACATCTAATTGGGTATTTTATTCGCAGAATAAAATTTATCCACTTATGTATTTTAACAGTAACACTGAGTGTTTAGAAAGAATGTAATACATGAATAACCTGAAAGTTTGCTTTAACCCTCTGAATACACTCAGATGCTAGCAAGCGAAGCTTTCCACATGAAAAAGAACTTGGAATGTGTTGCTGGGAGAAGTGACTAAAAAGTTGATTTAAAAGTTGTTCTTCTTGAACCCAACTGACTTTCCTTTGCGGGGCTCAAATTCACTTCACATCTTCAATTACACATAAGGAAAAAGTTTTCTTGCATAAAGTCTAGCCCCTTAAGCAAGTATCTGTAAAAACTGCAGAAGTCAGCTGAATCCCACAGTGGCTCCGCCTCTCCTTAAGGAAAATGTGAAGTACAGCTAGCCTAAAATGGAAGGGTTTTATCAATATTACAGTTAAGACATGGACTAGTGAATTTGTTCAGCCAAACATACCTACCATCTAGACTAATGGATTTATGGATAGAATAACAGGATATAATGTGCCTGAATGTAAAATGATAGACTTGGCATATATTCAAGAAGTATATGTTATTTCTGTTAAGGTCCAATAGTTTAGAATTTAATTAATTAAGTCACCAGGTATAACTCCATAACACAAGACCACTTTATAAAGGTGTTTATTACGCAGGAAAAAGTTTAACTGGAGATGGCAAGTAGCCTGAAATATGGATAATACATTACAGAAACTCTTTATAATAACTGACATCAAAGCTCTTTCTTGCTAGTAACAAAAACAACACTTCAGATATAATTACAGAACTAATTTAATAACCTTGCTTCCTAACATTTTTGTCTGTGCTTCTCACGTTGTAACAGAAAGGCAGTCATCCAGAGAATCTAACAGTTGTTTTCAGGAGATCAACAGGTCTTGGGAAGATTTTCAGGTAGAGGAGTCCACGAGGTATTTTAAAGTACAATATAGCAGAGAGAGCCAAAGAGGCTTAGCTGCTAACATCCAGTACAGACTCACCCCATGACCGGAGCAGACTTTTCCATTAGAACCAATGGGACAGCTGCTTATGTTCAAGGACTGAATTGGCAGGCACTTTTTGTCCAGACACATCATGTGAGGGCCACACGGAGCTCCATCTTCCACATAACCTAAATCTGTATCATCATCTAGAAGAACATGAGCACCACTAGGAAAAATAAATTTTAAGATACTATTAGTATTATGACTAGAGTCTTTTGAAAATATTAAACATGTCAGTGTGGATACTAAAAACCTCAGAGCTTTCTCTCTTCCAAGCATACAGACAGAATGAGCAAAGTTATAGTCTTTCTGTCTGTCTGTAGCATTGAAAAAGTGTTCAGGTTGACAGACTAAAAAGAAATCTAGATAATGACTTAAATACTCAGAAAGGGTGCCTTACGGTTTTTTGTTTTTTTTTTAATCRAGTCTTTGATGAGCCAAGGGTATTTTTAATGCTGCAGAATGCTTTTGCTAGAAAATGCTAAACACTAACTTCCAATGGGGAAAGGAGTAACATTAAAAACAAAAAAAAATAAGGGAAATAACAGAAGAGTTAAAAACCATTGTTCACTCAGATTCTAACTACACAAGAGAGCATTCTTAGCATAACAGTAATGTTGCCAACGTCTTTAAAATACAAATCCAGTATTATGCATGACAGTAGACTACAACCACTTACATGTCCTTTAAGCAATCTGTAGCTTAACCTCTTATCCTGCCACAACTCTTCACCATGCCCTCCCCCCTCAGCCTTCACTTTCCCTAAAGCTATTTCTCTGAGAATATAATACTCAAAAAAATTACATTTAATATATGGATCTTTGGCAATTACAGACAACATTTATTCATTTATTTTTACAGAAAAGCCACAATGCTGAGCATTAAACTCTGGCCATGAAATTCTGCTCCTGGTCCAGAGTGTGAGATCAGGAGGGCAACMCACATTTCACATACTTCAAATATGGAGTATTAGTCTTTTTTTTCTTTTTCTTTTTTTTAATCAAAAGGAGAAATACCACTCAGAATAATCACTTTGCTTTAAGTTATTAGTTACTTAAAAATCATACCATTTTACATCTATCTCTATCATAATTTGATTGGGTTTGACAGAGAGAAATCAGCTTGGAACACTGCATTATTTTCTTTTACCTGCAGTCCACTATGCGCCCTTGGTGATAAAAAGAACTTGGGATAATTTCTCCTTGAACTTGACCAACTCGTGGAACTTTAGTAAGATTAGTACAGAGCAAAAAGCCACAGAAAACATCACTGTAAAATGAAAACATAAATCAAAAAGTTACTGGAGTAATATGAAGTAAACTTACAAAAAGAAAGACTGGTAATACTGCTTCTGGTCACAATTAATAATGTATTACCGTAAACTGGGTGATACATTTTCAATGTACAACTTTGGGAATAAAATATTATTTGGTGTACATAATAGTGGCAGCATCTGATGCTAACTAGCAAACATTAATGGCAAAGGCAGAAACAAGTAGCTGTTTAAACTGAGGTGCCAGTGCATCGTATTTACCTAATGTTGGCATAAACAAAAATGTACCTGTGCTCTAAATACAATATAATTAAAAGGAGCCAAACTGTACAAAATTTTGTCATACTAGACTATATTATGTTTCTCTCTGTAGTAGCTCAGACACTGTATGCTAATGTGGAGTTTGAATTTTTAATTGCATTTTATTCCCCTTGCAGAACAATTGAACCATAATGATACTCATTAATAGGCGGTGTGTGCGTCTGAATTTTGGTAAAGGGGCTATTTTATCTGCTGTTAATTTATATGTGCAATCTTTGATAGCAGGCAGCAGCTTAAAACTTACATTTCTTGCTCTAACTGTCCAAAGTCATACAAATAGCCAGAAACGGTATTTGTTAAAATTGCATRGATTATAAGTGGCTCTTCAGCTAGACCATTTTTGTGCATCTCTTAACTGACAAAGAAAGCTTTTCTGCAAATGAGGCTCACAATATATATGCCAGCAGAGCAATATTCTTTATATGAATACAAAGAATATCCATTAAAAACTTCTTTCCTTATGATCCTATCTTAAAATTTAGTCACGTAATATCCAAACAAAATATAATGCCATTTTGACAAACATCAAGTAGTTGAAGAAGAAACAAACCATTCAGAGACTGAATTTTTTTCATGCACACTACAAAATTAAAAACAGTAAATAAATCAGGAGAAATTTAAGTCTATTCATGAATGATCATTGACACAAAAAGGAAATTTGATCAAATATTCATCTAGTCATGATCATATGCAATGAATCAGCCATTTTCTCTATAGCATCCAAATGTCTTCTAAAGTCAGAGACGGCTGCTCTCTGGCCTAAAAAAAAGGTTGGAACAAACTTGAGATAACACAATCTGATATCAGTTCCAGGGCCGTTGCTGCAGGCAAAACCAGTGTGTGCACTTGCAGCCCAATTCGTCCCTACCAAATCTGAGGTGTCTGTAATATTGTGACCTGTGCGACTTTATGCTGCCCTGCCCCCAGCTCCTCTGAACGCATTAAACTGACAGTGTATCTATCTGAAAACTCAGATGTGGGAAGCTCTTTAGAACTGCACTGTTGAGTCAGCCATGGATTTTTCAGAGCTATGGAACATTTTTGAATTGGAAATCTTGTGAGGGAAAGAAGATTCAAGATGATGTAAAACAACTGTTGAAATGTTAATGAAAAAAGTAGGAAATATTAGACCATATTAATCTATTTTAAAAGGCAAATCATCTCTACAAAGCTGAACTTACTGCTTGCTACACTGAATCCATCGGTCTCCATCCTTCCCACAGTTTCCTTTTTTTGTGCCTTCTGTATTAAGCTTCTCGTAACAAAATTTGTCAGATCCTGAAGACTCTGTTGATGAAAAAAGGAAAAAGGAATGTACTATCCACTGATGACACAAGAACTACAAAAACTCATGGATTTTTTTTTGGCAATTCTCTATATGTTTTAACACAAAAAATTTAAATCTAAGCACAAGTGTATGTATACAGATGGTATTTTCCAGTGACTACAGTGGGAACCTAAGCAGATTGAACTGCTGGCACCTCCAGATGGCTTTTCAAAAATAATCCCTGATGTTCGATATTTGCTTTGGACTTTGCTAAAAGCAATCTCTATAGTGACAGTGTTATAGTCTCCATTTGACTATATCTCCGGTCTAATTTTGTTCACATTTAGTGAACACATTTCAGTTGCCCATAGATTTAATTTAGTTCTCTTCACTGCAGTTACTCCTGATCTGTACATCAGGAAACCAAAGATTTTTATATATGACATATGCCATGAGCACCTTCCTGACATTAACTTAGGATTTTATTTATCTATTTTTCAGGGAGTTCACAAAGAAAACAAGGTTGAACAGTCAGATTGTGATTTCTACTCCTAAAAAGGAGCACATGCAGACTTTCCAAACTGATAGATTTAAACCATAACTATTTACTAAGAAGCCAGTCTGATTTTTCAAAAGATAAATTAGAAAATAAATGAAGAAAAGCACCTGAATTATATAGAAGAAGATAAAATGTTAAAAGTAAATAAGAGTGGCTTCAGTAAAATGATTGTACAGAAGAAAATCCAGACAATTTAAAATATCTTATTGTGTAAGATAAAAAAGAAATTAGTCAACAAAAACAACTATTGCTTTTAAAATTATCAATACATGAGTGTGAGATACCAGCACATAGCTCAAATAAAAGCATCAAAAGACAAAGAAAACGTTTTCTCCATCCAATTTTACATTTATGTAGCATAAGAGGAACAATAAATGGTAAAACGACTCCCCCACCCCAAAGGAAGATCCTTCTGTCACAAATAGGCAGCATCCAGCAGTAGCCATTACATTTAGAAAAAGCACGCAAGAAAACATTACGTGCTAATGTACAGGACATCCTGAGAGTTCTGCTCTGCTGCACTATCTCAAAGTCATTACCTAGAGCATTTATCCCTTCTCAGCTGCAAGCAAAATTCATCACAAGTATAATTCTATTTTACTCCATACATCTGACCTTAAATTTGTACTGTGTATATTTAAATTCATACTAATGTACTAAGCTAGACCTGGGATTAACACAGGGTTTTTTCTTGGATATAGAATGATTTAGGAAAGTGAGGTAAGGCAGAACAGCTTTAGCATGAACCACAGCTGGGATAAGGAAATAAACAGAAAACCCCTCAACCTTTCCATTTTGAACTGTAAGAAAAAAAAATCCWGAAAATAAAATATTTTTTCCAGTAACATTAACTCAAAGTCACCAATATTTTGGTATGTTTACAACTTGAAATTTTATTTGGCAATCAAGCCACAGTTTCTCACTGCAATCTCTATTCCACTGAGCAGAAAATTTCAACTGAAAGTAGCAAGAACAAAAAATAAAAACACTAAAACTACAACCACCTAAAAATACAAAATAAAGGAGAGAATGAACTGGAAATAAAATATATTTAAGGTAGTTAAATTCAACCTACTAGATCCCCAGATATATTTGCACTGATTATCTCTTGTCTTGCATTCTCCATTATAGCAACGGCCCTAAACAAAACAGAACATGTTAAAAGAGATCTGAACATTGTTTCTCTTCTTTCTCCTCCCCCAGCACAAGTCTCATTTTGATTCTTCATCCACATAGTGGGATGTATAATAGCTTTCATGAATTGGGTAGTTGTCAAAACTAGAGGACACACATTGGCCCAGATTCTCAAAGTATTTTGGTGTCTAATACTTACTTAAATTTCAGCAGCTGCTTTATACTTCTCACTTACAGAGCTGTAAAGAGCTTATTAACATGCAGTGCAATAAAAGATCTACCTGTAAAATGTAAATATATCAAGCAGATTTTATTCAAACTAGAAATTTTTACTATTCATAGAGTGCACAATGCACAAACAGCATCCATGTCTGAAAGACCAAACTCATGAAGAAATATGGAAGATAGGGTGAAGAAAACCTACAAATTTTATTTGGTCAGTTTCTATTTGCTGATGTGCAGGGATTTTAAAACATTACATACCTGATTAGAATCACAGGCATATCCATCTTGTTTATGAAGATTTGGTGGACACTGAAAAAAAGTATATCTTTTTAATTGGGTATACAGTAATAATGCATCAAAGATCACATATGGAATTTTCAGGTTTTAGAAGACAAATACGCTACACAAAGTAGATAACATAATAAAGCAACCAAGACAACTAAAGGCCCTGAAATTTATAATTACTGCAGGAATCTTTGCAGCAGTTAATACAGATGGAAAAAACAAATATCCTTTCCTAAATGTGATCCTACCTAAGACGTGAGCCATGAAAAACAAGGTTTTATTCTAACTTTACTGCATATTCTTAATGGAAGGTAAGGAGGTGAGGCAAGATACAGGGCAGCACAAATGTGCTAAGTAACAGAGTATTCGGTAACTAGTGCTGGGACCACACTTGCTCTCCTGCGCAGCACTACCGCTGCATCCTTCCAGGTCCATCGAGAGAGCATGCAAGCGGTTAGTTGCAGCCTACCGCTCTGTTGCTGCCAGCTGCCAGAGCCGGGGCTTTTACGATCACGGTAACTGTTGCATTCTCTTGGCACGGAAGGTTTTTCAGTATGAACAAGACATTAGCTCCGGAAGCCCCAGATTACTAAAGGTAGGAACAGACTGGTTCCCAAAGCTGTTCTTCATCAGAAAGGGACTGGTTACGATTTTGAAAGGGGCTGCTGCTGCAATCTACCATATTAGCCAACAGCGAGTATAATTTCTCTAGCTTAAGAAACCCCTTCTCCCTCCCTTTGTGACAGATTTACAATAAAATCTCACCAATAGCTACATATCTGTAAGTGTGGATGTCTCAATGATAATTGAAAAAGAGATTACTGTTAATTTATTTTAATCTGTAATTACAATAAATGCCTAGAGAGAGCGCCACATGATCTAGCCTGAATCTTTTTTTTTTTCAAAGCTAAGAACCTGATGCAGTAGCAGGATTAGGATGACTGTAGCAGTTATGAAGTTCTTATACAATTTTGAAGCTAAATGCTCAATACTGAAAGGGAGCATATATTACCTAAAGAGTCAAAGTTTCTGTGAAAATGGTAGATGAACCAAACGATGACTATCTAAAAGAAYTCAAGTTACAATAGCCTTTTTTGCTGCTCTTTGTTACCTATACTTTCAAGTATTAGCCAAATGTTTTTGCATGAGAAATGCTTAAGATTCAAAACTCTAAAAATTATTATAAATCTGCATTCYCAAAAACATAACACTTCACTCCTAGTTATAATTGCCTACAATTTCGCCACTTATAAACTATTTTAATTCATACAATTATTGTTACTACATTTGAACCCATTCATGTTTGCAGCATACTCTTCGTATTTATGCTATGGACCACACAGAGTACATGAGGACATCTAACACAAATACTATATGGATACATGTAAAGAACCACAAGAGCTTTAAAAACCAAGCAAAATAATTTAAGTCATATTTTGAGTCCACTTAGATAATTTTTTTTCAGCTTATGACAGTTTATTTGTATGTTCAAAAAATTCCTTTAGGATGAAAAAAATAAATCTCCATAGTTATTGGCAGGTATATGAGTGCGCAGTTTGTTAGTCTGGATTTTTTTCTTAACTTGACATAAAATGAGTACTAACAAACTTCGCTAGTATAAACAGAGAAAGCCTCTGCGTACATACCTGGCCAGAATCTCCGGAGCAGAACTCTGCAATATCACATTCATTCACTGCATATCGACAGTCATAGCCTCGTGGGAAAAACTAGAAAATGAATAATACAGTTCAGGAGGATGAAGATTATGTGAAAACAAAATTCAAGGTTCCTGTTTGGAATGACTCCTCACGTTAATACTCTGTAAATACTGTTTTCACATATATTTGTCTTTTTTGCYTGGCTAACAACAGAACAAAACAATCTCAATAGTTATTTCAAAGTGTTTAGCAAGATTTCAGTTTCATAGTCTTTTAAAGGCTAAAATTGAAGTATATAATACTTTGAAAATTTAATGGAATTTTTTTTCATCTCCAATATTTAGAAAAACTGGTACACTTGAAAACAGAACTACAGTATAACATTCTTTATGAACAATGACACAAATACAAGAGCCATTTTCTACACGAATACATACCTAATCCAATCTATTATTCGCTTTATATTCCAGGTAGTAATCACATTATCATTTGGAATAACACAGTCTCAGTTTATTTAATCTATTCCTCTTCATTCTACATAAAACACACTACCTATAATGGGCTATACATGACTTCTACGGACAACTGAAAAGAGACAACAGATACATTCCAACAACACTCACAAGACATGATGTATTACAGCAGGGTCCATCACTACAGTGAGCTCCATTAGAAAGGGAGCACTTCTTACAACAGTCTGCATAGCATTCCTGAAGAAAATATTAAGGGATCTATTAGTTCTCCATTTTAAACAATTTGTCCTTCCCAATCTTTCCAAGAACTATCATGTATCAGCAGACAAGAGTCAGTTCAGCACTGAGGACTAGAAATCATCAGCTGGAAGAATCCTTTGCACTGCTCAAATATTAATCTAAAGGGAAAACAGTGATACATGCTATAGCAACAATCAAACAATATTCACATCTTCTGAAGCCTCATATAGGGCTGGAGTAGCCTGTCCACTGCACGCGTCTTAGTCAAATTGCATTAAATGCAGAAGAAAGATTATGAAAACTAATTATATATGTGATTATATTTAAATAGTCAAACAAAGATTCAAGMCTGAGGGGCAGATTTTGCAGAAAATTTCTTGGAATATTTCTACAAAAAAAGAAGAAAACAACAGGTTCTCTGTCTGAACACAGGCACATATCTCCAACGCACAGTTTAGGAAAGGGGTAACCACTTCTACAGTGTGATTCAAAAAATGCTGGGAACAGCTACATCTTTTCATCAGTATGAAAGGAAGACTATTCTGAGGATACGCTCTGTCTTTGCACTCATTTTCACTGTAAAAAATATTTTAACACAGTCCTCTAATCAAGCTGCTCCATAACAAAGGCAAAAAAGTTTATTTCRATAACCTTCCCCCCTCCCTTACCTACCATATAATTTATTATATTTTGTGAGAGAGACTTGTGGAATAATACATAAGAACTCTTTACTTGCCATTCGGAAACCGCAATCACATTCTTCTCCTGCTTCTACATACCCATTTCCACACTCAGTAGTTTCAAACAGCTGAAAGCAAAAGAACCCCACCACCAAAATAAGAATAAAAACAGTATGAATTGACTTTTTTTTTCCACACACAGCCCATCTCTGCAATGCTACTGAGTCACCCTCCCACAGAGAATATGTCCCTTGCTGCTGTGATAGAGAATTTAGCATGGTTTTCAAGTGCAACTAGTTAAAACTGTGCAGACATAAAAGATGCTCAGCTAAACCATGATTCCCAACCATCTTTGGGAAAATATTGATCTCAGAAAATGATACACCCAGAATTAAGAAAGTAATACTCTAGGGGATAACATTTGAACTTGGTTTCAATTCTACACACTCCCATTTCTTTAACAATTCCTTTTAAGAAACCAGTTGGTAATAAGATCTCTGGGATCTACACAGGCACCTATACTTGCTCATGCAATTAGCTACTGCCTATTCTAGTGTGACATATTTGCACATGAAAATAATTAACAGTAAGAAACATTACCAACAGGAAGTTCTGTGTGTCTTATCCTTAAGTTAAAGAGGGTAACACAACCATATATAAATACTGCTGCACAGTTATTTCTAGGGCCAGAGATATACAATTGAGATAAGTTTTACAGTTCAGGATGAAAGTTAAATGAGAAAAAATATATTCCCTCATTAATATTCAGGAAATTAGCTCTTCACWAGTTCTTCTTACTTCACAAGTGAGACTTCCTCCTCTGATGGAGGCAAGAAAGAAAACCTGAGTGCTAATCCAAGCATATATATATTTAATAAAATCAAAACTCTTGTCAGGCCCTAGCATTGGGCTAAAGATCTTAAGGTTGTATGCATTTTCTTAGGTTCTGCTGTTCTATGGGACAGTTAYTACATTATGCACGGAACCATCATAGTAGTTTTTAACAATTTTAATTACATTTCATTACTCATTTGCCAATTACAATGTTCAACTAGTTTCTTCCTATTTACAGTTTTGTCATTCAAATTTCCATTTTTCACCTCTCCGCTTGCTCTGTTCTAATTCTTGGGACACCTACTGTTAGTAACAATCTGATACTTTCTGCGACTGCTAAGCTCTACAAATTGAAAATAGTCAGAGAAGAGCTTAATTCATGCAAGGTCACTTTTAAAACTCTTCTTGCTCTCATCATTTCTCTGTCATTTTTTATAGAGAAAATCTATAATGGAATCTATATGGAATTAAATTTCTTTTTTTCACATGCAGTGAGCTATTTCATAAGCTTCTTCAGATTCCACACTAGTCTCACATAACATAATTTTGTTTAAAAGAAAATTAAGGATGATTTTTCAGACCTATCACAGAAATAATTTTGCAAAATCCTTGTCTGTTTTTGGTAATAGTTCTGTACTAAAACCCTGAAAGAATGAAGTCCAGGTCAACTGGGTTACTAGCTACAGAAACACAGTCATCACTTGAATATGGTTGAAAGTTCAAGTAAAGATGAGATCAGATAAATATACAGCTCGATGCACGTGAAACATGCGAGTAAACATGATGTTCTTTCTGTAAGGGCTTAATCGCAGTATAACTATTGAAAATCACCAAGATATGAAATGTAATATTTAAAAAGACAATATATACAACTTATAAACTTGGAGGGAATTCTTCTTAGGTACTTTTGAAAAAATGAGAAACAATAGTACCTAATCACAAATAAAGAAAATATTTTCCTCTTGTCACAAAAACTGCATACGTAATCAATAGTACCTACAGTTTGGGGTGCCAGAGGCAAAACTACAGTGAGGCAACACCCATATGTACTCTTCTTCACTAGCAATGTCAACATGATTCGAAAAAACTGTAACTTCATTTTTTCCTCTCTAAGCCATTGTTACTGCTATACTTCAGTGGAAACAGCAAGATCTCTTATTCTGAGCCTGAAATTCACTTCTCCATCAAGCAGACTTGATTATTTGACCTGTAGCTGACAAGACAACAGAAGGAGGTCAACCAGAGAGTTGGAAGGGGGAAAACCTCCAAACCCCCGGAACAAAAAACACAGAAATTCCTATAGCATTATCAGATAGTAATCAGGAACCTCTAAACATTCATACCTGTCAAAGTCTAATTAAAAGGTTATAATTAAAAATAGGATTAAGATGACTGCATAACACAACTACATTTTGTTTACCTAACGGCTAAATACACTATTTTGCACCTTACCTCCCGGCCTCCAAATAACAGGATTCAAAAACATGTATTTTTATTTTCAAAAGGGATAAATAGTCCTTGAACTTCAAAGTTGTGAAACATTAACACAAATAACAGACATATAGAGGTAATTCAACCATTCTCCTGGGAACATTTTCACTGAAGTAAACCAGATTTTTATTTTGTGTGCAGTCAATTTGGCAACTCGTTCACTTTACCTTGCTAAATAACCACCACCCTATTTTAATGACACAAAATCAAACTGTTTTTCTGTCTCGCTACTTATTCTCTTTTGCAGTTACATATACAAGCCGAGATTGCTAACAACCTACCCTGGGAAAAAGCACAGTAACAAGCAAAATTTTTTAGCCAGTTTTGTAAGGTGGTGATCTCCCAAAGGATACAGCACAGTAAACAGAACAACTTAACAGTCTCATGGCATTAAATTCTACAAGGACATCAAGTCTGGTATCATCATTAGATAGAATATTAACACCTTGGATTGATCTTACATTGCAAAAAGAGCCACATGGAATATTTTTACAGTAATCAGCTTTAAACGGATGCCACGCTACTACTGCCTTAGTTAGAAAAAGTTGTGAGTTATAAAACTTACAGGTTTTAAAGGAAAAAAACACAATGGATGGTACAAGGAAACAGTTATAAATTACAAAGCTTATTAGCTGTAGACTTGAAATTAAATGAAGTTAAGTTGGATAATAACCACAGGCTGTTAAAGTTTATATGAAGTAAGTTATTGATTTCTAATGGTAATTGGCATTCTTCTCAACACCCTCATGCACAAAGTCCGAGAACTGAGTGGACATGGAGCATTCGCTATGACCTCACCTCCGGATTTATTTTGTGCTACTTCCAGCTTAATAAGTAGTGTATTCATGCTGAATGGGGCTGTGTCTAGCTGTGTGAATCAAACTGCAAGATTTGTCATTATTTGAGCCTAAAGAATTGATGGAATGCAAGTCACATGACTCCCCTTAAAATTACTTTAAAATGTTATTACTCTGCCTGGGAAAGAACATTCAGCTAATTACAAATAACCTCAAGAAAATCTATAATTCCCACACAGACGTTTGAATAAATCAGACAGGAGTTAGTGAAATGATTTCATTTTCATTATAATGGAAGCAGAGGACGTCACTGCCAACACATTTATTACCTTTGTTGGCCTGTTGAAAAGACAAGCACCTCCCCCACGAAGCAAAAATTCTTTGTATTCTGCAATGCTGCACTTGGAGAACTTCCTGGAATGGTATACCCTAAAATGGCAAAGAATCAACTGAGTAAATGCCTTGAAACACCAACAATTACTAGAAGGGGGAGGAAGGGGTCACAACACTTTTCTAATACTGTAAATCCCAGTTTCTTACAACCACTATGCGCAACAGTATGTCAGTTCAGTCTTATATCTCAAAAATAAAAGCAAACAAAAAAGTTTTAAAAGATTTTGCATTTTTTGTTGTATGGATCTATGATGTAGTGAAAATGTAGTCTTCTAATCTTCCCAATATATGTGAAACTACATTATCATAACAGTTGCTATGCACCTTCTTGACTGTATAATCCAATGTTTTATTGGGTTTACCTTTGCTGCAGCTTCAGTTTAAATGATGGATTACATTCCAGATCCCTGATTGCATGCCAGGGTTTCAAAACTGTTCAAGTCATCTGTTAATAGGGTTAATTTTTAATCTAAAAGTATTTGTAATCAAAAAAACAGCTGTACAGTGTCAGACTACAAATACACTTTGCCCATATTCCATCTCTGACTATGGCTCAGAAAATACAGCCAGGGAAAAGCAGAGAACAGAGCACTGCATTACTACTTGCAGAATATTCTTCCCACTTTCAACAATTTTCAGCTCAAGGACTTTCTCTGGAAGCCTTGTTCTGCCTTATTTAATAATCTTCATTGTATTTTTCTTCCATGAGTTTGTCCAGTCTCCTTAAATATCTACAAGATGCCATAGCAAGGAGTTTCACAGCTTAGTTAAAGATTGGTAGAAGAACAATTTCATCATCTATGTTCTGCCACCTATTTGCTAGTTTCATTTCATGTTTCCCTAGTTCTTACACTGGAAGAGACAGTGATCATTTCCTATGCCGTTCGTGATGTTACGGACTTCTCTCATATTCCCTCTTACTCATCTCTTTCCCAGCCTGATGAAACCTTGTTTTATTAGTCATTTCTCACATAGAAACTGTCCAATGCCTTTGAGGAACCTTTTTGACTTTTTATGTAGGTTTTCCGATTTTATTAAGCTTGTTTTAAGATTTGGGAATCAGAACAGCTCATGCTATTAAAGATGGGGGCAATCAGTGCCATAATAATGTTCTCCATTTTGTTCTCTATTCCCTTCCCAACAGCTCCTAACATTTGATTTGTTTGACTGCTGCTGAGCTGACATTTTTCCCATAGAATTATTCTATTACAACTACAAAATCCACTTCCTGGATATTAAAAAAAAAAAAAAAAAAAAGTATTGCGTTCATGAGGTGGCTGCTGGCAATTACAAGTCTATGGGAAAGGATATGGGAAAGGATCGATTAAGCCACACAATAATTCTACTGAAGTGACCAATTTCCAAGTATCTCATATGAAGAGAGTAAGCTCCTTCTGTCTTATTTACAATTAATTCTTGCGAGGACTTTTGCGCAAATGAGGGAGCTTTCACAGTGACCACGAGTTCTCACAGGAAAAGACTCAATTAAAGACTCAAAAACCTATGTTTCAGAAGCTATCCTTTTCTAACCAGTTGCTTACAGTGGAGAAAAGAATCTTTGGCAGCATATGTGGGTAGAAGGCAAGGAAACCACATCTGCTCCCATAAAGATATGCTTTACCCTCAGAATTCACTGACCATTTAGCCAAAGACTGAGAGCACTTGCTGAAATCAGGAAAGAATTCAGCTTTCTACTTCTATTCACTGGAACAGAAGTAGATCTGATGTCGATGCCCACTCAAAATTTGAACTTTGAGGTCACTGGAAAAAAATTTAATTCAAATTTGGGAGGGAAATGGAAATATCACTTACCAAAACTGTATTATAATACTTTTCAGCTGCATATAAAAAGTATAACTAGATTTATCTTATGAAAATGTATTTTCTTTACTTTTGAATCACTGTAAACATTCATAGCATTAGTGATAACACTGCATTGAACATCAAAATTGTAAGCTCTGTGTGAATATCTTACTAAAATGGGAATAGCAGAGGGGGTGAATTGCTGAAATCAATGACCTATACATTTGGGTTGTTCCAATTGCCTTTAGTTTTTCATTTATTAGTACTAAAACACATGGATAAAATCCAATACGTAAATACTTATAT
The DNA here is from genome assembly GCF_003343035.1 of Apteryx rowi. Lineage (NCBI taxonomy): Eukaryota > Metazoa > Chordata > Aves > Apterygiformes > Apterygidae > Apteryx > Apteryx rowi. The sequence goes on along the minus strand of NW_020447419.1, from coordinate 5,768,486 downwards.
CATAATGTAAATTATGAACTCATTTCAGAGCCCTCAAATTACTGATAATTATTACATACCCTGTTTCCTCCATGATGCAACCACCCCAGGATTCAGTGCAGTCACACTCTTCTCAGACAAGACCAAAATACAATAGAAAAGGAAAGCAGTTATAAAAACGCTTACAATAAGTATAAAGTAATTGCTATAAAAATGGACCTTAACTAATTATACACAGGTTATATGGTTGCTTGCCTGTACAGAATCTAGCCCTAAAAATGAACAGAGCCCACTTGAAGGGATGCTAATACACTTGCAATAAATGTGGTCCTTGCATGTTTTGACTCAAGTTTCAGGCAGTATAGAAGGCTAAAGATAGATTTAAAATGTTCGTATTTCCTCTGTGACACACCTTCTTCCCTAAAATGAGCACAGAACACCCTGAAGGAGATTTATTACTGAATAGGCCACTTTTTTCCCCCATGGCATTAGATTCTTAGTAGTAATATGTAAATCAGCCAATCAAACAGGCATTAAAAAAGCAGTTGAGTGAAAGTGAATTTACAGTTTACTTACAGCTACAGCATGCAAGTCAACAGTGACAGAATTCATAAAATAAAAACAAATGAGCAATATCTTATGGTCAGTAAAACAACAGTTATAAGCTATTCATAAAAATCATTTACTAAAACAAGGAATATCTTAAACAAAGATTCTGTATCCTGGTTACTACAGCAAATCCATACTGTTTCACAATAACAAGCATTCACAAATTATTTATATGATTATTTCTCTACCTAGGTCATTCAGTAATCTTTCTCTATAAAAGGCATCCAAATAAGGAAACTAATGTAGCATTTTTAACAACCCCCACTTACAGTTAAAAGAAAAAAAAAAGTGATTTCCAAATTATATGAACTCTGTTTTACCCATAATCAGAAATCAGTGACACAGAAAATACTTCAACAATTTCCAAGTTTATACTGTCCAGAAGCGATGCTTTATAAAACAGTATTTCTTAAGCCTTTCCACACTACTTTCTAATTAACAGATCTCTTAAGCGAGTCCAATAAAGTCAGTATTACCATTGACATTTTTACTGAAGAAGCAAAAGGACAAAGTGGCAAATCTGCTTACAAGATATGAATGGAAAAAAACCCACCGATTTTGTTTAGTCTGAAAAAGGGCTTTTGAAGCAGTTTTGTACCTACACCCTGCGTTAAGGCTACATCAGCCTGGTTTTCTGAAGCAGYAAGATACAAGTTGAGCTAATGTCACCCTCTAGGTTACAGCTTCTTGCTGTTTCTTCAATTATAAATTAGGGGGGGGTTTTTAATTAAAAAAAAGAAGTYAGTGATAGTTCTACATTATAGATTCTGTTATGATAGATAATGAATTCTGAGTTAAATTAATGATGTTTCTGCATTATACCTATGTCATTTATAAATCTAACCTCCTGACTCAGAACATCAGAGTCATTGCAAAATGAGTCCTAAACTGGTGGGTCTTACCTTGGTTAAACTCAAATTCTATTACTTTTTTTTTTATATATCCAAAAGTAGCATTTCTTATTCTACATTTGCAGCTAGTTTAGTATCTATTTCAAAATATTACAAAGGAACAGTCTCTATATTTAGCCAAAAAGGAGGACAAAAGACTCCATGTCCATGTACATACTCGGTTTCCTGGCTGCTGGCTCCCACTGTATTCCAAGGTTCTGAGCAAGACTTTGTGCCAATTCCTGTGCCATGGCCAAAGGGAGGCCATACTGCATTTCAAGAGGAGAGCAATTTAAAAAGGGGGGGGGGGGAGGAAAGTAAGTTATCATAATGAATACTACACCAGCTCATTTTGGCTTACAACGTATTCACTACTTCAAAGTAATTTTGTCCAGCCAATCACAATTCTGTGTGTATATAAAGAAAATAACAACAATGAAATACTTAATGGAAGAAATCTTCCCCTCTTATTCTGAGTGAATCCCTCTCCACTGGTTGATTTGCACAGAAGAGTGTTTGATATATATGTAAGATAGTTTTCATATAGTACGATTAAGCCACGCCATAACAACAGACTTTCACTATAGATTTAAAACCGGGTTGAGAAAAAAAAATTAATCTAAACAAAGGTACCAAATTTTTCTAGCTTTACTGTCAAAAAAAAAAAAAGAATAGTGAAAACTACATATTATCAACACCTCAGAAGATCAATCCTCTTACAGTGACAACGTTGGCTGTGACAACGTCAACTTTTCAATATGCTAGTGATGCTTTTAAGTTATCTTTATAGCCCTGAGCACTGAAATATATAAACACTGAGGTTATAATATACAGTTCCTACTTTATTTCATTTTAGTGGTGAAAAGAATTACCTCATTCACTCCTACTCCTCTGGTCACAGAACAAACCCCTCCAAAGTAACTTAAGCTGCTCCTTTTGTAATGAAATGTCACATTCCTTATGAACAAATAAAAATAAAGAAAATATAGCAAATTGACACTGGACACCAAGAGCTTCCTGAAAGATCAAACTTCCACACATGGTACAGTAAATTACATGCACATTAATCCCCATCTAACATCAAAAGTTATTGTATGTTTACAAACAGAACACAGACGCCAAAGGAGTTAATTAGACACAACCTTCAACAAAAATACTGTTTATGTTGTAAGGTCAGTATCAATCTCAATCTACAAATAAACCAAGCAGAAAAAACAAGTGTACCAGATTCKTAAGAAAATGCAATTATAATATTTCCGCTAAAGAGATAACAATGAATATGTTCCAATTTATAATCTGTCAAGAAGGAATTCTGTACTGAAACGTATCTAATCAGTGTTGAACATTTCTGAAATTGTGTTCTTAAGCCAAAATGATTCAGTTTTTTGTTTCAACTCCAAATTAAGACAGATAAGTATACCTAAGGGGAAAGTAATTTAATATTGTTTTTTTTTACCCTTCCTCTCTTCATTTTCCATTAATCGTTGTGCTTTTGTTTTTGAACAGTTGTTATACCATGTAACAATTACCTTTAAATACATTTATTTTTAAAAATCAGCTAAGCTCCAAATAATTTAGTTGTGTGAATTAATATAATTTGCAAGATATAAATTATTTTATAAAATGTCTTTAAACAATTATGAATGATACATACTTTAATTTCATAATCATTAGAACAAATMTACACAGCCTTGGGCTTACCTATCAGATGACCCTGGCAGCCTTTGAAAATGAAATCATCTTGTAATAGCAGAATCAGTCTCCCCCTGTCCCCCCTTTTTTTTAAATGGAAGGATAATCCAGACAGGTATATTTTTTAGTTTTCAGAAGCAGCCTGACAGCCATCAGAACTTTTGAATTGCAGCCTTACCATACTAAATACTTAAAGCTAATGCTTTTGAAGATTAATGCTTCAAAATAGACAGAATCACAGAATGGTTGAGGTTGGAAGAGACCTCTGGAGACTGCCTAGTCCAACCCCCCTGCTAAAAGCAGGGTCAGCTAGAGCAGGCTGCCCAGGACTGTGTCCCATCAGGTTTTGAATATCTCCAAGGATGGAGACTTCACAACCTCTCTGGGCAACCTGTTTCAGTGTTTGACCACCCTCACAGTGAAAATTTTTTTTTCATGTTTAAACGCATTTCTTTTATTTGAGTTTCTGCCCATTGACTCTTGTCCTGTCACAGGATACTATGGAGAAGAGTTTGGCTCCACCCTCTTTACTCTCCCTCCCATCATATTTATACACACTGATGAAATCCCCCCTGAACCTTCTCTTCTCCAGACTGAACAGTCCCGGCTCTCTCATCCTCTCCTCACATGAGAGCTGCTCCAGTCTTTTAACCATCTTTGCGGCCCTTTGCTGGACTTAGCCCACTATGTCCATGTCTCTCTTGAACTTGGGAGCCCAGCACTGGACACAGCACTCCAGATGTGTCTCACCAGTGCTGAGTAGAAAGGAAGGATCACCTCCCTCGACCTGCTGGTGACATTCCTCCTAATGCAGCCCAGGATACCTCACTAACCCAAAACAGAATGTGAGATCTGTAAAATTAAATATTCTTTAGATGTTGTTATTTGGTCAGATTTGGTTAGCATATGATTGCAATTATATCTGATTCTCAGTTTTTGCTGGATCCATTTAATAAAAGTGGCTGCTCATAACAATCTTACTTCTACTTTTTTATTGTGAAGAATACTAGTATTCCAAAACATTGTGAAGAGACCTGGGTTTGATTAATTTTCTTGTAATTTTTGAACATGATAAACAGCAAAAGGAGTAAAACTGACAATCTACCACCCTGCAGCCATATGCTGGRATCTCATTAGATGCACCAAGTTACCTCTAGTAAGTTCAGGCCCAGCATTGAACTGTTATCCTTTCCAGATTTGTTTTTATTCAGGACACCTTCATCTTTCATTCCAGACAGCTGGATAGCTGTGATTTCGCCTTGTTTGGAACCTCATCCTGCAGTTCCACTGATTTTTATTTAATATATTCTTTTCTCAGAGATTATTTTATAAAATAACACTTAAYGATCTGAGAATTCAGTTATACAAACATGAATAAATTCGGGCAAGATTCCTGTAGCGCTCTTCAATCACTTCTCTTTGTTAAAAAAGGAGAAATATACTTTATGTTACAAAAGAATCTTACTTCATAACCATGTAACACTGAGAGATCCAGAACATCTATTCAGCAAGTGACACAATACATGTATAAAAGTAAATAAACTGCACATCACCAGCACCTTGTGTATCTTACAAAAAATGCAGTTAGCATCTGTGTTCTGCAATTAGCACAGTGTGGTCTGTTTTAAGGCAGTGCAGTTACGGCAGAGGCTGGAGAAGCTTCTTTATCCCCTAACTTTACCTTCYTTTGCAGAAAACTAATGCTAGGAGATCCAAATGGAAGAGATTTTTCATTCCATCCTCCATTACAGGGCAAGCTGCTGGGAGAAAGCTTAAGATCTTTATGCTGCACAGGGGAACACAGTTTTCCTCTTCTATCCTTACAATGCTGTGCAGTAAAAAATACTGTTGCTTAGGCTTGACGTTATGCCCAGCGACGCAAGTGGAATTTCCATCCATMCATACATACATAGCGGCTCAGAAAAAAATCATTACTGCTCTAAGGAAGGAGAGCTTCCGTTACCAAATGTCACACTAGCTGCATAACTGGAATGCTCTTGTGGAGATACATAATAGTGTCAGCTCTGCCCTCTCCTGCTTTTTACCGGGAAAGCAGTACATTAGAGAGTTTGTTAACAAAACTAAGTATCCTGAGGAGATTGTCAGAAGACACTTTGAATATGTGAACACTGTCTCCCAGTTGCAAAGACATTCAAATTTCATTATACATGTATCAACATGACCATGCTATATACTGCACACATTTAAAACAGACTAACACATTAAAAAAAAATATTGAAGTTGCTAAGAAAGGCAGATGCCAATTGATGTAGTGATTATCAAGTAAAAAAGTAAACAGGAAGAGACAGGTAGACAAAAGCAGTAGACATAGAAGTATATATAACTGTAATGATCTAAATCATTGTTAATAGTACATACGAGAGCAGGTGGACAGCATCAGCATGCTGTTTGATGTAGTGTTGTCGATATTTGGAGAAATCGTGAAGCATCTGCAGAGGGTCAGGGTGAATATTAATACGATCTCTCTCTGTCCAGGTTTCCACAGCAACAAGAACCACCCTGGTGTTCAGCTGTTCCTTGTATATCTGAGGGCAGAGACAGGACAGGCACAGGAGTAGAACACTGGGTCAAACATGCACAGTTAGCCAGTAAGAGTAAAGYGGAAGGACAAGAGGGATAAAGCAGGAGGGAAACATGGGGAAACAGTTAGCTGGTATGCCTTGGATTTCCTAAAAGTTACTATTCTGATCATCTCGAATTTTATGTTTTAGAGGGCAAAATAACTTGCTGCTCTTTTTTTGAACTATCCCTTTCYAAGTCTCATGTCAAATAATTTCACCACTGAGTTTTGCACAAAACTCGTACAAAAATCAGCAAAGTATAAAGTACTGYGATCTCAAAACACAAGGAAAAGCCAAAGGCAATTCTTAAGTCAAGATTAAACACCTTCTCAGTTTTCCCCAATATACCCAAAACTTAAGTCACGTACAGCTTGATTTTCATTTACAGTAYGATCACTTCAGGCTGCTAAAGTAATATGAGAAGGAAATAAAGAGTAATAACATTTATATCAATTTTAATGTCACTGGAACAGTAGATGAGTAAATGACAATTAAGCCCTCAAAATTACAAAACAGCTCTAAAATATCCATTTTAATTTTGTTCGTGATACTTGCTTCTGAGATAAAACAGCAGCTCTCTAGAAGTTTAGGCCATAAAATGCCGAATTTTATTAACTAATGTATTCAGAAACTGGAGATCTACAAGAGACATTCTATATATCTATAACAGATGTTCTGCATTATACTGGGCACAAAGAACACTTACTGATCAAATATATTTAGTTATGATCTAAAAACATTGGATGATTAATCCACTGGCTGGTTAATCCATAAAATATACAAACGTCAACTTACTAGGTAATCTCCACAAGTCACCATATTAAACATACAATTTTATTATCTTTTTTCCAAATTATACTTATGATACACAGCRTGAATTGCAAATATCCTCTTGCAGTTATAATAGCTATATATACTGAACAAATTAGCACTTGCTGGCATGCTTTTTTGTATCAAAGGCAGCATTATCCTTATAAAAAGTTGATGGTATAATATTCAGCTTAGAAAGAAGACAATAAACATAGGAGCAAGAGAGGGAAACCAGGCAAGCTCAATTTTGTCCAAGAACTTTTAAGGAAAAAAGAATATTAATATGTCTTATTCTGAAGGAGCTAGGCTGAGGACATACACAAGAAAATGGTTAACTCCATGTGAAAAATCAATAAAATTAAAACCCAGAAATTGTACATGGCTGGCTCAACAAAGCCTTTACTTGTGTTTGTTGAGAAGAAAACTGAAGTGAACAGGAAGGGAAGGATGAAAGAGGGATCAGAAAAACTGGCAGTCTCTGAAAGCCTGTATCATTTTTCCAATAATATTTCAGTAAGAAATACAGCCCACTCCCTATGAACACAAGGGAATAACAAGGCAGAAAATCCTGCTATTTTTCATGTTGCATTTAAAGAGAGAAGTGGAACTGTTCACACATGCACATGCACACACAGAGCAAAGCAAGATGGAAAAACAGAAAGAACAGTTAAAGAAAGGAAAAACAGATTAAATAATTGTTGTTGAAACGCAGAGAAAATACCAAGAAACAATGATTGGAAAAGAAAAAATAAAGATGCCACTATTTCTTTGGAAATATGTAATATAAAGTGCACAAACTAATTATTCCTATTATTTATATCTTCATCTGTTCTAGTATCTCTTATTCAAAGTATAGGCATTTTCAGATTGTTACTGGAAAATATTTCAAAACATTTCCAGTATTTCATGTACAATATATTTACCTAAATTTTCAATGTGCATTGTACTTTATATGCAAGATATTAAGCACAAATACTGTACTGCTTCCTCTATACTAAGCAAACCACGGACAATATTTTGCATTGAATCGTATCACACAGCTCTATTAGTATCAATGATGTYGCATGGAAAGTGGACTCCAAGTCACAGTTTTGACAGGCATTGTATTCATGACTGCTAGAGAATCTGTCTTGCTTTCACTACAAACGGCTTCAAACGCGTGTGGCTGCTGCCCCAAAAATGAGACAAAGTCAATTTTTACCATAAATCTTACCTTTAGTTTATATGCTCTATGTAAAATTACTCTGATTTTAGTCATAGGTAAGTATGGTATCTGTCAGTGCCACCCATTTATAATGTATTACAATGAGACTTTTTGTTTTTAAACTATAAATACAGATTTACAAAGGAGAATTTTTATTCACACCTTCTGTTTTTCTCCCAATAAATGGGTGCATCCATTCTGAACTACAGTCAGCTTCAACCACTCAGGGCAACTATGGGCATTTCATGAACCTGTGAGCGTTTCATGAATCTAAAATCTATTATCTCATCCTCAAGCAGTGAGAGATACAGAAAGCTCCTTCAAAGTTCCAAATCCCCTCTGCCAAAAGCAAACTGTAGTAGTTGCAAGCTTTGAGAAAAACATCAAGAATAATTTGGTGGTTTCTTACACATTTACCTCCAGCTATTTTTCTGCAGAGAAACTGGAAATGAGTTTTAAAATCTAACTCTTACAGCTGCTCATTATATGTTTTTTTTTTTATCCTGATATCTGCTAATATTAAACTTTCTAAATTGGCTGCTAAAATAATAAAGTCACTGATACAGTTTTCAGAAGTCATAGTGATACTTACAGCATCCACAAGGTTTACCACAGACTTGGCAAAATTGTTCGTGTATGCATTTGAAGAACGATGTTTTTTGAACTAGRAGGAGAAAAAAAAATAGAAAACAGTGAAAACTTGAATATTTACTACCAATTCCTTACTTCTACAACAAGGAAGGAAAACTAGTATTTTAAGGCATGCTAAGTGAAAACTCAAAACAATCCTCTTCCCAGATCACAGCATATATTTCATGTTCAAGAAACCCTGMGAGATAAAGGAAGCCATGGCTGCTAGAGAGTCTTTTACACCGCCAAAAGGAACACTTAGCCGTAAGAAGTTTCCTATTTAGAACCATGGTTCAAATGTTCAAAAGAAAATTAAAAGTAAACAGAGTCCTCCAGAGCTCAAAATTGAGAAGGTGCTGTACCCGTTAAAGCTATGCTTAACCTGATGACTTAAATACCAAACTCTGCTAGCTATATATCATGGCTACAAGACATGAAGACGACCCCTTTATCATTTGTCCTGTGTACAGCTCTTAGCAAAGCTATCCTGCCTCTGGTATAGGACCAGATTTTTATGAACAGTAGCATCAGTTATGCCAACAGGCAAAAGAAAGAGGAAATGCATGCTGAAAGTAAATGTGCATTTGAATATTGAAAGAGTTACGTTAGATATCTTTTATGTTCTTAATGTTGAAGTTCTTCCATTTTTGTAGATTTAGATGAGCTGTACTGCAAGTTCTGCTTCCTAATTCCTGTGCATGTCAATATAACAGTTATATGTCTTTCCACATCCTGCTCTGCAAAGTCCTCTCTGTTCAAATTCAAATTTGCCAAAGATGCTGCTATGGTATCTGAGTATGAACCCACAACTTAAAAAAAAAATAAATAAAATAAAATTATAAACCAAAACTGTATTACAAAATATGATTTGCAATAAGAAAAATAAAGTCKTCAGGATTTCATAGAAAAGGAACATAAAATTACATAGAAATTGCATAGAAAGGTAAAGCATTCTAAAAAAATCTTTAATTTCAACTGTTGCTTAAAAGCAACACATCTCATCACTTAATGAGCGACATTATCAAGTTCCACAAAAGTGTCAGCTATTCTTACTCTCAAACATGGCACTCCACGTGAGGCCTTGAAAGAAGAGGGTTCAGACTCTTCTCTGAGCAACTGAGGAGCTTCTCTCATCCAAAAGAAGTTAGACACATGATTAACTACCCTCCTAAATCAGCATTACAAAACAGAAGCTCCCTGGTTTCCATGATTATGCTTGGATCCAAGGTTAAAACAAAACTGAAAGACATCTATACTTATAGAGTGAAATAATCTATGTTTCTCAAATTGATCTCAAGAGATATGAAATCCCCAATATATTATTAGGTTAAAAAAAATTCCATTACTTTAAATTCCAGTTATTTTTGCACAAGTATTCCAGTTTTATATACATGAAATGCCATACAGATAACACACAGTTCAAACTCTTTAATACTGGCTGAGGCTCATTCATTTGAATGCAGAAAGATAAGTTTTTTACATATGTAGTTATTCACTGTTAAATTCCATGATGCTTTCTTACCTGCATATGCACAGATGGTTTTAATACCCCAGAATCCTACTGCATAGGTCTGCAGGGACCCCACCCCTATAACTATTCTCAAAACAAAGTGCTTTCAGCAGTGCTAGTAGGAGCTTTAAAATATACACTGAAAATAGTAGCCACATCACAGGATTCTCTTTGTTCCCTACGGAATCATGACACCAGTACAAAATAATGGAGGGGGTCATTAGGAAGGGGGAAAGATTGCTTTGTTTTTGTTTTAAGACAATCCCAAGCTTTCCCAGAAGTGGAAAGCTAAAATAATATGCTTGAAAAAAAAGTTCTTGGTTTTCAGTAAGATATTTAYATCCTAAAACCAATACTGATAACGTACTGATATACCTTTAAGCACAGTTTCTAAAACAGAAATTAAAAAGATAAGCCTGTAAAACGTTCAAAAACTTAATTAAATTTAACTGTGCCTTTAGTGTTACAAGAAATGAAAGTTTTGTGAAAATGTGTAATATTAACCACTTAACAACACAATATCCAAAGAGGTTTAACATAATCGCTTCCAACACAGAACCTTGTTACAGGAGAAATCTGCCCTCTACTGGTAAGCAGATAAACTTAAAARTACTCTTAATAAGCTCTGGATTGGTAGCCCTTAACTTGTAACTGTGAACACTTCCTTAAGTATATCCATTTTACTCCTTGAAAAGCATCATCACCTGCKTCCGAGTCACTGACAGCTCTGAAGCAAATAATGTTGAATACTTGTGGTCTAGAGTTCTAACAAACAAAGCTTGAGAGGAAACAACAATTAGTGTCCGTAACAAGTGTAGTGAACAGGGTGGTCATCCTTTAAGCACCTAACACCAGAGGCCAGCGACACAGACAGACAAATATCATCTCTTCATAAGGAACACGAACCACAGACCTCAGACAAGATGACAAAATATCTTTAACTGCAGTTACTGTGTGCTCCCTCTATACAACTACCATGCGAGAATCACCCTTAGAACACGGTTTCCTAACAGTTGGCTTTACAAGTGAGAAGAGTTTAAGAAGTTCCCACCCTACTCCTCCCACTCATTAGCATTCCCCCTACACTGGTGAAGTGACACAGATGAAGGACAGGTTATTTTTAGCCCAGACTATTTCTATGATTTATTAACCAGAAATGAGGAAGGTTACCTGTCTATTCAGCCCTGGAATGGGTACACAATACTGCATCCTATTCTGATCCCAACTATTTCTGACTCTTCAAAAACCTCCTTTAGTGTTGACAGAGAGTCCAAAACAACAACATACAGTATTGGGAAAATATGCTGTAGAATGAGAGACTCAAGGAGTTCCATACTTTTCTATAAATTTAAAAGGTGATTTTACTTGCACATAAAATAAACAGAAACTGTTTTATCAACACAATTTGATATATATTAAAAAAAAAAAAAAGAAGTCTTGTTCACATAGGAGCAAAGTCATACTAAGAGTTGATGCCCAGAAAGCTACACAAGGCCAGGCCAAACTCAAAATGAGGTACATTCAGGTTGCTATTAGGGTAACTTGCTGTGGGTTGCAGAACATTCTGCATCACTAGAAAACTTTTAAACCCACACTGAGTATTTTTCCATAATAGATATGGCTCTCGCTAAAATGTAGCTATTGGACTCAAAGAATTACTTTAGAAAAGTCCTCCAGCCTGTATATTTAGAATACCAACGCAGTCTTACCATCTACCAATGTACAAAAAACAACTATTCACCAGAATAAAACACAGCACAGGGTACACATGTTCTAGGACTTTAACAAATAAATATTACACAGTCCCAGCTATTTCTTTTGAACCTATGTCTACAACCTAGCGTACGAATAAGACTTCTATAGTGTAGATCATAAATGGAATTATCACCTTTGGTTTGTAATACAAAACTTCGATGTCAAAAATTTTCCTTCTAKGGGAAAAAAACCCAAACAGCAAAAAACAAGGTTTTGTCACTCTTTTGGCRAATATTTAAATCAAAGCATCTTTTTGGACATGATTTTGATGAGCTATTCTTTACTTTAAACCATAAATTAGGTAAAAGAAAAAAGGTCAGAAAAGTGAGTCAGAGAATCTCTCTGAATGCTTGCAGATCTGGTCTCTGCTGTACACCTAAGCATACTTTTATCATCCACACATTTTCATCGTGCCTCCAAGAAAGGCTACTTCCCTATTCCCGCTTTTCTGACAATCATGTAAAAATATGATACAAATGAAGAAAGATTTACTAATCTACTTTCTCTTTAAAAGGAAGTCCCTGAAGAACAGAGTTGGCCTATCTTCCCTTCTCTCCCCAGTAATTCTCACTGAAAAAAGGTCTTTTTAAGGTTTACAGAGACATCTGCATTTTTAACAGAATAATTTCAGAGAAAAAAATTGAGGGAAGGAAGGCGGAAGGAGAAGATAATATATAACTTTACAAAACTTCAGACTGTGGCAACAACAACAGTCAACTTCTATCCAATAGTTTAGCGGTTAAAATCTTTGACCAAGACGTGAGAATTGGACATGGATCTCCCACTTCTGACCAAAGAGATTTGAACTTGCATCCCCCACCTCTTAGAAAATACTGTCTTAATCATTAGGCTGCAGAAAAATCTAAGGTTAGAGCATTGTTGATCTCTTTGGTGATACTACTGGGTATCCTGACACTTGTGATGTTTTTCAAAAAGGATCTTAAAATAGTTGTTGAGGTTTACAAAACTTATTACTTTCTAGGCCTCACCTTGCTGATTTACTCTTCTTTACAGCGGCAACGACTGACATTTTGACAGCTTTACCTTACTTGGCAGCAGTAGTGAAAGCAGTAACTTTTAAATAACATGTCAATTGGTCTGATTTTTTTCCCCGTTATCGCTCAAGGCAAAAAGGAAAAAGAATCCCCTTTTTTCTTTTTTTTTAAATTACAAATGTCAAACACTTTCCTGAATCAAAGAAACTATCTTGTACTTCATTATGAATCTTGTTTATAAGCATGGAATAGCCAAGAAAAATAATGAGATAGTTTTGTCTATATGCTTTGCTGCATTCAATTTTAAGTTAGTAAAACTGAACTCTGAGTGACAAGTTCTGATCTCTCTCTCTATTCCTCTAAAGAAAGGATGCAATTTTACAGTCTGACAGTGTATGTATTTCAGACAGAAAAGTTTTATTGCATAACTCTATAGTTTATGGGCATATCAAACTACACATACTATATCAAAATGTTTCAGACATATTTTGAATATTTAAGTGCTATAGAAAATGCTAGATATCATCAAGCATTATTAACTATTATGGCCTGTACTGTCTTACAGTAAAATGGTAGTAACTGCTGATATATAAAATACTTGAGCCAAAAAAAGCTGATGAGGCATGGTGCTGTACATCAACCTACAAATTCTGATCAAAAGGAAGATTACCAGTGAATTGATATACTTACCATTTTATGGTCATTGACTATCATGAGCTCCAGATATTTCATCTCTTCAAAGATACCACGAGATGCCTGATGGATTTAAGGCATATTTTGAGAAATCAGGAAGCTGTAGTAATTTTCAAAAATAACTGCAGTTGATTTAACAGGATTATAATCCTATTAAATATTTTGTAGGGTGTAAACCTGTCAAAACTGGGTCAGCTYTTCAACTAGGGTAAATCATCATAACTCCACTAACTTTGTGAGTTATGATAATTGACACTGGCTAAGAATCTGAGTCACATCATTTGGAATAARTTTAGAGTCAATTCTTTTGGTTTGGCACAGAAGAAGTCATTGTTTCTCTTATTTTCACAAAGGAGAAAAATCTCAAACACTAAAAGCTCTTGGTTTACTGTACTATTCATCACAGACTTAAGGAGGAAGTTAGTAAAAATAGATGGGCCTCAAAAAATATACTGTGTATTGTACAACTCAGTGCAGAAATATAAACAAATCTTAAACTCATGCATTCCACTAGCTCTGACACATATGCATGCGCAAATCATGTGACCTGTCCACTTCCATTCTCTGAATAACCCAATTCTGAATGACCTCATTTGGAGTTTTTCTCTGATCATGTTACATAATGAGCCAAATGAAAATAAAGTCAGATGGTAGCAAGACTTCATCCAGAACTATTCTCTGTCCATAAGCAGACTCAAAACATAAAATTCACCATTTTCTAAACTCATTTTCACTATTAAACCTCTGTTATTTGGTATACAGTATTGCTGTCACCGTTTTCTCAAAATATTCAAATTTTAAAGGACAATCTTATTGTTTTGAAAATTGTACTGTGTGACATTTTAATGCATCAAAAGATATTTGTTTGCCAAAGCCTATGTTCACGCAAAACTAAAGAATGAGAAAATGAATGGCTTTTTTTTTTTTTTTTTTAAATATAAGTGGTCACACTTCTACTCACTGCTCTCTTTCTCCTCTTTCTCCTCAGCCACTGTAATTCAGACAGGAAGGGCCATTCAGAACTAGATTCAGTTTCTGTAGAAAATAGAATTTAAGAATTTCATGATATTAATTTAAACTATTGGTGTATGCTATCCAAATCAAAAGCAGATTGAGATCACCAAAACTAGAATAACCTTTGATATTTAACAGTTCATTCTTTAAAATCCACAAAACAAAGTATCTCAACTCAAGTAATTTATCAAAACTCAAGTAATTTAGAAATCTAAAGTTAGAATTAAAGTATGCATGACAAGGTAAAAAGACTATAACCTGAGCTTAGAATAGATGTTCTCTTTCATCTCTTGCCCTCAACAGCATTAATATCACTGATTAAATTAAAAGATTTGAAGAAGAAAGCTAAATACAAGCACTGATGGATGGAAATTTTTCGGCTGCTTTTCAACAGCTCTGAATTCCATTGTAGTAATTGGAAAAAAAAAAGTCAGTTTACTATCTCTAAATTTTTCTAAATAATCAGCAATTGAATATAGGCTATGTTAGCCTAATATTCAAATTGTTCAAGTCATACGTACAATTATTTCCAGTATGGAAAAATTCAGAACATCAGCAAAAACATACCAGGATCTTGCAACTGTTTAGAGGCTTGTGTTCCGTAAGTTCTCTGGATGCTATGCGGCCTGCTTTTACTTTCCTGGCAAGAAAAATATGTGACATTTTCTTCTTATTAATAATGTCAAGGTAAAGTGAGGCACTTCTTCACTCTTTATCATATTTAATATTTTTCCATAAAATGCAATCAACTATAGTACCAATCTGACACAGTACCAATTTAAAGCAATCTGTCTGCAATCCTGAGCAAATATGCTTCAGCCCATTCTCTGGCCTACAAAACTGAAATATAACAGATGTCTTTGAGATTACTTGAAAAAATTCCTTTAAAATCCTTAATGTTACAGAATACAAAACATTTTTTCCAATAAATCAAAGACTATGTACCTAGACAAAATCTTCCTCTGCCAGATGAAAAGCAAGCATACGGTTAATACATATCACAGAAATGTAGCTTCCTAATTGCAGCAAAATGCAAGAAACTAAGCAATATCTTCTGTTTTAGCCTGGTTTAAATGTTGAATACTCCAATAAAAAGGAGAACACTTTTAATGCATGTTTTCTTTAGAAGCCTCATATGCCCCAAATTACCACATTTTGGTATCTGCTCTAGAATACACCTATCTTTTCTTTCTTAAAACCTCTTCTGCAGAGCTAGGCCAAAGAAGCAATTCTTTTCAAAGCGTAGGACACTATTGTTCTCCAAATCCTGTGAGAAATATTTAATGCACTGAAGGAAAATACTGCACATATTTCCTGGGTTTCTGTGAACAGAATTTATTTTATATAGCATCTACCATATTTAAGGTTAATCAAGCTGACTAAACCACATACTGAAATTGATATTAGCTGTGGCCAAGATTTATCTCACATAGTACAATCAAAGATAAGCCTCTGAGAGCTCTCTGTAGCTATATTATTTTGATCTTCAGCAGTTCTGAGAAAAACATTCATCTCATCTGTCCTCCTATGGTTCAAATTTCCGCTTGAGCCCTCATCAGACTTCACAGATGGCATCTCATTTTTATAACTGGCATTGTACTTACAGGACAGTTTATAGAACCTGGGGTATTTTTGGCTCTACTTTCAGTTTTACTGAAATAATACATTGAGAGAGATCCTATTTTCCTTGGAGAGCCTCCTAATTTTCTGTCCACTCATGCAAGAAAACACAATTTTGTGAAATTGTCCTCTGCCTGCTATATGAATACTGTTGTATAAAATAACATTTCGATGTGCTACATCAAAATGCAATATATAGCTTACCACATGGCACATAATATTGTTTCTGAGGACATTGAGAAACATCAGTCTTTTCAAGGTATAATACTTTCCAAAGTGTCATTTCCATAGTTTCATTTCCAGACCAAGAATTGACCATCCAAATGATACTGATCCCTCTGAATGTTAATCTCGTCTACTTTAAAAGTGTCAAGAGTCAAAGATTTTGTAGATCTTTCTCTGGACTCTAAGTTCAGCTTTACAGTGACTGAAACATAACAGTTCTACAACATTATGTTATTTATCATACACTGGCAAGTACTGGAGAGACAAGCTTGAGAGCTATGATACAGCATCTATAATACAACCTACAGACCAAACAGGATACTGTATAAACATTAAGAATTCCCAGTCTCAATGCTGCAAAATCATTTTCTTGAAAATCGTTCAAATCCTTGAACCATTCAAGAGGTTGAAACACACCTGGTTTTACGTACTATCTATGAAATGTAGTCAGTTCTATTAACAGTCAAAATTTTAGGAATAGCTGTAAAATTATAATACACTTAAGATGAAGTACCAAAATAATTACAGTTAACAAGACATTTGCATAAAACAGTCCCAAATGCTGATCAAGCATATTCATGTGATTGGATCAGAATAATTTAAGCTATATGGTGAGCATAAACTTTAGACCTACAAGCTGTATGATACCCAGGTATAATTATCTACTTCATTAAGCTCCTTGTGGAAACATGGTAGATCAAAGAGCAATTTCACCCAACTTCAAAATTGGATCCAGCTTTTTTGAGAGAGAGATGGATCAGATGACTTCCAGAAGTCCCTTCTATGAATTTATAAATCCTTGAGTTTAAGWAACAGATCAAATTTATATACGCTTTTTGCCAGTCCGTAACCATTTGCTATGGAAACAATCTTACAATCAAACATCTAAAAGATCAACAATGACTGGAAAAGGAATGATTAAAAAAAGCAGAGAAAAATCTTAAATAATTCATATTTGCACAGTTCTTGCCTTAAATAAATGCCAACTAGGTATTTTAAAAGAATATGTTTTTCATATGAATGCATGACAGAGATGACTCATTTATCGATTTATTCTAATACTTTTATTTGCTATTCCTTGTGCAATCTCTTTCTCAAACCAAGAAAAATACAGATTGAAATAAACTTACTGCACTGTGGGTCAAATTCATTGGTTCTATCAAGTACAAGTAAGTACTATCTTCAAACATGCCACTAAAACATGGAGAAACAGAAAACAGAGATTTAGGATTATCACAGGAATTTATTTGACTCCAGTATATGACTTTTGGTGAGATGAAACCAAACTTAGGGCTGAAAAACTGATCAATACTAAAATAAATCCTATACATAATTGCTACTAATAAATGTGGCTAAAACGCAAAATTAATTTTATGATAGACCAGGTACTTTGTAATGGACTAACATTGTATGTTAATAGGAACGTAATGGTAAAACACCAAAGAGAGTAAAGATTTGACCCTGGAGACAGGCAGTCCTGAGACAGAAATTAGCATGCAGAATATAATCATCAGCTGAGTTATACTTAACAGTAACTAATCCTAGTAAGGACTATTTCTTACATTCTTTCCTTACATGACCTAACAAAAAGATCAGTTTTTCAACAGGCTGATATAATCATACATAAACACTGAGTATACAAAGTGCKGAAGTACAATTCTTGTTTATACTCTGCCATAGTCAGTCATCTTGGTGAAATATTTATTGGTACTTACCATATTCAAAGGCTTCATGAGACAGTATCAAAAATCTTAATCCTGATGATACTAAAAAGTGGGTTAGCAGTTTGGTATAGCTGGTACTGGTATTTCAAAACACCAAAATCTTTGGGCATGTAGAATTTCAGTCCATCACACATTAAGAGATAACACCCAAGAGTAGTCATCAGCTAATAGTCTTGTTTGAACAATGAGAAAGCACACTTACTGAAGCCCATTACAAGTTGAAAGAGCAGCTTTAGAATCCTTGATACCTCTGATATTTCCATGATAGTAACAATGCTCTCCACCCTAATAATGTTAAAAACAAACAAACAAAACAAAACACACAAGCACAGAATTACTGTGATTTCATGTATGTTGCTTAAAACCAAGGGGAAAAATACCTAACATCTTGTATCAGATAAAGTTTCAGAGAAAGGAGTGACTGCTAAATTAAATGCTCAGAATACACCTAACAGAGTGACAAGACTGGGATCCTCACAAAACAGAGTTGCGGTGGCTTTCTTTTTAAAGTATAGACCATTATATGAAAATGGCCCTCTCTGGCTAATGACTTCAGCACCACCCAGGTTTCACAACTCCTGAATAATTTCCCAGATCACTGACTGGTATCTACCTGCCTCCTAAAAACATGCTCTATCTCCAAAGCTACTGGCTATTCTGTGTTGGAGCACTCTCTGTCAATCGTGCTGAAGCTGTTCCATTCTGTAGAAAATACAAAGATTCACAGAGTCAGAAAGAGGGAGCATGACTCTATACCACAGAGGCTAGTAAGCTCTTCTAGGAAGAAGTCCTGACAGCAGACTACAATACATAAATTATTCAGATGAGAAATTCAGAAATAATTGCATTATCAAGCCACCATCTGCTCACATACAAGAACTCCTAGTGTCAAAATAGTTTCATGAGGACCTTTTTAAAATTTCTGATTTTTTGGACATTTTAGAGTTTCACAGTGTGTCATTTTTCTCTAAATGTTCTGGTTGTCTTCTTCGTACTAAATCTGTACTATTTAATTTCTCCACATAGTGGAAGTTGGGTTCTACTGCATTGAAGTTTTTTATTACTTTGATTGTAAACAGCTAAGTATGTACAAAAAAGTAAAGTCTTTAGCATATCTTAATGATTACATACTATAGGCAGCCACATAGCAGATTATTAAACTCTTTATTTCTGTCCCAATACAGAAATTAATTCTATCCTTACTGCTGGATAGAAGAATTACTAATCCTTAAAATCCTATAAACAACTGAGGAATAAATTGATTAGACTGTTAGAGACTTACAGAACTACTTATTGTGAATAAGGGCAGAATAAACAACTGGCTTCACATGAATGATTCAATCAAGTAAGCAAGTAGAGTATATTTATTTTCTGTCAACAGAAACAAAGCATCAGGAGCAACATTAACAGACTGTTCAGGCTATGTATGTTTAGAAAAAAAACCACCACACAACACTAAAGCCTTCTAAAACATATTTTAAGAAAAAGGACTAGTGAATGTAGAAGCTTTTAAATACCAGAAATTCTGCTGCTACAGGTCAGTGAAGCTAAGATGAGGAAAACAATGATTTACCTCATTTAAGAAGTTAGTCTTTAATGTCTGTCAACAACAATCCCAGCTAAACTAAAGATTAAAGTTCTCAAAAATTTCATTAAAAACCTTTTAGTACAGTTGCATCTCTCACATGTTGTCTGAAAACATACTGCTTATCATCAAAATATTCTTAATTCTGGCAAATGTCACGTGTCATCTGAATTCCAACAACCGTATTAGACTCATAGCTTCTGCAATTATGCTAACTCAAGGAATTACCAAAGATGTAAAAGACCTTTGTTTAACTAAGCACAATATTATTTCCATTTTGCATCTCATTTAATGAGCTATTCAGATTCTGAATGAAATTTCTAATAGACTCTATTGTGCACAATTAAATCCATATATTACAGAAAAAGCAATTGCTACATATTTACTTTTCCATCAGTGAGAATGAATAAACAATGCTTTATAACAATCAAATTGTGATCATCTTTCTCACACAAGTAGTTTTCTGAAAACTAAAGATATTCATGTGARTGAGAAAATACTGTTTGTTCTTCAGTGTTTTCACTCTTATAGTACACTATGGCTTCCTAGAAAATGCAGTCTCACTTCTTTATATCATCAGGAAACAAAACTATCTATTATTTAACTAAGTCTAAAAAGGATTATAAGATATTGTAAAAGCTTAGGATACAGTCCTTACTTGATCTACAGAAATTGTGTGTATATTTTCTGAACTTACAATGAAGCCTTCTGTGGATTAATGTGACCTCAGGAGCTCCATTACTGTTTCTAAATCAATCGATTCAGAAAGCATCCCCTAGGAAGTTTGGATCAAGTTACTGCAGCATGCAAAGGTAGCCCATTTGCTGAGTCTAAAATTCTAATAAAATTTTCCAGTCAGATTCATGATTCAGCAACCGCAGTGCTCAATGTTTGTGCTGCAGCTGACAATTGCATGAGCTTGTCTAAATGCCAGAAGGAACTGTTTTCTTGCTTCATTTAGCATTTTTGCTCATTCTCCAGAGTATTAAGTCTTATTGAAATGAAACAATTTCCTTAATATGGTGCATGAAGCAATTTCTTTTTTTAATGGAAGAAAACAAAACAGTATATTGCAATAATTACACTGCAATATAATTGTCTAACTTCACCCTAATCTGTGAGATATCATTCYGTCTGAGATTTTCTACAACAAGGTCAAAACAATCAATTAGACATCTAATACTTGGATAAGCAACAGTCTCATCTTGATCTGAAGGCATAAGTGCAACTTGAATGTTTGCTTTCCTCCACTCTACATAAAGTGATGTATTTCACTTTTAAAAAGCTCACAACAAATAGTCTAGTATTTGTACCAAATTTTGGGAAAAAAAAAAAAAAAAAGCTTTCATGGAAATGTGTTCTATAACCTTCCTATGAGCCTACCAAGCTTCACTTTGGTACAACAGCAAACTAAAAGTTTATTTTGGTTCCCTTAGTCTGTGCTGAAGTATCTTGCACAACTTTATCTCTGTCTTTGGATCACTTGTCTATACCACTGAATTCAATATAGGAGCTAGTTTGACAAGTATAAGTAATTGGGTGTCAAGTAATACACAGGTTTTGTACTAGCTCCAGAGGTGAAGGTTTCACCCAGGCTTTTATCTTCTGTTTCACAACTGTATAATTCTTGCAACGAAAAGTCATGGCAAGTTTGTTTGTTTGTTTGTCTTAAATTTCCATCATCACTTACCCTTGTACTTTGTGCTAAGGGCAAGTAAATAATTAATGAAGATTATACTGATGGTAACCTTTTTGTAGAGGCAAYTGGRAAAAAAAAAAAAACCTACTCTGGTCTGGCAATGTCTGGATCTTTTTCAGTCCTACCACCCATCACTGCTCTCCAAGCTTTCCTTGTTGCACAATTCTTCATGTATAACTGAGGAATCTTTACAAGATCAGACCACAGTTACCTTATGTGTGTGGACAAAGGTTTCTGGTGTTTTAAAAAGTCTTGTAAAACTTTTTTTTTTAAAAGCGCTGTATTAGCACTGTTCCTTCAGAAAGACAATTCTGCTGTATTTTCAGAGCACAATACCTTAGAAAACTTCCGCTTTCCATCTTCATAGTGAATCTCCACATAATTGGAAGATAACAAATCACTGTCAAGAAAAGGAAATATCAAGATGAGAAAAAAATAAATATTCTTTCTATTTTCATCTCGTTTTAGTTAGAATCCTCAAATCATTTTTTCTTTCCTTGTAAATTGGTTAAAAAAAAAAAAAAATCAAGCAGCTTGTGTCCAATGGTTTACTGATGCACTATGATGCAGAGCATGTTTCAGACAGGAATTTCATTCTGCAATGTAATTGCCTTTATATTAGCTTTACAGTAAGATTATCAGCCTTTTAAATATGGGAAAAAAAAATTCAATAGCTTTTGTATTTTGTTTGCTGCTGATATAGACAAAATGTATGTTTAGTTTGTTGTTTYCAAATAAGTTTTATATTTGATCTAAAAATGATACAAAATATATGTAAGACTGGATAAATACATACATGATTGTCCTGAAGACAAGAGTAAGTTGTATACTTTTATCTGTACTTCATCCACATCTGCAAAAATTGAACTTTTTCTAAAAACTTTAACATTCTCAAAAAAAAAAAAAAAATCCTTTTTCTTTCTCTCATCTTTTCTTCTCACTCTTAGTTCTTCCCAAACCATTCTGGCAAAACACAACATTTCTGAAGAATAAAAAATCCCCATACTGTAAAAAAAATTTGCAGTCTTAATTTCTTTTTTTAAAACAACATTAGGTAGCCTGTGTATATCCAGGGATAGCTTCAATGCCCCATTCACATTTCGACTCACAATAAAAACTCAGTTATTATCAGAGTTGGAACATACTGGCCTGGGGACAGCAAAACAGTTAAACATCTTTACTGGCACCATGAGGTATGCATTATAAGTATTTTACTTAATATGGTCTAAAATACTCAGCATTTTTCAGGCATCTAAGAACCTTTACCCTTCCAAATAAAAAATTCATGAAAGGGTCTGATTGTAGCACAGATATGAAAAGAAAAATTCTGCTGCTATGAATAAAAAAACATCCTTACGGAAGCCTGGTCTGACAAAATAGTTCTGATGGGAATTCATGACCAAAACCAACTTATAATAATGGGTATCTCAAACTCAAATGAGGCTATTAGCAATCCTTATAACACTTTTACTCCAGGACTATTGGCTCATAAAATCTATTCTTCATGCTGCATTTATCAGGCATTATACTTATCAGAGAAGCTCCTGCAGAACTCAGTTATCAATGGTTCTCCTAGCAGTCATTTTTCATGGCACTGAGGAGACCACAATATGGGCACTCTGTGTACATGCAAAGCCAACAGTAACAGCCATGGATAATTACCAAATTCTCATCATTTGTTTTAACCTTCATTTTGATAGCAATATTTTATAGATTTACTTTTAAAGTGCAGATTTAAAAATAAACTCAATTGTATAAAATCATTTTTAACTTTCTCTATTTGGATCACTGTAAACTATAAATTTTCTGCAAAACAATACAAACACTTCATAAATAGCATAAACTCTTGAGTATAATACAAACATTCACTACATTTAATGTGGCAAGGTTTGAAGCTTCTAAACAGAATTGCCTATACAAAGCACTTAAACTTCTAAGTGTTGATAATGCCCTTTTCTTTATATTTTTCATTGTTATTCTGAATCATTGTTATTCTGAAGCAAAAGGTTGGCTGTCCTCAACTACCTACTAGGATAGTCTAGACAAGACTAGAGACAACTGACAAACTGGAAATTCTCATTAGACATAAGTTAAAAAAAAAAAAAAAGAGGATGATTAAACACTATAATAGGGGCCCAGAGAATTTGAGAAATCTCTGTGCTCAACTGGAAAGAGCACTGAGCAATCTGAAAGAGCAGGACAAGACAACCTCCAGAAATCCACTCCAACCTTAATTATTCTGTGCTTATAACTGTACGGTTTTGTTCAACCCTTCATTGCAGCCCACTGACAGAATTTACAGTCTCACATTGTTCTAAGTGAAGTTGAACTGACAAACCAGTAATAAATTTGCTTGTCTTGTGAAAGTAATGTTCACAGTGCTGTGCATAAGTTTTTCCTAGCTGAAAGTTAAAGTCTTGAAGCTGTTTGCTTGAACTTGTTGCCTGATACTACTACATGCACAGGTYGTAAGCTTCTCTGTTACAAACTGGCCTCACCTTACATTCACAAAAAGTTAATTTCAATTCAGTACTGGCTCTTGCCTAAAATCAGAACCTTTTCTCCAGTGTCACTGGCTGCTTTATCTTTCCTATTTTAGTACCAAAAAAGTAAGTACTTTTCCCAAAAGACACCTGCAGACCCTGAGATTACTAACACCGCCTGTTTGGATTCACATTTTTACAGACACTTCTATTTGAATCCACTGTTTGGTTTCTTCAAACCAACACCAGCAACAGGACTGATCTACCTATCTCCAAATCTAGCACTCTTTCTCACCTCCTTTTTTGGCCCTCTTCTACTCTCCTTATGAGACTGACCTCAGAACTGCTTTCAGTGCTCTCCAGTGCTTTTTGCACTTTTAGTTGAGCCACTATAACTCAATCATTTCCTTCATTTGACAGCCTACTCCATTCTTTACCTTCTCATTACTTCCAATTGCAAAGGGATTCATCCTTTAGGTAGTTAACACAATAGCCCACATGATAGGGTATCTGACATGACATGCTTGTGATGCAATATTCCTGTATCCCACGAGTATAAAGCAAGGATACAGCAAACACTGGCTTTTTCAGTAGTCTCTACACTGTTCTCACGGCTGATTTACCATCCCTACTGTCCTACGGACCAGCTGGATATGAGGCATATTGATGACTCTACGCTGAGAAAATTCCTTCCAAGGAAAATTAGAGCCTGCTATTCATAATATATTCCCCAAATGTCATGCTGTAACAAAATGCAACTTTAATTTGTGAACCACCCTTTTGCCAAACATAACATAGTATCTACCACCTAGAAGTTGGTGTAGAAAAGCTACTGTAAGGCTATTTATGCTCTTTCACAAACCCATTCATGCAGTCTTGTGTTATCATAAAAAAGGATATTTAACACTAGTTTCTGACCATTAATATGTTCTTAAGCTTGTCATACATAACCATCAATATACTGCGAAGGCATAACATTTGCCACAGGGCAATTATAATTTTGAACACCTAATTGAAAGACATCAGTAGACATCTCCTTAAAATATGCCTCTACCTTGCTTGTGATATGATTTTTGCCAGCCACCTACCACACACTTTGGACCACTTACAGATATTTGCATTTATTTGTAGTTTCTTTCATTTTCTGAAATCCTTATAGTTTAATTGGAGGGGGGAGAGGAGGAATGAGAATATTATATTGATTCAGGCCATATTCATCTCATATCAATTATTCCTAGCTCAAGCATCAGTCTACACCAGCAAACATCCTGAAGAATATCTTACATCCAATTGTCCAGAAATCCCTCAACATATGCTGCAAATCTGCAACAACCATGAGCTTTTTTTTGGGGGGGGTGGGGGGGKGGGGGGGATGGGACTGCTCCTTTAATAAAGCTGGTTTCAGTCCTGCTCTCAAGATGGACAGTAACATCAGCACAGAGACATCTGTAATATGATATTCTACTAAGTGATTAATATTGAAACATGATACCACAGAACGTAGACTAGAACTAAGAAATTCAGCGAAAACGTTCCATTGCTGCTGCAAAGAAAAAGACAGAATTTGGATAACAGAACTTGTTCTCCCTTTTGCTAAAGCTAGGGCCTAATATCAGGAATAATAAAGGCTGTAAAAATAAGYGTAAAACTGCTATTGCAGATTTTGTCTACCAGAGTTTCTACCTGTTATTAATGCTTTAAATCTGAGAAAAGAAAGGGGAAATTCTTTGGGGAAAAAAAAATGAACACAGCCCAAATAATTTTTAACCATTTTCTCCATCATGAAAGACAGATGCACAGAAGACCTATAATTTCACACACTCCTCTAGCAGATGTAATGGGAAYCAGTATGCAGGCTGCATTAAAAAAGTCTGGAATACAGATGATGCTTTACAATGAATGCTTATTTCAAACTGCAACACAAATTCAGACAGGCTGAATGAAAAAAGGTGTAGTCTGCTATGATCTTTTCTACAGTTCCCTCCTTGTATGTCTTGGATAATTTTTTCTGTTGAGCTGCCCTGCATCACTAGCTCTTCTACCCAAATTATATTGAGAGATGGCTTTAGACACAAGCTAAATAAGCAGCAAAGGGATACGGCCTTCCTGGTAGCTGCCTTCTTTGAAGACACAGGACAGCTGTTTGAGCAGCACATCCTTTCCAAACAGCTCGCATCCACCTCCCTGGCACACATTCCACTGCTGCRGCTGCTGCTAGCAGGAGAGCTACAGTGTGACAAGTGGCTTGCCCAAGCTGACATCCAACTAACCTTAGGAAAAAACTTGATTTGGCTAAGTAAAGCCTATGAAATGACTAAAAACTGYCTCATACACAAGTAACCAAGTTATCTTCCAGGAACCTAGCACGTAGCCTGTGACAAATCAGGCTACAATTGAAGCATCTTCCTTGCACATTTCTTAAATTATGTTTATGCTAGCCTACTACCAACGAATGAGTTTTTAAGTATTCTGAGGTGGTTCAAGCTCAGTACCAGTGACTGAACAACCAAGTTTAGAATATTTTTGTGAATTACTTAACAGAAAATACATAAAATGTTTTTGCCCATTTATTTGACAGACATAGTTTAGCAGCATGAAAAGGTACAAAAAAGAAAGTGAGACCTTGCTACAGCATTTTGATGAAAGATCATTAAGAAAAAACCCTCTAATGAAATGACCATCTATAGCCTTGTTTCTATTATATCTGCAAGTTTTGTTGAAACACTATTATGGCCACTTATTATTAAAATAAGTTTTTACTATGGATYTGCAGTAATCTTTAGTTGACTGTTGCCTTTTTGAAGCTGCTCTGACAAGACTGCCTCAAAGGAAGAAATATGTTGCAATTTATTTTTTTTTAATGCAACAAGGATTCACTATTTTTTCTTACACAATCTTCAAGAAGCTTAAAAATCAAAGTGTGATGCTTTGAAACAAGCATCTGTGTTTAAAAAAAATTAAAAGAAACCACTGATGATGCAGACGAAAATGTAAGGGGCAATTTCTCTATAACTATGGAATGAAATTAAGCACCCCCACTCACTACTGCTGTTAATACCATAACGATTCTGCAACAGTAAACAGTACACCCATTTAAAAATCACTGCATGCACTGTCTGGCTCTTGCTCTTTGTGCATTTTTGTTTGGGTTGTCTTTTCAGAAAGAGAAAAGGATGGACTGACAATAGGAATGTAATTCCCTATGTAATCTTTGGGGTATTTTTAAGAGTTCCTCAAATGGGGAAAAGATCTTTGGAAAAGGTTAAGGGAAAGCATGTTGTGAAGTCTTATACCAGAGAAAGCACCAGAGTGTTTTCTGGAATAATTTCCCCCCCTCAGAATCCTTGAGTCAGTTCCAAGTGATTTCAGAAAAGAAATTTCCTCATCATCCTTCCTCTAATTATATCTTCAAACTCTCCTTTTGAGAATGGAGTATACTATATTTTGTTGGCTACTTCAGCAACCATTGTGAAAGCAGGAGCTTGAAGAGTTCTTCAGAATATTGAGAACATTGTCTTTCCTAGTTTCCACCAGACTTCCCTTTATCACAGCACTGAAGACCAAGCTGCTTTAAACAGGTGTTGCTTAAAGGATCTGAAAAAATGAACTGCTCGACAATATTACAAAAGATAAGGACTGTGCTACAGTAAATACCTCAACATAATTTGCTGTGACAGTACTTGCCTAGAAGAGCAATTGACAAAATAAAGATTTTAAACAGCTGTTCAAGCTCATTCAATACTGCATTTTAATCGATCCCTTTCCTCCATCACTTGCTGGAATAACAGGTAGCTTTGAATTATCAATATGAATCTTATTAACCTGTGATGTAAATTTGAGGGCTACTGTCCCTGCCAGAATGTTCTCATTCAGTGGTAATCATATTTGCCAAAGCTGCCATCATTTAAATCAAGCTTTCTATACACAGGCAAAACTTGAGTTTCTTTTCCTCTTTAGAATTGGCTGGATGCTCAACATGTGCTGTTACTTTGTGTCCACTGAAAACAGTCCTYCCAATTTCACAAACCAAATGTCTTGTTCCAAATTAAACCAACTCTTATTACTGAAATAAAAATCCAAATTAGATGCAGGAGGTTTTTTTTATTATTATTTATTTCTTCTAATACAGGCATTCAAGATCGTGGTTAAAATGGTGGGAGACCCACACCAGAATATCTCCAGGATGAGGAGAACACAGAACATAGCCTTTTTGCTTCACAAACAACTGGTCTGACAAAAGGGCTAACATTTAGAACGTCAGTGCTTGCATTTTAAAAAACAAACAGCGTATCCTTTCAGTTCTTTACAAATTCTTTAAGACAGCTCAATTCACAGGCTCCCAGATCCCATGCAGTAACATACTTCAAGAGCATCAGCATTCATAATAAAGAAAAAAGGTGGCATTTCAAATTAATCTATGCTTGCTTTCCTATACTCTGTTGAAACTGGCTCTGCACTCAGTCAAAGATTTTCAGGATAGTTCTTTTATGTGGCACARCTCTACTCAGGCACTGCACAGCAGGCATAGCTTAATTAGTGCAGAGGAATCCAAAACTTAAGTGCTTGAAAGTCAGACAGAGCAACATAATTTCTGTGGCTAAAATCATAAGCTGTCTCCCATAAAACATTCAGAGAAATAAATACACACTCTTTATTTTATAAACATTTGCCAAAGAGAAGGGGATGAGATGAAGAAAAATAGGAACAAAAAAAAAGAAAAAATATTAAAAGACTAATCTGGAACATCCTAGGAGGAATGAAAGAGGCAGGCAACAGGGAGCTGAGAATACTGCTGAGAAACTTTCAAGCTCTTGGTCAGTGGCAGAAGGATTTGTGCCATCTCCTACTGCACTGCTGGAGGAGTGAATGAGTACAGAACAGCAGACAGTGCATATCAGTGAACATATAAATGCACATGCACACATATAAAATACACATTTTTATCACAACCTTAGTGACAAGATGGAAAAGAATAGCTGAAGTTACAAGAGAATTGTACTAAGGACTCAAAATTACAGAAGCAACTATTCAGGGAAGATAGATTAATATTTAAGTATTACAGTACTCACGATTACTGCTTTTCTTTTAATTTATGTCTGAATACAATAACTGAGAAGGAAGTTTTTTCACATCATTAGCTTTTTATAACTGTTGCAAAGACAAAGCAAAATCATCTTCACATTATTATGTCTTGAAAAATATGGAGAGGATTTAGTATCTGTCTCCAAGTCTTTTTGCATGTGGAATGCCCACTGAAGTGAATGATAACTTTGAATAGGTTGCCTCCAGTCCTGGGCCTGMGAATGGCAAACGAGGCAGAAAAGCTCTGTTATCTACAGCTGAGACTCTGAGGACTGCACATACTCACAAGAGTGCACACACATCGTTGTACAATCCTAACACTGAATTCTTTGCATCTTATCTATAGTAGAAGTTTAAAAAAAAAAAAAAAGCTAGAGTTAACTTTGCCACAGTAGTATTATCATATTTAATTTATGCAGCTTGTGTATCTTATAGGATCCATTTACTACTGGAAATGTTTGGATTTACATTTAAGAGGAGGTTATATATATATATATATATATATATATGAACTTTCCTTCTGGAAAAGTTATTACTAGTTTTTCCATTTCATTTTTAAAAAAAGTGTGAGGAAAAATTAGTAAGAATCAAATAGACTCTCAAATAATACAGTTACTGTTCTACTGCCTTCCAAACTTTGCTAACAAAGTTATCTCCTCCATGGCTATGCTCAAGGGAAATTCACCCCTACGGAAAGGTACAACACAAAAACTAACAACACTTACAAGCTTTAAACTGACGTGTAAGATTGGCTTTAATATACTGGCTATAATGTTGCACTTCACTAAGAGGTAAATTTCATATCTTATCAAGCCAGAAAGGACCATCTTATCTCGCCTTCTAAATGATACTGGGCTTCCCAGAATTCATTCCCACCTCAGATTTGCAGTGGCATCATCTATGCTATTCTGTCCCTGAGAAAAATCAGAAGATGTACAATCAACTATAAACCCAATTTGCACAGATTTACACATAATGAGGTCAGTGGGACTACTTATAATATGTAGTTAAGCATACACCTAACATCTCAGAATCAGGGTCTCTCTCCACAGATATACTTGAACTACATTACACATACTGTATCTCCACTTTCCTAATTCTTAAGTTAAAATGAGTGTCGTCTTCAYGCCAGTATAGATGGAATAAGACCACAGGAAAACATTTTGAAAGAGTAAAACAAGAAACATTTTTACAGTTTATAAAACAATGAAGCATATTCTTCCATCGAATCAAATCATAACCAAATTCAAGCTTCTCAAAAAAAAAAAATTATCCAGCAAAAAAGCAAACAAGAAGCATTACACCTACTAGTACAGCAACTAGTACAAATTCTTTATAAACAAATTATAATACACATGAGAACGGGATTATCTTTTAAGCTATCTTGCAACTGCASAGCATCAGACTTCTGAACTCATTTTAAATCAGTTAAATCTGAAGGCTACATAATAATAGCAAACTATAGAATTTTAACAGTGTTTAAAATCTGTTTTAGCTTTGCATACTTCAATGTAAGCTAGAGATCATTTATAAAATAGACTAAAGAAATTCTGCTAAAATACTCCACATATAAGTTTTATTTCAGGAGCTGGAAACAGAGACTGCAGATACAGATGTTCTAATCTTACATGATAAAAAGATCTTGAGGGTGCGTCTCAATCATTTGACGCTAGAAGTTTTGAGCCCATACTACAGCCCAGCAAACCTTCCTGAGACTCCAACTGCTCACAAGAATCATCATATTTTAATGTCTCAAATAGTTATGTCATCTCATGGTCAAACTTTTTTTTCACAGTTCATACCAAAAATGCTGGATTTTTGTCAAATAACCTTTTCATTGAAAAGAGAATCCATTTTCCTGAAAATTTTGGTGGATTTCTACAGGAGAGAATAAAAAACTGAAAAAACTAGGCTGCCTGTTTTTCTGTTTTTTTCCTCTACCCCAAAATAACTAAATTTTGAGGGCTGCTTTCATCTTGGCTTTTTTTGGTTTCTGTTTCTATCCTGCTGAGATACTGAATTCCCTATTGCTTGTATTTGCCTCAACCTCTAGAATCCCTGAGGAAGAAGGCTCTAGCACGGCTCTTTGTTAAGACTGGTGCTAAACCATCAGCCAAAAACTGTTGTTTCTGTGCCAAAGA
Source organism: Apteryx rowi (assembly GCF_003343035.1). Lineage (NCBI taxonomy): Eukaryota > Metazoa > Chordata > Aves > Apterygiformes > Apterygidae > Apteryx > Apteryx rowi. The sequence goes on along the minus strand of NW_020447419.1, from coordinate 5,737,564 downwards.
CACTGCAGCTAACTACCCTCCTCACTAAAAAAGCAGCAAGTAGATATTTTTAATTCACTGCTTTTGATAACATAGTTTCTCTCTAATTTGTATTAGGTAGTGCAGGGGAACGTAAAAACTGCTAGCTTAAAACATAACTGTTGCGCATAGAAACACTTGTCCTTTAACTGAAGAGTAACAACATAAAAGCCTTTCATGTGGTGGTTAAAGAGAGATCATTAGAGAATAATTTGTTATCAACTCACACTCACGCATGTGTTTATGTATATAATATATAAATGACATAAAAGATGAAAAATTGTTCAGATGTACTATAGATCATTGATTATACAAATGCATTGATTACACAAATGCACTGACAGCACTAAGTTTGAAGACAAAAATACGATTTTTTTTAATTAATGCACATAGTTTAAAGAATTTTTCTTAAAAGTTGGGAGTTAAGACAAGGCTACAGAAATATTACTTGTTGGATATGGAATTTATCCAATTTGGGCAGACGATCATAGCTGAATTTAAAAAATTCTACTTTTCAAATGGGATTAATTTTATCCCCCTAGTATCCAATTATCTTTCATTTTTGTACTAAGAGCATTAGCTAAAAACATTACTTAATTCATTGTAGATGAAAAAAAGTATCGCTATTCAAGTTATTTTCATAATCTGCATATCTGCAACTATTATGCCTTAATGTCATTAATAACATCAGGCTGAGAGCCTGAAATTGGTCAAACATTTAAGTGTAACAAAGGGCAAGATGTTTGATACTTCAGAATAGCCCAGAGTTGACCCACCTTGTTAAAGAGTACAAACTTCTAATCTAACCTCTAATTTTTTCCAAGTCTTGTCAGCAAAAACTACCAGCAAGGATCTTTATGATAACAAACTACTATTTGGTTTGTTTTAACACCAAAGGGCATTACCACAAGCCTTAGGCAACAGAGATAGAGCTAATTACCCACTCAAGCGCCATACAAATCTGAAGTTTGAATTGCCTCAGCACACTGGATTCAAAAGATTTATTTGACAGGCTGAATTTTTTAAAGCCGTGTTTGTCCTGCTGCACTAAGGCAAGATAGAAAACAGCAAGTTATTTATTCTAAACTAAAATCATATTCATGTGAAGTCCAGAAACTTTCAGATTACAACCCGCTCTTCTTGCATTGACAGTAGTTAAGATTTTGTAAGTGAATATCCAATTTTATTAAACAGCAGTTGGAATATAAAAAGTAGACAACTGCACAGATTCCAACAATGGTAAACTGAAGACTTAAAACTAAAATGTGTTTCTAGGCAGCAACCATCCTCTGATTTTAGCTTTATACACTTGAATAACTTTCCAAAAAAAGGCAGTGAGACAAAAATACTCTGACAGAACCAGAATACATACATACATACATACACACACACACACACACAGTAGGTGACATTAACTCACCTTAGAGTAACTGATACATATATATTCAACATATTTCAAGGTTATTCTGGCTTTTGAGTACATATCCCACGTGCAAGAGACTGGATTATTCTGGCTAATAGGATGTAACAGCTCAAGTCTACAGTCTTTTCTTCTTGCAAGACTTTAGTAGTATGAGCAGGACAACTGCCAGCTAAAATTCAACATGATCCAACATTGTAACAAAAGACAGCATTTTGCTGAATACATAAACATAATGGAGATACAAAGGCTGGTCTTATTTAACTGATTGCCTATGGGTGTTTATGATTTATGATGTCATAAGTCTTATGACTTACAAATTTGATGTCTTATGTAAAGAAGTGGGACTTTTTTAAAAAGAAATATTAGCGTGAGTTTTGGAGAGAAAACAGTTTAATAGTTGAACATTATGAGTCAGAAACAGCAGGGGTGGAAGATGGCTATCATTATAAGGATACGTGAAATGTGAAGGTATCTATTCTGGAATATTTGGTTAAYGGCCATTCAGCATAAGAGACTAGGATCAGAGACAGAAAGAGTAATAGACCCAGACAGATGAACCCTAACAAATAGGAGATAACACATAAGAACAACGGCCAGAACTCTTAGGTCTCTGACTGATGGGCCATGGAAGGAGCCACTCAAGCATAGCCTTGAAGATGTTCAACCATATGCAAACAGAAAGAGCAACAAGCAGACAAAAAGGAGAACTCCCCCGCATCTTAGAACCCACCGGATTCAGCTTCCCTTAACAAACATGTCTTTATTATCCTACTGGAATTACTCTTCATGGGTCCAACTCTCATAAAACACCATAGTCCCTCCCTACAATGTAGTTTTTTCAGAGGATACAGAACATCCAATTATCTTCAAGGCCTCCTTCTCTTTCCATTCTGCCTGCCGTTCCCTGACTTTGTGTACTATCTCATATCCTGCCAACCACTTAAGACCTTGTGTCACATTTTAAAAGACAGAACTGCAAGAAAAGCCTAACTTAAAAATCATGCATGCATGATGGTAAAGGTTTCTAGTTCATCTTTAAAGCAAAACATCTGATACCTAGAAGCTGAGAAGCAAAGTGAGAAACAAAGTGAACATAATAGTTCAGCACATTTTAAAAAGCCATAACTTGTTCCTTTGAAAAGCTATTAGATTTGATAAGGTTGCATTTTTCTCCCTAACAAGACTTTCACTACAGCTGACAGTTAAAAACAAAATAAGACCTCAGATGGACCTCAAGAATAGAGCAACATTTTTTTTTTTTTTATTACTGATATGCAATTGTTTCTGTGAATTTCTTTTCCTCTAAGTGTGCTGAAAGACTGAAGGACAGCAGAAGCTGCAAATGCACTTTTATGCAATACTTCAGATAATTTTGCCTCTTGGGTATTTAGTACTGATTTTATACTTTTACTTTACTCTTAAACCTCAGTGTAAATTTTTATAGTGGCATGAAGACTTTCTTACAATTTTTAGAAAAACACACAGTTCCATACCTTCAGCTAAGGATATAAATAGATGTGATAAAAACAACTAAACTGACATTTATGTGTATTACAAGTCAGATCATCTGTACCTGACAATTATCTACAGTTGTTTATCTTACTGGTAAACAGACTCTAGCTGCAACTTTCAATATAGCCAGACTATTAAGATTCCTGTTCCCTAACGAACTTGCTGATTATAATGACAACAGAATGCTTTCCAGGTCATCAAAGACGAGTCATTCATATAGGTATTTACAATATTACTTACTACACACCGATCTGAATAACTAAAGAAAGACCCATCTACATGACAGCTCATCAATAAGTCAAAGAAAACTTTCAAGCACTAGTGGTAATGAAAGCTCCCTATTTACAAATCCAGAACATAAATCACATCTAGTCTTTGCCCCTTCCAGGTGAATGGTATCCAGAAGACAGAAACTGAAAATACAAATTACTGTCCTGAATCAGTCCAGTACAGACATGTAAATAAACAGCAAAGATGATGACAAATAGCTTTTCCACAGTCCAAAACACTGAACCACATTTTACCATGCTTTAAGTAAAGATAATTTAGACTAACATATACATCACTTTCTGAAACATTATTCATGGTAATCTCTCTTCTACAATATTTCCATGCTTAGTACACTGGCAATATGGAAACTAAATTACTGACAACTACCACCATTTTTCTACTATACATGAAGCTTGTTCAATGTATTTTATTAACGTTTTATTACAGATGTTCACAAAGGTTCAGAACTTGTAGGACCATTAGTAAAAGGCAATCATTCTGCAATTACTTTTGTTACATCAAAACATAAAGAAACATACCATATATAAAACATACAGAAAATGAAATTTTTCTGTTCTTTATCATTTTGATTACCATAAAAACTGGTAGTACTAAATTTTAACAGCCAGTAATTTAATCACAGTTGAACTRTGTGTTTTAAGTCATAATTATAATGATAAATACAGTTACTGAACTTGTATTAATACAAAGATTATTTGCAAATTAAAGAGTAAATGTTAGTTTTAAATACTTTGAGTCTTCAACATTACATTTAGGTTCCAAGGGCCCAAACTATAGCTTTATATTTTCCATCTTCACATACCATTATTTTTCCTGAACGATAAAATTTAAGAGTATGTTATGGGTGTCAGTAAGGTAACAGTTACCTTGCTTTAAAATAAGCCGAATGCTGTTTTGTATTAATAAACTTGAATAACAGGATGGTTTTCCACAGATCTCGGAACTGCATGTGCCCTGGTCTTGTACCATAGAAGTTAATGACAGTTAGAGCAGGACAGAAAGAAACTTCAAATTGTGCACTTACTTATTCAATGTGAGGTCAAGGATGAATTTGGAGCCGAAGGCCTCAATCTGGAAACTTGCCTGGGCCAGATGCACAGCCTGTAACATGAGCACACAGCAGTACTATATAGTTTTGCAGAACAAAGTTTTCAAAAGAATCACCAAGTTTTATATGCAGCAAATATTTGCCATAAAAATCTTTGAAAAACAGAATTATGGAAAACATGCTTATTTTCATGACTCTTAAAGGAAGCTGAAACCTTTGCCCTTGTAATTGGGCAAATTACAAAATGAATTGGGATTCAAAAGGATTTGCCTTTGGGGGGGGGGGGGGGGAGGGAGGAAAAGAGAGAAGAAAATGGTACCTGAAAAGCATACTTTCAAATATACAGACAGAACAATCACTCCTTACAAAAATAACCCCCCCCCAAAAAATTCAGAGAATTCATACAAATGTCTCTATTGTCTTGTTGCCAAAACCAGATGGGTATGTAAGCAATACAGTATACTGTTCTGTTAATTATGTTACTGAATTCAGTCACATGAAAAGGCCTGAATAATCAAAGCATTTGCGATACAAGCCTTCAAATACAAAATCCTGTCAAAGTTTGTATTACATGTTATGAAGGTCTCCTTCAAAGTAATCCTTTCACAATTAAAGGCCTTGCATTTGGCAATGTTACCAAACCAATGGATAAAAGACTGTTGCTGCTTAACATACAGCACAAACACCCATTAACTGGTCTCATATATGGAGTTAACTTTAACTTTTAGGAAATTCAATTTTTGTCAAATAGATTGTATTCTTTAACCTATCGTTTCTATACTGTTGTGACTGAAAGCAAAACATTTAAAATGTATTCATCTATTTTCTAGAAAAACAAGGAGGACAAAGGAGACAATGCAAGAAGTTGTTTTTGTGAAGACAGGGTTCAGGCAGGCAGGAAGAGATTAGACCCATACATCACATAACCTCTCTCGGAACACTCTTGAAAATCCAATCATGCTTACTTATAACCTAGTTTGATAAAAATTAATAATTCCATAAAGTTGGAATATTATGTCTATACCCTTTAATCAAAGGAAAAAATATTAGTTTTTATTACACACCAAAATGAATCTTTAGATACATCATAAAAATGGTATAAAGTTCTACCTAGTTTTTGGCAAAACATAGATAATATGAAGGTTAGCTTGTAAGGCCCACAAAGCCTGTAATTTTGTTTTCCTTTGGAGTTTTCCACAAAGAATAAATTCTTTGTGCTCCTCTTCCAYCCATGCACTATGCAGAGTTGCACTGATTTTCAGTTTATTTCTCAGCAAAGGTATTTGTCATCTTTAATGAAAGCCCTCAATATCAATAATAAAAAAAAAACATTTCCAAGAGTTGCTATAGTGTCTAAATTCAGCTGGGATGCTTCCTGCATATCTGTTCTTGGGCCACATTCTTTGCCCCCCAAAATAGCGTTTCCCTCTCAACTAACAGGGTCACAGAATTTCTTGTCCATGCTTCTTAAAAAAGCATGTAGTTTAGATTTTAACAATCTTTAATATCGTTAAACAAGCCCCCATCCAAAACCTGTTTTTTATTTAAAAAATACAAGATCTCTAAACAAGAAATTTTAAAACAGTATTATCATACATAGCTACAATAAAACAGAACTGAACTATATCAGCTCTCTCTGTTGCACCTTTTGTTAAATTAATATTAAGGGCTGTCTCAACAGTTTACCAATTCAATGAGATAACACTGGCCAAGTGAACCGAGTTTACAGCTGCTCTGAATCATCAGAGTGAAACAGCTGAAATATGAAGACAAACAGGTGACTTGATGGAAAGGATTTGTTGCAAGGATGAAAGCTATATTAAAAAAAAAAGAAAGCACAGCACTTCAGTTCAAATGCATCCCTACTATGAGAGCCTTCTCAGCTCCTGCTCCACTTCAGTCTTTTTGCACAGTGAAACCAAAGAACAAGTGCCACAAGGAGCTTTTCAAACACCTATTCATAAGAACGCATGTGTTCAATCTTTAAAGAACAAAGTAGCCCAAAGTAATCATGACAAAAACCTCAGAATATGTTCCATTTCCATCATAACATACAAGCTGATGAATTTTTTAAAAATACCTAAAAATTTGTCATGGGAAAAAGGTCATGATTAGTTTTACTCCATAAAGATCCCCCTTAAAAAGTTACAGGAGCTGCTGATTTGAGTCTCCTCTTCATGTAACATTTACCTAAATTATGACCTAATGTCTTTGAATGTATGCCACAAACAAGACTTCAGTATTAACTATCTGGAAAGTTTAAAGAATATGTACTATTTCATTAAGATCATTCCAAAACATGAAAAATGGTAAGTACTGAATTTCTTAAAGCACCTAGTTTTTATTGTGTTTTACATGAACACAGTAGTTTGGAAGTTTTTCAAAATATCATCTCCTGATCAAAGGTAAATACATTAAATTTAAGGAGAGTATACTGCATTTTTCCATAAAAAGATTGTTTCCTTTAGAGTAAAATAATTATTTACAGATTTATGACACATATGTCCATAACATTCATGCATCAGTACATAACATGCCAAAGCGCAACTGTCCAATCAGGATTTATGTGTAGTTTATCACTAAYGAGGTTTACAAGTCCTTTTAGAAGCAATACTAACTACCAGTGATCCTAAAAACACTTCATTTAGCTAAGGTGAACAAAAAAGTAAGATCAAAAGTGACCAAACACTTTTCCACAGTTAGTTTTGAAAGAAAAAGATTATTATTTCTTTCCAGATACTAGCACAGCATTTTTTTCACTTCCCCTAATGGAGTCAGCAGGACTCAAAATGCATATTTTAACACTTGTGTTTTAAGCCACTTAACTGATTCAAAAAAAGCTGAAACATGGAGGATGACATATCACCTCAGATAATAAAACACATTTGAAAGGCACGCAATAACATCTTCAGCCTTTGAAACATTCCAAAATTCTGAAACACAAGACATCATGAGTACCAAAAATTTACATGGGCTTATAAAAGAAAACTGTATAAGCTAACAATAGGGCACTCCATCCAGAAAGAGCTATTAAATTAAAAAGACAAGTTTTGACTCCAAGACCCTGAGCCACAAACTACTGGAGGCTGGGAGACCATTTGTGAAGTAGCACTCTATCACTGTTATGCTTACAACATATTCTTCCCAGGCATCTGTTACTGACTGTTCATTAAGATAGCTAGAAGGGTCTCTAATCTGATCTGCTATAAATGTCAAATCTTGCCAATTCAGGTGATGCAGGCATAACACCCTTTCTTGCAGGTTCTAAACCATCAACTATATATTCCTTTTCCTTGTGCAATCTAAAATTATTTAAAGTAACTTGTATTCTCTGTCTATAGTTACACCATAAATGTTTATCTTGTAGTATTAGATATAACATCATTGCTATTTCTGAAAACAATAATTCTGTATATAAAAACACCATTTGCTAACTATTACTGTGCCTCACAACAGATGCAGAGTCTGTACACATAGGCAATTATTGCAAAGCAGCTGACACACAGTAATTTGCTACACTGCAGCAGGGCATGTTCTCCACCAAACTCTGCTCAAACCACTGTTTATAAAAAGAACAGTAGGCTTTAAATCCCTGCAGTTTAGCAAAAAGATGTTTTTGAATTCAGGTAAATGTAACACTCCACTACTGCAGTAAAATAAAGATCTTGCTTAAGCCAGTTAATAATATATAGTCACCCATGAAAGCTACGAGCTAGCAGTTATATTAAGGTAATGAGACTAAGCTATTTCATCCTGAAGCTGATATTTTTCCTGTAAAAATTTAGCACAGAAAGCTACCAGTGAGTTGCTACCATGTGTTTTAGCCATTACAATTGTCATGTATCACTATGACGGGAAGAATTATTTCAGAAAAAATCTGTGGGATTCTCCTATGCACCTTACCGTTTCACAGTACTCTCTTATCAGCCTACTTTTCAACACTCTGTAATATAATACCTAATCTGAAACGTATTCTTCTGATTCACCCAGAAATATAAATTCAGCAAGAATATAGGGTAGAATGATATTAATTTTGTGAGATTATATATGGTCTATATATGAAAAATATTACACATCTACTACTTGTACCACCTGCATACATATATGTGTTTACACATGCATGAGTATTCTTTACTTATGTACACATGAGACTAAGTTGCTTTGTAAATGTTTGTTTATCRTTCAAAAACCTCTGCAGAGGTGTCTGCTTTGACTGCCACAGGCTATGCCAACTGCAAAGCTGCAAAATTACATTAAGTTTTTCTGCAGCAAAGACTTACTGATCAAGGACAGAGGAGCTGGTTGAGGAAGGGTCAAATGTCTCTAACATTTTAACATCAGAAAACATTTTTAACTTTTTTCCTGCCCCCAAAGTAAAACTTTACAAGTCTTTGCTCACTGTTCTGGAAGCTCAGATTGCTAGTGTAGTCATTGTGATAAGAGATTCTTTGTACTAGGAAGATCCTAAGAGTGCTGTAGCTGCTCATGCAAAGCAGAATCTCTAAGTTTTTCTTCCAAGCCAAAAATCTGTACAAGCAAAGAACTCCAGCTGCCTTCAAGTCAATCATTAGCTTGCTATAACTTTCAAGATAAGAACAGATTAGGAAGCTGTATTCGCAGTTCGAGTTCTACTGATTTATGTCATGACTGGAACGCTTTTATTGTTTTCATCACTATGCTTGGGCATTGCTTGTCCACAATTCACATTTTCCAGACTTTCAGGAATTTTATAATTATCATCACAAAAAGTGAAGAACAACGTTAGTTTTGCTTTCTTCATGATAAAACTATTCCAAATGCAAAAATGTGTTATCCTTTCAAAAATACAAAGGTCTGACAGAAGTGTTTAAACAAATGTAACATTTTCAGTATTATTTAACTGACCATTACCTCTAAGTCTCTTGCTATATTCATATAAATTTGATCTCCGTATGATAAGATCACTGCTTTTAGAAAGCTGTATTTTTGCAAGTAGTTCTGCTGACTAAAATAACAGTCAGAAACTGCTCTCTCATTTCAGAAGCTGAGCACGGGGTTCCATCACCACCATTTTGGAATTAGGAATCTAAAACAGATTTAGACGGGTTTTACATTATTAAAATATTTCTTTTGATCTAGACCTTTCTTCTGATAGTAGTACCAATAAAATTTATTACAAGTCAATCTGATTTACTATATATTAATTCCTCTCTGGATCCTCAGACTGAGTCCCCAGATCCCTCTCTAGGTCTTTTTCACAACACTCCACAGTAAGTGTATCTAGATCCTGAATCACTTTCCTGTGGTATCTAACTTCCCATAAATGATAGGTAGAGTCTACAAACTTAAATTGATTTCTTTTACTTTGGGACAAGGGCCTAACAAGTGCAAGTGTTGCACTGTCTAACTTGTAGGAGCTCAAGTCTTCTATAGGATATTGCCTGAAACTGATAACTAGAGGATACAGAAATAAAAAAAAAAATGGAAAAAGCTACAGAAATATCATCACCCGTGTTTCAGCTAGAAAACATGGATGTAGATCTACTGGAAAAGAAGTTGGGATAAGGAAGGTGTCTCCTCCCAGAAGACCAAGAATTTCAGAAGACTGATTTCAACCCCCATTAGTTGGGCTACTGAAGATCCAAAGTCCAAAAAAGCTTTTTGCCTGAATATAAATTCAATTTAGAATCAAAAAAAAGACAAAGTACACATAAAAGTAGCAGTCCATAAGCAGTGTAAACTGAAAGCTGCACTGCAGAAGACTCTGGAGAAAAAAATGTGCAAAGCGAGTAGAAATACTACAAAGATTCTCTGATAGCGTATTAAATTCATATACATAAGCTACATGAAGCTCACTCATTATTTTGAACAGTTTTTGTTACATGGAAATTAAAAATGAACACTTATCCTAGAGTAACAATAATTAACCCATAGGACTTTTATCTGGATTTTCCTAAGACTTCACGTGAGGTCTCCTCGTCAAAGATTATTAACCGTAATCTTTCATCTTTTACAAAACAGGTTTGCTTTTGCTTGGATACCACCTCTTCTACAAGGGCTGTGATACAGTTGTTTTCCTTTCATCTTAAGGATGCTTTCCCTCTAAGCTTTGTTTGGTATGCTACACAACAAAGCTGTGTAAGAGATCTTGAGACCTATTGGTCTCGTCTCTCACCCTTTAAAACGGGACAACCTAGCGGAAAACAAACAACATTAAGCCTGGCAGGAATGTCTTCTTTATTTAAATGACAAACAGCTGGGCTGAACAGCAGCAATTGGAGTGTTCATTTCATGGAAAACAGCCACAAAATGAATACAAGATTTTTTGGGGGGTGGAACTGTAGAAATATCTTCGCAGTCAAAACTACTACTGCCACACATTTCTTTCAGTTGTTAGGGTATGCAGAACAGTTTTCTTAAAACACAGCCTTCCCTCTTGCTCCCTCCAAAAAAACCCCACTAACAGCTTAGAACTATGAATGAACAGATAAACAACATCGGTTYTCTGAAACTTTTGAGAATTTAGATTTTATTGATCCAAAAAAAAGTTAGAAACTGTCCAGCAGATACATCCTTTTTCTTCATAAATGTCCAGTTCAAGCTTTTTTCCCCACTCACAATTAGGTAAGGTTGCCCTGAGTTGCATTTCCCTGGCAATCCTATAATCTTGTGATCTGATCTTGCRTTGTTAGATTTTTCTGTTGGGCCACCATAAGGATTTGCTCCTAGCATTCTGTGACAAGTGGCGTGCCATGCAGTCTTCCCATTTGGTCCTAACAAACTTTTATACAGGCTGCAAACATGAATCAAAGCAGTCATCAAGGCTGATACGGGGGCTATCAGTTCATTCAAAATGCTACCTGCATCTGCAGAAGTTTAGAAAGACACAGCCGCAGAATGCAGATGACTCAGAGCTCCTTAACAAGTTTAAAGATTCGTAAAAGCTTCTTTAGTGTGTTTATAAAAACAGATGCTCATTTCTAAGCATTTCACATTAAAAATAACTTCAGAAGATCTCAAAGAAAGCAGCCAGCCTTAACTTAACTATGAGAAGACTGAGGTATACAGATGTTAGGACCTTCAAGCACCAAGTATTCAAAATATGCCTTTTTTTTTTTTTTTTAAGAGCATTATGAAAAAATACATTATTCACTAGAATTCTGTCCACCTGGAAAAATACCATTTCACTTAGTCAAAACTATGGTGAACATTCATTTTTGTCAACAGTGAGAAAAAGTTTCTTAGAAGAACAAGAAGGTAAGAGAGGGAGGTCCTATCAACAGTTTAGGTACACCCTCTCATTATGATGGTATTTCAACAAATTCAAAAACAGAATGAGGATAAAGAGAATCAGTTCTAAGAAAAGAATTTATAATTTAAACTTTGGATTCTCTGGTACAATGTCTTCTTGCCCACCCCTTTATTTCTACATATATTTCATGACAAAGGTTGCAGATCCTTACTTTTAAAAAGAGATTTTTTAAAGAAAAAGCAGATTCTAAGTCATTTTACCTAACTATTTCTCTAGCTATATCTCTTTTTTCACATATGCRTGCAATTTTCTCTGCTATTCTCTCTCCTTATAGTGACTCAGCATTTCCAAGGCATTCACAGGCTTAAGCCCACAACTATCTATATGGCTTATATTCTTCTGGTCACTATAATAAAGACCCACAGAAAGGGTCTACTGGATAATATCTGTAGTTAGGAACTAGTTTAATATCATATGCCTATAAATGGTACATTAAGGCTGACAAGAAGATTCATGTCAAAGAATGCATGGCTCCAAGAGCAGTTTTTAAAAAAAATACATATATATATAGTATTTTTCTTCCTCAGCTGCCCAGGTTGTATGTATTACATAAGGCCATCATATTTGTCTTTATTTTTTTCATATGCAAATGATCAGTCCTATATATAGGTTTCTTTCTATCCAGCTATAAAGTTATTCTGGTTATTTCCTTCCATTACCAACATGAGAGACAGCAAAATCTCACAATCAGGATTTTTTACAATATAACATTTATTTTAATTCTGGAAAAGGATAAAAGCAAATACTAAGAAATCCCCAACAAAATCAAAACCCTCCTGTGCACCTTTCACATTTCCATTGCATCCTGTTTTCTTTATGGGTTGTTTCCATTTTGCATCCTCAGCATCTTTTTTCCTCAAGTATTGCTCTACAGAGGTGATCATTAATCTTTTTAACATTGAACATTAAACAGAATAAAATAACCAAAATATTGCCTGTTATGTTATTGGTGGAATAGATGGAGAAGCAAAGAAGAAAGGATTTCATGCAGAGAAAGACAGATGATGTGAGTTGGGGGAAAAAAAAAACACTTTGTGCTGCTCTGGAAGCAGGAGATGCAAGATCAATCCAGTCAAGGAACATAACCCTTTCTTTCAAATAAATGGATCAAAGCAATGGAAGTTTCATGCCAGAAGAATGAAGTCAACGTAATGTCATGCTCTCTGTAAAGCATCAAGCTTAAAGAACCTTCTGTGAGACCACTGCAGGGTTAGCAGTCTGTAGGCTTAAAAGGRACACAGTGAGTAGAAAGGAGAACCACTTTGCACAATACTTAGCACCAAGCATACCCAAGGAAATCAATGCCAGTTCCATCAGCATTGATTTCTGAAGAGCTTTACCCCAACAGCTAGAGATAAGGTAGGGCAAAGAAAGGAGAAGCAATGGCAAGCAACTTTCTTGTGGGAATGCTGGGTAAGTAAAGAGATTAGCAGACATTCTCTTCTGTGGATTCTCCCTCCGCCCCAGAAAAAAAAGAAAAACCAAAAAAGTCCCCCAAAACTGATGTAGAAACATGGAGGAAGCACTGTTCTCAAAGGCAGGTCTGYAGCCACTTTGAGCTTGCAAATTCCTTTCTTTTCACACCCTTCTCCAAAGAAGGAAAGTTTTCAGTTTTTTTAAGTTTACTGAAAAGAGTGATCTCACTTTAAAAGGCCCTCCCCTGCCCCCCAAAAAAAGAGAGAAAAAAAAATTCACAGTGGAACATCTTTTCTGTGCCATCCATAAGATATTGCCATACTTTGATGCATCCCATAGCACATGCTGGTATCCAAGTTCAATAAGCCAGGAAGCAACCTTTCTTTTCATTAAAATATCAAAACTATATAACTGCAGCTTCTTTCCTAAAAATTAAAGAGTTACTCCACATTTTACTTCCACATCTGAAATACTACATAATAAATATCAAAAAAGCATAGTTATATAACGCATAATAAATTCACTTTCTAAAATTTCAAAACATATCTAATATAATTCAATAGGTAGTAACTCCACTATAGCCAAGTCTTTCAGTAATATCACGCACACTAATCTACTTCAATGTCTCTCTTTTCTACCATGTTGATCTCTTCCTATACAAACCCTCTTTACCTTCATATTATCTTTTTAATCTACTGGAAGAAGTAAATTCTTAAAATACTGAAATAGGATGGAATAAATTAAAGTACTGAGTACCTCATAAGCAATACAGTGTAGAACAGATTTATTTCTTTACCTAGTCATTTCACAAAATTATTCAGTTCCATGCAAATCCAGGCAAGGTTTTTTCTCATTAAAAATTGAAAAATGCAGGTGTTCAGGGGTTGGGGGGGGCAAAAAATGGTAGAACTTTTCAGTAGTTATCACTGGTCATACACTAGCAGGAAACAAGAACTGCATTTATTAGGTAGTGCATGACACACACAAAGCCAAGTAACTCATGCTTTAAGTTAAGGATCCTAAAGAAATCCCCTTTGCAGAAATTTGAGCAGTCARTAACTATTTTGAAAGGAGTATTTTGCTGCTGATGGTATAACATAAGTCAAGACACTAGAATCTACTCTGATCAGACAAGCCAACATTGCATAATTCCTATTCAGTTTATCTACAGTTCAGCTTCTGAACCATCCTGAAATTTAAAGTAATTGTTTTTAATTAAAACAAGAGGAATCACATTCTTATTTAATTACTTGTCCTCCTTAAATGTCCTTGCCATCATCCTTAGGAATTAAAGTCTCAGAGATCTGCAGAATAAAACATTCTAATACAGCTACACATCACACACTACCATTTTCAAAATTCTGCAGATAAGCCTCTTTTTATCCTACCTTGTTGTGTTTCTGCTGGTGCCTTGCTCTAGTATCCAAGACATGGTAAGGGGTTTCAGAGTCTTTGTTGATATAATAGATCAGTCTTGAAGGCAGCGTGATTTCTTTTTGGATTGCATTGCTGTGGCTATTTTTATTATTACTGCTTTTATTCTGTTGAAATGTATGCTCTTCATCCACCAGTACTCCCTCCATACTGCCTGCTGTTTCATTCCAACGCAGGTCTGAGGAACAGAGATATACCAGCCAYAAATTAGACTGCAGAATGTATTTATTTCCATAAAATAAAGTTATATGTTTTATCTTACAATAGTCTAATATTTTATTATTTACTCAAATAAACAAAAGGAGAGCTTACTCACTGAGCTAGACTTAATTCATTTCCACACATAAAACGGTTTCAGAAACATTATTTATTTAAACACCTGTATATTTTCACATACAGTCATAGATTATAAATATTTTAAAACCTTTCAGCCTCCAAAAGGAAAAGAACTTTTAATGGATATGCAGTCATCCCCTGCACACTCATTTGTCAGCTAAGTTCTCTTTCCTTCTGAGACACACGYGCAAAACCACATACACATCTACAAAAAGGCTAAGACAACTTGAATTCAGAGTCCATGTGCACTGAATGCTAATCGATTCCCTTTACATAATAGTAAGTTTTCTTCCTCTCTCTTTTAACTTTGAGTATGACAAGAGCCCTTCTCTTCGGTGGCCTTTTGAGCTGAAAACTTGTATCCTTTCCAATTAAAATGCCAAGATGCAGTCAACCAGCAAGCAATGCAACAATAACAACGGGACTCGGAAAACAACTACACCCAACTTCCACGTCACCTAAATCCCAGTCAAAAGCAAATAAGCAAAAAGCACACACAAACACCCAACGCCAAACGAACAGGTTAGCTTCCCTCGCAGATCCCACGCGCGCACACAAACACACGCAAAAGACACCCAAGCTTTTTTTTTTTTTTGTCGCATACCTCATCAGCGCATTTCTACGTACACCATCCTCTACTTAAAAACCAGCAGCGCAGGCTTTAGGAGAGCGTTTCCCCCTCACCTTTCTCCTCATATTTGTAAGCAAGCGAGCAAACGCAACCCGACCATCTCCATACGCAGCATCAGACACGCACACCAAGAACGGCAGGGGTGGGGGAGAACCCGCGCGGTGCCAGTGCATTGCATCGGGGGTTGCTGTCGGGGAGGAGGCGGGCGAGGCCGGGAGAGAGGGGCCGCGGGCCGCGCACGCACCCGGGGGCACACGCGCACCGTCATACCCACCGGCGGCCGCCGCAGCCGCGCCGGCCCTGGGGCAGGAGGAGCCATGGAGGAGCAGCAGCAGCGAGACGAGGCGGCCGAGGAGCGGCAGGAGCGGGGGGCAGCAGGCGGCGGCGGGGAGGCGGCGGCCGCGGGCAGGCTGCCGCAGGGAGCTGCTGCCGGGCGGCTTCATGGCTCATAGCGCCCCAGGGCGGCGCGGGAGCGGCCGGCCGGGGGGCAGCGCGGCTCCGGGGGGGCCCGCACCGTCGACAGGCTGCGCCTGCGGGGAGCGGGGGAGCCCGGCAGCCGGCGGCGGGCAGGGTGGGGGCAGGCAGGCAGCTCCCCGCCCGTCTGGCTCCTCGCTCCACCGTTACGGGAGGCCGTTACCTCAGCGCGAGGGCGGGCGGCTAACGGCCGCGCGCACCCCCGCCCCCTCCCGCCACGGGAGGCGCATGCGCGCCGCGGGGGGCGGGGCGGGGCTCGCGCGGGCGCTGTCCGTTGTGCTGCGCCGACACCATGAGGGAGCCGCCATTCCGCCAGCCTCTCCTCACGGCCCTGCCTGCCTGCCTCCCTCCGCCGCCCCGCAGCCCCTCTTTCCCACAGTGCCGAGAACAGGACGCTCTTCTGCTGTCTCACACTGCCCCCCTGGCTTCTGCACCGCAGAATTATACTTGCTTTCGCTGGCAGCAGCAGCCTCACACACGGTTCAGAGCCAGGCTGTGCCCCTCTGCCAGCCCCAGGGTGGTTTCTTGCCCATCCTGTAGTGCATTTGATTTGTCTCCTTACCCCGAGCACCGCACCGTTCTCTTGCCCAAGCCTAATCGTTGTGGGTTATGTCCATCTTTCCCATCCAGGTTTGGATTTTTGATTTTGAATCCTCATCATTTAAGCATATACAAAACCTCATTATTAAAGCCATACATTTATATAAATAAGATCAGCACAAAGCCATATGGAAAAATGGATCAACCATTTTTCTAAGGTAGTCAGCCATTAGGTTTGCCTCCAATTTTGGTATGTTACATATATAATTTCATAGAGCAAAGCTGGAGTGATTTTTTTTTCAGAGTTACAGGTGCACACAGACACACATGCTGCACAAGGGTACAGAGAAGCCATCACCTGCTGCCAAGCTAAACAGCCTAACAAGCAACCACACAGCACCTGGGTCACAAGCAACCATGTGCACATGTGCCTGCCTACCCTCACAGCAAAGCGTTTAAACCACACACCTAATTAACACCACAGCTATTAAAACCTTCGACAAACAAGCTGTGGCAAGTCTCCCAGCAGTGGTTTAAGTCTCCCCACTTCCTGCCTCATGCTCCCACAAATAGAAGGGAGCACCTCCCCCTCTCCTCCAGTTCACACTGTTTTTACCATAAGGCCACCTCTGTTAGGAGTCTGAAGTRCTATCATGTAAACTGTAACACCTGAAGCAGCTCTACTACAGAAAGATGGGGCAGGCAACAGGGAAAGGTGGCACCTCAGACTGCCTTAGCAAGAGCTCACCTGTCAGTGTTGTAAGCTATTGAGTTTCTCCTTGTAAATGGGGCAAGCAAAGAGCAAGCCCATAATTTTGTGACTGAGATAACACAGAAGCTCACTCTTACAGTATGAACAATTGCAAGACAACGAGTTTGGAAATATTCAAATTATCTTAAGAGCTTCATGCAGAGTGAAATTGCTTTGAAAATTGGCAGCCTAGAGCAAGAGTTGGATGAGATTCTGGGAGACAAGAGGAAGCAGCACATGGATCAGTTCATTCTTCTCCAAACTACTGAGGCAGGCATTTCTCCTTTCCTTCGGAAGCTCTGCACATGCACAGATAAGGCAAATGAGCTATTTCACAATTTGCAATCCTCATTTGCTGCAGAGGGCTGAAAAGAGCCCTTCCCATTAACCCTTCCCCTCAGCTCTCATGCTTGAAATCTTCTCTGGAAGATGTCTGTGGAGCTTCAGGCTCTTCTCTGCTCTCTCCTGACATCTCTAGTTGACAGGCGTGCTCCTTGCAGCTCCTCAGTTTTCCCTTCTTTTGTCCTTGTGACCCATTCATCTTTACTGACAAAGTGGCCAACTGTGAAAAGGTCAGAATTAGTAGCCAGCTTGTAATGATAATGGTTATGCAGGTGAGATCCAAATGCTACCAAAAGTGTATATTGACAAAGAAAATGGATGTGTGTACATACAAAGAGGAGCACTGTAGGAAGATTCAGAATCAGATTGTGACCTGGTGTAAATCAGCAATAGTGTGCTGCATATGCCAGCAGATAGTCTAGGCCATGAACAGAAATGTTAGTGCATTCTTTAGAGCAAGTAGTATCTCTTATACTTCAGTCCAGCATACCCAGTGTGAACTACCAATATGAAGAATATTTGCAAAGATAAAAATAACTTCAAAGAGATACCATAAGATTAACCTGCTTCTTTGTATTCATTCTGTGGCTTCAGGAGTCAGAAAACATTGAAGCTGACTTGCTTCAGAGACAAGTTTAGATATTGAGTTCTTAGCACATGTTTTGCCCAACAGACTTCTAATATCCCAAAATAGATACGTTTTCCTTTGGTGCATGTCTTGCTGCTGAGGAAATAAGATGTTTCTCCTTTTTGTCTGGATATTCCTTTTTTAGTTATGTGAGCTTCTTCCTTCTAGTCTAAGTCTGGATACCACATGAATTTCCAGGACGATAAGAGTTTTCTCTGCTTCTTGTAATTTTCTTTAGAAAACCAGTGCTAATGGAAGCTGGAATCTATCTCAGAATTCATTATAATTGTTAATCTAGAAAGCATAAGCAGTTTTATGAATCATTGCAATGCAGACCATTTTATAGCAGTAATGTTTTGAATCTGAAAAAAGAACGCCTTATGCTGGACAAACAGGTGCTGCTTGAGGAAGATCAAAATCTCAGTGTGTGATGGCATAAAATAAGTAGAAGACAAACCCATGGGATGACTGGGTGTAAAAAACAACAAAAATCATGCCTTAGGATTTCTCCATTACCTGGGTCTAGGGAGAAAATGGTACCAGTTTTCTATATAAATTGGGTCTTCCTTGATACTCACTTTGCTAGACACTTTCCGCACAGTCTGTCTAGGCCAGCCATTCCTCCTCATCAGATAGTGTTAGATCCTTGCGACCAACAGCAGCTCCTGTTTTATCCCCATAAACATATAAACACATCAAAGGATAAGTCATGTCAGTGAATCTATATCAGGAATAAAAAAATCCCCTCAAAATACTTTAGGAGCAAAGACTAGAATGACCATACAATTAAAAAATAAAATCCAGAAGCTAACTTCCACTATACCATAAAAATACACAAGTCAAGCAACAACGAATGGTAAAAATACCTGTTCCCTGAAACTATCAATTTTTACTGTCCAGTTTTTGAGGGGGAAAATAAAGATAAGTTCATTCTACAAAGCTTATTTAGGGCAAAAGCTTTCTAAAGTCCTTTTAGGTCAAGCAGAAATAATCATGTAACACTGTTTCAGGCAGGCATGCTTAGTCTCCCAGTCCCTCATGGATATGTAAATCAGAAGCTGTGTTTTATAAAACAGCTACAAACCTTCAGGTAGTCACATGCAGTTCACAGACCATAATCAGCTCAGGATGAAATACCCCACTAAGACAGACAACTGCTTTTTTTAAAACTGCTTTCACCTTTGAAAGACACTGTGAAATAATCCCAAATAGATTGCACTGCAGATGTCTGAAACTAAAATATCAGAAGCATGGATTATCATAGCAACATCTGTATCCAATGAAAGAAACTGAAAGCTCCTGAGCCAAAGGCACTCAGGAAACCACTGATAGCCAGTGATTCAAGACTAGCTGGAGGGCAAACTCATATTATGCAAGGTACAAACCTTCATTCTGTGTGATAAGTAAAATCCACATCATCTCCAGATCATTGCCCAGAGCTTTTAAATTCATCACTCCTTTATCAGGATGGGGGTCAGCGAGCACATGTGATGGAATTCTGTGCGATGCTACAACTCAAATCAGAAAGGCTCCAGAGTCAAAACTGCTGATAATAGTCTTGGCTATTCATACTTAATAGCCAGTCCAGGTTCTATTAACTCAGTAGTAAAGATATAACCATTCAGCACAAACAAATTCCTTTTCTGATATCATCTGAGGAAAGAATAATGTCAGTGTATCACTTCTCTTGGGAAAGTCTCCATATAGAATATGTTTTTAATGAACTTGGTCCTTGGAAGGCATAATACCATTGATCTTAGAGAGCTTTACCCGAGTGAGCACTATAGGAGTGTGTCTTACTGTTTTTTAAAGGAAAATTTCTGGATTCCAATAGAAGTGAAACAGCCTACCTTCAAATATCTAACACTTATTCCAAGAATCCAGTTTGGTCTGGCATTGAATGAGCAGGTGGTGTTTGGATATTCTTTTCCCCCTTACAAAGGCAAACTGTTTACTGGTTAAATAGAAAGAGGAATATTTCTGTTGCAGATAGAATATGAACAAGACAAGCTCAGGAGATAGAAGCATAGATGACTAATTTATCAAACAATAAGCCTTGGCAAGGATGGCATAAGAACACTGGCTATCAAGTTAACAACAATGATGATCATTACAGAGGAGGAAACTGCAATATCAAATATTCAGTTTAAAGGGGATTTTCCAAGCATAAAAAGAATAGCTTAGTTACTCTGGCAATAACGGATGATATCAACTGCACAGGTTAAGACTGAAGGGTATAGTGCATTAGAAAACAGGCAGCACAAACAGCAGAGTAGAATGCTAGCAATGACTGCTGAATTCTGCCATCAAGTGTGTGCAGTAGTCAAGCATGTTAAGGTGGAAGTGTCTGTGTTTCAGTTTGTGTCCATTGCCTTGCGTCCTGTCGCTTGGCACCACTGAAAAGAGTCTGGTCCCATCCTCTCGACACCCTCCCTTCAGATACTTGTACACGTTGATAAGATCTCCTCTCA